>NC_092139.1:47806965-48110715 GCF_043159975.1 Macaca nemestrina
ATACATTGTTCCTATTATTATTTTGAATACATTGTTGTCTGTAGCATTCATCTTTTCTTTATATAATCCAAGTTTCTAACCTAGGCCATTATCGTCTCTTAAGAACTTCTGTTAACTTTTTGTTTCCCCCCGAGACAGAGTCTCACTCTGTTGCCCAGGCTGGAGTGCTATGGTGCAATCTTGGCTCACTGCAATCTCCACTTCCCAAGTTCAAGCAGTTCTCCTGCCTCAGCCTCCCGAGTAGCAGGAATTACAGGCGCATGCCACCACACCCAGCTAATTTTTGTATTTTTAGTAGAGATGGGGTTTCACCATGTTAGCCAGGCTGGTCTCGAACTCCTGATCTCGTGATCCACCCACCTCAGCCCCCTAAAGTGCTGGGATTACAGGCGTGAGACACCACGCCCTGCCAAACATTTCTTTCAAGATAAATTTCCTCATTTATCAGTTCTAGGAGCTTTTTGGAGGCGTCTTTGGGGTTTTCTTAGTATACAATCATATCATCAGCAAACAGTGACAGTTTGACTAACTCTTTAATGATTTAGATGCCCTTTATTTCGTTCTCTTGTTTGATTGCTTTGGCTAGGACTTCCAGTACTATGTTGAATAGAGGTGATGAGAATGGGCATCCTTGTCTTGTTCCAGTTCTCAGGAAAAATGCTTTCAAGTTTTCCCCATTCAGTATAATGTTGGCTGTGGGTTTGTCATAGGTAGCTTTTATTATGTTAAGGTATGTTCCTTTATGTCAGTTTTGTTGAGGGTTTTCATCATAAAGGGATGCTGGATTTTGTTAAGTGCTTTTTCTGCTTCTATTGAGATGATCATGGGATTTTTGTTTTTATTCCTGTTTATGTATCACATTTATGTATCCCATTTATTGATGTGTGTATGTTAAACCATCCCTGCATCCCTGGTATGAAACCCACTTAATCATGGTGGATTATCTTTCTGATATGCTGTTGAAGTTGGTTAGCTAGTATTGTGTTGAGGATTTTTGCATCTATATTCATTAGGGTTATTAGGCCTTAGTTTTCCTTTCTTTGTTATGTCCTTCTCTGGTTTTGGTATTAGGGATATACTGGCTTCATAGAATGATTTAGGGAGGATTTCCTCTTTATCTTGTGAAGTACTGTCAATAGGATTGGTATCAATTCTTCTTTCAATGTGTGATAGAATTCAGCTGTGAATCCATCTCGTCTTAGGCTTTATTTGTCGGCAATTTTTAAAAATTACCATTTCAGTCTTGCTGCTTATTATTGGTCTGTTCAGAGTTTCTGTTTCTTCCTGATTTAATCTAGGAGTGTTGTATATTGCCAGGAATTTGTCCATCTTTTCTAGGTTTTCTAGTTTATGCACATAAAGGTGTTCATAGTAGCTTTGAATGACTTTTTTTTGTATTTCTGTGGTATCGGTTGTAGTATCTCCCATTTCATTTCTAATTGAGCTTATTTGGATCTTCTTTCTCCTTTTCTTGGTTAATCTTGCTAATGGTATTAAGATTGTTAATTTTCAAAAACCAACTTTTTGTTTTATTTATCTTTTGTATTATTTTTGTTTCAATTTCATTTACTTCTGCTCTGATATTTGTTATTTCTTTTTTTCTTCTGGATTTGGATTTGGTTTGTTCTTGTTTCTCTAGTACCTTGAGGTATGATCTTAGATTGTCTATTTGTGGTTTTTCAGACTTTTAGATGTAGGCATTTAACCTATGGACTTTCCTCTTAGTGCCATTTTTGGTGTATCCCAGAATTTGTGATAGGCTGTGACACTATTATCGTTCCGTTCAAAGAATTTTAAAAGTTTCTTCTGAATTTTATTGATTGTTGACTCAACAATCATTCATGAGCAGGTTATTTAACTTCCATGCATTTATATGGTTTTGAGGGTTCTTTTTGGAGTTGATTTTCAACTTTATTCCACTGTAGTCTGAGAGAGTACTTGACATAATTTCAATTTTCTTTATTCTGACTTGTTTTGTGGCCTATCATATCATCTATCTTGGAGAACGTTCCATGTGCTGATGAATAGAATGTATATTCTGCAGTTGTTGGGTAGAATGTTCAGTAACTATCTGTTAAGTCCATTTGTTCTAAGGTATAGTTTAAATTCATTGTTTTTTTGTTGACTTTCTGTCTTGATGACCTGTCTAGTGCTGTCAGTAGAGTATTAAAGTCCCACAGTATTGTGTTGCTGTCTATCTCATTTCTTAGGTCTAAAAGTAATTGTTTTATAAATTTGGGAGCTGCAGTGTTAGGTGTATATATATTTAGGGCTGTGATATTTTTCTATTTGTATTTTACTATTGGACAAGTTCTTTTATCATTATATAATATCCCTCTTTGTCTTTTTTAACTGCTGTTGCTTTGAAGTATGCTTTGTCTGATGTAAGAACAGGTACTCCTGCTTGCTTTTGGTGTCCATTTGCATGGAATATCTTTTTCCACCCTTTTACCGTAAGTTTTTGTGAGTCCTTATATGTTAGGTGAGTCTCTGAAAGACAGCAGATAGTTAGTTGGTGAGTTCTTATCCATTCTGCCATTCTGTATCTTTTTTTTTTTTTTTTTTTTTGAGGTGGAGTCTCGCTCTGTCACCCAAGCTGGAGTGCAGTGGAGTGATCTCGGCTCACTGCAACTTCCACCTCCTGGGTTTAAGCAATTCTCCTGCCTCGGCCTCCTGAGTAGGTTGGATTACAGGTGCCTGCCACCACGCCTGGGTAATTTTTGTATTTTTAGTAGAGATGGGGTTTCGCCATGTTGGCCAGGCTGATCTTGAACTCCTCACCTCAAGTGATCCACCTGCCTCGGCCTCCCAAAATGCTGGGATTATAGGTGTGAGCCACCACTCCCAACCAGCATTCTGTATCTTTTAAGTGGATTATTTAGGCCATTTTCATTCAACATTGGTACTGAGATGTGAGGTACTACTCTATTTATTATGCAATTTTTTGGCTGAATACGTTGGTTTTTTTTCATTGTGTTTTCATTTTATAGGTCCTTTGAGATTTATACTTTAAGGAGGTTCTATTTTGGTGTATTTTGAGGATTTGTTTCAAGATTTGGAGCTCCTTTTAGCAGTTCTTGTGCTGGTTTGGTAGTGGTGAATTCTTTCAGGATTTGTTTGTCTGAAAAAGACTATCTTTCCTTCATTTATGAAGCTTAGTTTCACTGGATACAAAATTCTCAGCTGATACTTATTTTAAGGAGGCTAAAGATAGGGCTCCAGTCACGTCTAGCTTGTAGGGTTTCTGGTGGGAAATCTGCTGTTAATCTGGTAGGTTTTCTTTTATGGGTTACCTGATGCTTTTGCCTTATAGCTCTTAAGATTCTTTCCTTTATCTTCACTTTAGATAACCTGATGATTGTGTTCCTAGGTGATGATCTTTTTGTGATAAATTTTCCAGGTTTTCTTTGAGCTTCTTGTATTTGGATGTCCAGATCTTTAGCAAGGCCAGGGAAATTTTCCTTGATTATTCCCTCAAATACGTTTTTCAAACTTTTAGATTTCTTTTCTTCCTTGGGGCCACCAATTGTTCTTAGGTTTGGTCATTAAACATAATCCCAAACTTCTTAGAGTCTTTGTTCATTTTTCTTTTCTTTTTGTCTCTGTTGGATTGAGTTAATTCAAAAGCCCTCTCTTTGGTCTCTGAAGTTCTTTCTTCTACTTTTTCAATGGTGTTGATGAGACTTTCTAGTGTATTTTGCATTTCTCTAAGTGTATCCTTCATTTCAAGAAGTTGTGATTATTTTTTATTTATGCTGTCTATTGCACTGAAGATTTTTCACTTCAGATCTTGTATGATTTTTAAAATTAAATTTAGTTAGACTTCACCTTTCTCTGGTTTCCCTGATTCACTTAATATAATCGACCTTCTGAATTCTTTTTCTGGCAATTCAGAGCTTTTTGTCTTCCTTTGGATCTATTGCTGGTGTGCTACTCTGGTCTTTTGGAGGTGTTAAAGAACCTTGTTTTTTCATATTACCAGAATTGCTTTTCTAGTTCCTTCTCATTTGGGTAGACTATGCTAGAGGGAAGATCTGGGGCTCAAGGGCTGCTGTTCAGATTCTTTTGTCCCACAGGGTGCTCTCTTGATGTGGTGCTTTCCCTCTTCCCCTAAGGATGTGGCTTCCTGACAGCCAAACTGCAGTGATTGTTATTTTTCTTCTGGATCTAGCCATGATTGTTATTTTTCTTCTGGATCTAGCCACCCAACAGAGCTACCAGGCTCTGGGCTGGTACTGGGGAGTGTCTGCACAGAGTCCTGTGATATGTGAACCATTTTCAGGTTTCTCAGCCGTGGATACCAGCACCTGCCCTGATTGAGGTTCCAAGGGGTTGAAGTGTACTCTGTGAGGGTCCTTGGTTGTGTTTTTGTGAAGTGTACTGGTTTTGCGTTGGTTTGCCTCCAGTCAGGAGGTGGTGTCCTCAAGAGTGTTTATCAGCTGTGGTTGTATAGAGAGGATACAAGCTTGCCCTAGGGTTGCCCTTGGATAAGTATTCAGGTTTCTCAGGTGGCGGGCAGAGCCATAGAGTTCCCAAGAGATTATGTCCTTTGTCTTTGGTTACCAGGACTGGTAGACAAAGATCATCAGGTTGGGGGAGAATTAAACATGTTTGAGCTCAGACTCTTATTGGGTGGGTCTTGCTGTGGCTGCTGTGGGGGATGAGGATTTGGTTCTCAGGCCAATAGAGTTATGTTCCTACGGGGATTATGGCTGCCTCTGCTGTAACATGCTTGTTGCCAGGAAAGTCAGGGAAAGCCAGCAGTTATAGGCCTCACCAGTTCTCACACAGCCCAAAAGGCTGGTCTCATTCCCACCATGCTTCTCCAACAACACTAAGTTTATTTCTGGGTAGCAGGTGAACAGGGCTGAGAACTTGCCCCAGGCATTCCGGCTGAGAAAGCAAGCAGGGCTTTCAAGTTTCATGCCTCCCCACCTGCCATGGCTTCGGTGCTGTGTCTGTACACCTGATTTGCCCCCTTCCCCAGGTTCTGTCCAGGAAGCTTTGTGTTCAGTTGAAATTGTTACAAAGTTTAGCTGGAAGTTTCCTTCTTCCTGTGGTCTTTTCCTTTGGTAGCCCTTCTCATGGACCTCTGTGAGACAAAGTCAGAAATGGCTTCCCTCGGGACCAAGAGTGCCCACAGGGCTCTTTATGTTGCTTCTTCTACCCTTGTATTTCACTCAGCTCTCTCAATTTGTCTCAGCTCCAGGTAAGGTCAAATGCTTCTCCTATGATCAGGGACTTCAAGTTCCCCAGTGAGAGTGTGTGTTCCAGGGGCAGACGATTCCCCTTTTACACTTTCACACTCTGGGCACTAGCAGTTTTCCAGCTGTCTCTTGGGGCCTGCAACAGCAATCTCCTTTCTTCAAAGGGTCTGTGGGTTTTCTGGGTTTTCCTGGTATGTTCATGCAGTAGTTCTTGGAGGAAAAGTTCATGATGTGAATCTCCACATGCTGCTCTGACCATCTGAGTGGGAGCTGCAAGGTAGTCCTGCCTCCTATCTGTCATTATTTCCACATATTAGGCTAAATTTTCTTCTACTGTTCTTGTTATGTTTCCCTTCTTGTCTTGGGATTTCCCTAAAGACTCCTTCTTAAATAGGACCTATGACTTGCAGTTCTTTCAGCTGTAATCCACTGTTATTATTCAGGAGCCTAATTGATGTACTAATAAAGTGTGGAGGGAGGGAAAGTGTTCTGTGATCCTATGATTAGGTTTTATTCTGTATATGAGTCTGTTTCCCCAGTCTGTGACTTTCTCAAGTGCTTCTTCTGTGTTTCTCCTCATGTGAGACAGAAAGTCTAGAGGTGTCTGAAGTTAGACATTCCCCCTCATCAGTGTCAAAGGCACAGGATGCTAGGTTGGATATTTTCCTGCCACCAAGTGAGTTAGGCCCTCATAAATCACAGATGAGTTAATCTCTGGCAAAGTAATTTCTTGATTTTTATTATTAATATCTGCTGGGAAACCTATCACAGCTTGTTCAAATTGTTCCTAAAATCAGAGCAAGAAGATATTGGGTGATAGCTTCAAAAACTGTCTGCTGAATTTTGAATGTAAACTTAATAACATAAACTTTGAGACATTTATTAGTTATCTTTCAGGGTTTCGGCATTTGGTGGATGAGATTGCCAACCTAATATCTTATAGGCAAATGAGGTTTAATCTTGTTGTCCTAATTTTTCATGTATTACTTATTAAAATTTAGCTCCAAACAAATATAAATATAGTTCAGGATTAATAGAGAATCCAGAGATATGTCTCCTGTAAATATTACTATCGATTGTTAACCATATTTGTAAGTTTAGGTTGATCTTGGATTTCCCAATGCCATTACCTAAAATGTAGAATCCAGATGAATCTAACTTGAACCTATTTTTCTTCCTGGTTTATTAGAGATGTTTATCTGAGAGATTACTATGAATCATAGGATTGTGAGATTGCCTGTGGTGACAGAAGGCATTTTTCAAAATGTAGAGCTTCTGCAAGTCTCCAAAATAATTAAAATTCATAAAACACATGCAACAGATGGCATAAGGGTTTGAACTAAATGTGTGTGACTTTTTATTACTTAGTTTTACATAATACTGTGTTTGTGCAGTTAAGGTGGTAACCTTTCATGATAACTTCTACAGATACATAAAGTGAAATGTGCTCTCTGGAGTTGCTAAAATGTGACAATTTTAGAATAGATATGAAAGTACTTTTCTAATGATTTCTCTATAATTTCACTATTGTAATATCAAGTTACAAACTCCTGTCATCTGAAGTTTCTTTTCTTTGATATTTAGCCCTTTCTTTCACCAAAAATGGCTTGAGAAAATTAACTGGCAGTTAGTGCTGTGTTCTATAGCATTCAGTTTTTCCTGTTAAACCTTAAAAGCCATGTGTATTTGAAACTTT
This sequence comes from Macaca nemestrina, assembly GCF_043159975.1. Taxonomy (NCBI): domain Eukaryota; kingdom Metazoa; phylum Chordata; class Mammalia; order Primates; family Cercopithecidae; genus Macaca; species Macaca nemestrina. The sequence goes on from NC_092139.1 coordinate 47,813,869, forward strand.
TAATTATGTTTTAAATATATCTTGGAATATAAGAAGAGATATTATGCTCTTCATTTTTATCTTGTTTTTGAGGAGCTAAAATCAGTTCTTATCCATCAAATATCCCCTTTACCTCAAAATAATACAGCCAGAATTCTGACTTGATTATCTGTGGGTAATGGTAGATTTGTGATAATTCATCTGTTTTGATTATATATTGCTGTGTGAGAAACCATTCCCAAATTTAGGAGCTTAAATCAATAGCTATTCCTGTTGAAACAAAGATCAAATCCTTAAGAATTAATTTAGTGAGAAATATGCAAAACCTGTACTAGGAAAATATTTAAATACTCCAGAAACACATGAGTAGAGTTGAAAAATGGAGACTTCCTCTCTTTGTATACAAACCCTCGACATTATTAAGATGTTAGTTCTCCTTACTACATTAATGTACAAACTTAATGCAATACCAACAAATGTCCCAAGAAACTATTTTATGAAATTATAGATCCTGTATTTGTATTGTTACAAACATGTCACGATAGTCAGGAAAAGGTCAAAAAAGAGAAAACTACAAGTGATGGCTAGCCCTATCAGACATTAAAACCTAGTAAAATAGGAGATTTTTTTTTTTTGAGATGGAATTTCACTCTTGTTGTGTAGGTTGGAGTGCAATGGCGCGATCAGGGCTCACTGCCACCTCTGCCTCCTGGGTTCAGCCATTCTTCTGCGTCAGCCTCCCAAGTAGCTGAGATGACAGGCATGCGCTACCATGCCCGGCTAATTTTGTATTTTTAGTAGAGATGGGGTTTCTCCATGTTGGTCAGGCTGGTCTCGAACTCCTGACTTAAGGTGATCCACCCGCCTCAGCCTCCCAAAGTGCTGGGATTACAGGCGTGAGCCACCACGCCCGGCCAGGATTTCTTCTATAACTAAAACATCATTATACTCATGCTTGCATAGACCAATAGACCAATGAAATAGGATAGAATGTCCAGAAATAAATTCAACTACCTCTGGAAATTTAGCATATGATAAATATAGCATCACAAATGACTGGACTAAAGACAGACTTTTTAGTAAATGGTTCTGGAAGAACTAGATCACCATTTGGAAAAAGATACTTTATACCATATCTTTTATTACACCCAAAAATAATGCAGTAGGGATCTAAATGTAAAAAATAAAACCATGCAAGCACTAGAAGAAAATAATTTTTCTTTAAATTTTTCTTTAAATTTTGAATAGGGAAAGGCTTTTTAACTCTGACTGAAAATAGAGGCAATAAAAGAGACGATTGATAAATTTAATACATAAAACATTAAAAATTTTTATGCTCAAACTAGTAGAAACGAAGTCAAAAGACAACTGACAAAGTGCAAGGAAATATTCACAACATCTAGGGAAAAGGCTGATATCTCTAATACATAAAGGAAAAGGGCTGATATCCCTAATACATAAAGAACCCTTAAAAATGAAGAGGCAAAAGATCAAAGAGCCTAAAGAAATGTTCTCACCACAAAGAAATGATAAATGCATGAGGTGATGGATAAAGTAGGTACTCTAATTGGACCATTATACAACATAGATTTGTATTGAATATCAAATTATATCCCATAATCATATACAATCACAATGTGTCAATTAAAAAATAATTGTTTTTTAAAATGAGGAACATTTCTATGAATTCATTGGGAGTAATTTCTAGAATATTCTGTTATGAAAAAATAGCAAAGTGCGAAAGAGTGTCTCCAGGGCACTTTTTTCATATGAGAAAGAAGGAGATACTAGAAAGTACATTTGTGTTCTGCTCATTTGTGGGAAAAACATATACAGGAGTAATAGGTAAGACTCTGAAGAAATTAGTTATATACATGGATTGAGTGGAAATGGGTTGGAATAAAGGAGAATAATAACAGAGTAGTATGGATGAGGAAGGCATACCTTTTTTGTATAGCCTTGACTCTTAGATTCATAGTAATATTTTACACAGAAAACAAAATAAATAACTGAAATCAGCCAAGTCAGCTTTTTTTTTTTTTTTTTTTTTTTTGACTGTAGTGAGATGATACCTGAGGAGTCATCTAGAGGTTTGACTTGGATGTAGAGAAAGTTTGGCCTCTCTTCCTCTTCATGTAGTCTCACGGCCTTTTCAGTAACTTCCCCTTTAGCTCTGCAGCAACATATCCTGTACTTTTTACGCGATGCTTCCAAACTCCAAGAGTATAAGAACAAAAGCTACCAAGCATTCTTAATGTCTAGGCTCAGGAATCCCAGAATATCATTTCCTCCATATTCTATTGTTAAAGCAGTCATAGGCTAGCAAAAAACCAAAGAGAGGTTTGTGCATACAGGAGGGAAGGAATTGATAGTGACTATCTTTGGAGTTTAGAGATCATTGACTGATATCAAACTGTGTCTCATGATGTAACCTGACTGTAAATGAGGGAAGAGCCAAATGACTCACAAAGGAGCATAGTCTCTTGTGGGATATCATATTTACTTTTTTGAAAATAAATGATCAGTCATTAGATTATTAACTGAAATCTTTCTGATTCTAAGAAGATATGTTACTATTTCTGAGATTTTCTTTCTAATTGAAAGTAGTTAGCTAGTATTGAAACTACATAGTGTAACATAATAAGTCTTTTTACATGATAGGTCATCATAATATTGATTATTCTTGTGCCCTTGCTAAGTTTTCTATTGTTAATCTTCATACTTTTCAACAATTGTTCATTTTCATTGTTAGCAGATAAATGTACTATCCTGTCTATCTACTCTGGCCGTTCTCCAATTTGCCAATGATTGATTCACTCATTTATTTACTTTTTTTTTTTTTTTTTAATTGAGACGGAGTCTCGCTCTGTCGCCCAGGCTGGAGTGCAGTGGCGGGATCTCAGCTCACTGCAAGCTCCGCCTCCCGGGTTTATGCCATTCTCCTGCCTCAGCCTCCCGAGTAGCTGGGACTACAGGCGCCCGCCACCTCACCCGGCTGGTTTTTTGTATTTTTTTTAGTAGAGACGGGGTTTCACCGTGTTAGCCAGGATGGTCTCGATCCCCTGACCTCGTGATCCGCCTGTCTCGGCCTCCCAAAGTGCTGGGATTACAGGCTTAAGCCACCGTGCCCGGCCACTCATTTATTTACTTAACAAACAAATATTTGTTTGATTACATTAGAAATACAAAGATGAGTAAGAAATCATTTTTGCATCAAGATTAGTCTAACAAAGGGGAAAGACTAATTAAAACACAATAGACATATGACACAAATATGTTGGAAATAGGCTTGTTTGGGGAGGTTTACCAAAGATATGATATTTGTGCCAGAATTTGAAGGATTTATTGTTCTTCAAGTGGTGGAAGTACAATAGAGCATTTTAAGAAGATTAAGTAGCCCAGGCCTTGGCTCAAAGGTCTGAAGAGTATGTCTGACAAGATGAGATGCTCAGACTAGATAGTGTGTCTAGAATATTAGTGTAAAATTAGAAATTGTTTTACATTTTAAAAAATTGTAGTAAATATACATAAGATGTAATTTTCCATTTTAGCCATTTTAAAGTGTATAATTCAGTGACATTAACTCCATTTACATTGTTGTGTAACCATCACCACTTTCCATCTCCAGAACTTACCATCCCAAACTGTACCCATTAAACAATAACTTTCTATTACCCCTTCCTCAACCTCTGGCAACCACCATTCTGCTTTCTATCTCTATGGATCAAATTAGAAATTTAAAATTTCTGTTCTCTAGACTGTCATTGGGTATTACATGACAGGTAAGTAGCAGTCCTAGCGAGGGAGAAAAAAAAGGATGGAGAGTTTGTTGCTTATTATAGCTGAATTTGTACTGCTTGAATGGAAACAATGACCCCCACAGGTTTAATGCAGAGAGCATGTTTTAGAGGATAAACTTCTGGTTCGTTATGTAAATATTTTTGGATACATTCCAGGTTTACTCTTGCTTGATATTCTATGGTGAGTGCATTGAGATATTACTCCCGAACTGGCCACTTGGTTAAACTAGAATAGTATATTATTCAGTGGTATGGTGAAGAGTATGTATAATTGCTGAGATTTTCATCTGCTTTTATTCTTTTGTTGCAGTTTTCTTTTTTAAAAACTTATATATATGTGTTATTAATTTGCCTGAGGTGTTGTTCAGGCATTTAGATTATCTTTCTTTTCAGTCTAAGAATAATTATGAAGCAATAAAACTGCCAGAGAAAATAAAAGTTGAAGTAATTAATATTTCATTATTTTCATTTATTTATCTTACTTTTCTGTTTATGTTGGTTTGAAATCATATTGATTTACATAGGAGTGTAGTGACCAGTAGTAAAATAAAAGTGCCACTTTGTTTAATTCCTGCAGTATCTTAAAAGAATGTTAATAGTAAATTGCTCAAATGTTAGACATTGTGCAAAGAAATTACAATATAAGTCAAGTGTCTTGTGTTTGATATTTTAAAGTTATTTTTTATAAATATATATTATAAAGTAGACTAGTAATTTAGTATGGATATATGTGTTAATCATATTTTGACTTGGAAGAAACATGTCTTCACTCTCTGAAAATTTATACAGAAAGATTGATTATCTATTTGCTTTCTGTAATTTCAGTTAGTTAATTTTGTTAGTAAGGTTGTTATTCTGTCATTACATTTTTTTTTTTTTTTTTTTTTTTTTTTAAGACAGGGTCTCTTTCTGTTGCCCAGGCTGGAGTGCAGTGGTGGTGATCTTGGCTCAATGCAGCCCTGACCTCCTGGGCTCAAGTGATCCACCCACCTCAGCCTCCCAAATAGCTGAGACTACAGGTGCATGCCACCACACCTGACTAATTTTTAATTTTTTGTTGAAATGGGGTCTCACTGTGTTGCCCAGGCTGGTCCCAAACTCCTGGACTCAAGCAATCCTTCTGCCTTGGCCTCCCAAAGTGCTGGAATTATAGGTGTCAGCCACTGTGTCTGACCCTCTGTCATTTCTTGACTATGTTATTATCACAATAAAGTGACGAAAATGATGGGGAACCATCATTTTGCTAAGCACTGATTATTTTGCTTGCTTCAGATTTTAAAAAATCAACATACAGTTCACATACCATAAAACTTACCTCTTTAAAGTATATATTTTGCTGGTTTTTAGTGTATTTATAAATTTGTGAAGCCATCAGCACTATCTAATTCCAGATCTTTTTGTTTTTTCCCAGAAGGAAATCCTCCACCCCTCAACTTTGTTACATCCCATTTCCCCTCCTCCAGCTCGTAGCAATCACTAATTTATTTTCCATCTCTATAAATTGGCCTATTCTGGACATTTCAGGTAAATATAATGGAAATGTGTGACCTTTTGTGTCTGGCTTCTTTTACTTAGCATAATGCTTTGAAGTGTCATCCACACTGTAGCATGCATCAGTACTTCATTTTTTCGATGGCCAAATACTATTCTATTATATGGCTACACCAAAATTTGTTTATATATTCATCAGTTGATAGAGATTTGAGTTGTTTCTATTTTCTGGCTGTTATGAATAATTCTTCTATGAGCATTTGTTTGCAAGATTTTGTGTGGATATCTTTTCAGTTCTCTTGGTTAGATACCCAGGAGTGGAATTGCTCTCATGTGCTAACTCTATGTTTAACCTTTTGAAGAACTACCAAACTTTTTCCCACAGAGGCTACACCGTTTTACATTCCTACCAGCCATGTGTGAGGGTTCCAATTTCTTTTCATTCCTGCTAACACTTATAATTTTCAATTAAAGGAAAAACTTATAGCCATCCTAGTGAAGTAGTATTACACTGAGTATTTTATGTTTATTTTCCAAATGACTAAGGATGAAGAGCATCTTTTCATGTGCTTACTGATCAATTGTGTATCTTTGGAGAAATGTCTATTCAAATTCTTTACCCAGTTTTGGTTGGTGTATTTAGTCTTTTTATCATTGAGTTGTTAGGTTTTTTTATTATAATATTATTATAATAATACTAGACCTTTATCAGGTATATGATTTGTGAATATTCTTTTCCATCCTTTGGGTTGTCTTTTCACTTTCTTCATAGTGTCCTTTGAAGCACAGAAGTTATTAGTTTTGATGAAGTCCAATTTATCTATTTTCAAATATGGTTGCTTGTACCTTTGTTGTATGTAAGGAACTATTGCCTAATTCAGGGTTATGAATATTTACCCTTATGTTTTCTTCTTAGAGTTATATAGCATATAACTGTAGCATATAAATGTAGAGTTTTAGCTCTTACATTTAGGTCTTTGGTATGTCTTGAGTTAAATTATATGTGTTGAAGTTCCACAGATGTTAGTTTTTAAAAATATTCTTAAGTGTGAGATGAAAAAGCACTTACAGTTTGGGAGCTTTTTTTCTCCCGGGTCACTTTCTCCTGTTTCCTTAGCTTAAATAGAAAGACTCTGGAGTCAGTGCTTGTAGTGCCTTTTGCCTGAACTGCTCTTTTCCAGACCTTTTTGCTTTACTGGCTCCTTCTCATCATTCACACTGCAGAGTGTTCTTCTCTAACTTCTCTGGCTAGATCAGCTACCCCTTTCATACCCCACTATTGGGGGAACCAGCCCCCAATATTTCAACGTAGTTTCTTTTCTATTTTCCCTAAGTGTCAGCTAGTCTGAGAAATAAAGGGAAAGAGTACAAAAGAGAGAAATTTTAAAGCTGGGTGTCCAGGGGAGACATCACATGTCGGCAGGTTCCGTGATGCCCCCTGAGCCGTAAAACCAGCAAGTTTTTATTAGCAATTTTCAAAGGGGAGGGAGTGTACGAATAGGGTGTGGGCCACAGAGATCACATGCTTCAAGGGCAACAAAATATCACAAGGCAAGTGGGCAGGGCAAGGTCACAAGGCCAGGGCAAAACTAGAATTACTAATGAGGTTCCTGGTCCCACTGTGCATGCATTGTCATTGATAAACATCAGGAAACAGTTTGAGAGCAGACAACCAGTCTGACTAAAATTTACTACGCAGGAATTTCCTAATCCTAATAAGCCTGGGGGCGCTGCAGGAGACTAGGGCGTGTTTCATCCTTATCTATAACTGCATAAGGCAGACACTCCCAGAGCGGCCATTTTAGAGCTCCCCCTGCCTGGGAATGCATTGTTTTCCCAGGGCTGTTAATTATTAATATTCCTCACTGGGGAAAGAATTCAGCGATATTTCTCTTACCTGTTTTTGGCAATAAGAGAAATATGGCTCTGTCCGGCCTGGCTCCCAGGCAGTCATACCTAATGGTTATCATCCTTGTTCGCTGAACATCGCTGTTATCCTGTTCTTTTTTCAAGGTGCCCAGATTTCATATTGTTCAAACACACATGCTTTACGAACAATTTGTGCAGTTAACACAATCATCACAGGGTCCTGAGGTGACGTACATCCTCAGCTTACGAAGATGACGGGATTAAGGGATTAAAGTAAAGGCATAGGAAATTATGAGAGTATTGACTGGGGAAGTGATAAATATTCATGAAGTCTTCACAGTTTGTGTTCAGAGATTGCAGTAAAGACAGGCATAAGAAATTATAAAAGTATTAATTTGGAGAACTAACAAATGTCCATGAAATTTTCACAATTTGTGTTCTTCTGTCACGGCTTCAGCAGGTCCTTCCGTTTGGGGTCCCTGACTTCCCGCAACACCCCACCGAGTTTCATTCTTCGCAGCTAAATATACCTGGTTAATTTTTTAACTTTAAGTTCAGTGGTGCAAGTGCATTTTGTTGTCTGTATGACAAACTCCCATGACACAAGTTTACCTATTTGTTACATAGTTACCTATTTGTTACATAGGTAAACTTGTGTCATGGGGTTTTGTTGTACAGATTATTTCATCATCCAGGTATTAAGCCTAGCACTTGTTGGTTGTTTTTCCTGATCCTTTCCCTCTTCCCACTCTCCTCCTTCTGATAGGCCCCAGTGTGTGTTGTTCCCCTCTATGGGTCCATATGTTCTTATCATTTAGCTCTCACTTATAAGTGAGAACATGCTGTATTTGGTTTTGTTTCTGTGTTAATTTGCTAAGGATAATGACCTTTAGCTCCATCCATGTCCCTGTAAAGGACATGATTGTGTTGTTTATTGTAGCTGCATAGTATTCCATGGCATATATATACCACATTTTCTTTATCCACTCTATCATTGATGGGCATTTAGATTGATTCCATGTGTGTTTGCTATTGTGAATAGTGTTGCAATAAACATACATGTGCATGTGTCTTTATAACAGAAAGATTTATATATTTTTGGGGTATATACTCAGTAATGGGATTGCTGGGTTGAAGGGTAGTTCTGTCTTTAGGTCTTGGAGCAATAACAACACTGTCTTCTACAATGGTTGAAGTAATTAATACTCCCATCCTGGGAGTGTAAATTATACAGTGTATAAGCATTCCTTTTTCTCTATAACCACACTAACATCTGTTATTTTGTGACTTTTTAATAACAGTCATTCTGACTGGTATGGTATAGAATCTTATTGTGGTTTTGATTTGCATTTCTCTAATGATCAGTGTTGAGCTTTTTTCATATGATTGTTGGCTGCATGTATGTCTTCTTTTGAAAAGTCCTGTTCATTTCCTTTGCCCTCTTTGTAATGGGGTTGTTTACTTTTTCCTTGTAAATTTGTTTAAGTTTCTTAGAAATGCTGGATGTTAGACCTTTGTCAGATGCATAGTTTGTAAAAATTATCTTTCATTCTGTACGTTGTCTGCCTACTCTTTTTGATAGTTTCCTTTGCTGTGCAGAATTTCTTTAGTTTAATTACATCTCATTTGTCAATTTTTGCTTTTGTTACAATTTGGCATCTTCGTCATGAAATATTTGCTTGTGCTTGTGTCCTGAATTGTATTGCATATGTTTTCTTCCAGGGTTTTGTAGTTTGGGACTTTACATTTAAGTCTTTAATCCATCTTGAGTTGAATTTGTATGTGGTGTAAGTAAGGGGTCCAGTTTCAGTCTTCTGCATATGGCTAGCCAGTTATCCTAGCACCATTTATTGAATAGGGAATCCTTTCCCCATTGCTTGTTTTTGTCAGGGTTGTTGAAGAGCAGATAACTGTAGGTGTGTGGTCTTATTTCTGGTTTCTCTATTCTGTTACATTGGTCAATGTGTCTGTTTTTGTGCCAGTACCATGCTGTTTTGGTTACTGAAGCCCTGTAGTATAGTTTGAAGTCGGGCAGTGTGATGGCTTCAGCTTTGTTGTTTTTGCTTAGGATTGCCTAGGCTATTTGGGCTCTTTTTTGATTCCATATTAGTTTTAAAATAGTTTTTTTCTAGTTCTGTGAAGAATGTCCATGGTACTTTAATAGGAATAGCATTGAATCTACAAATTGCTTTGGGCAGTATGGCCATTTTCATGATATTGATTCTTCCTATCCATGAGCATGGAATATTTTTCTATTTGTTTGTGTTCTCTCTGATTTCTTTGAGCAGTGATTTGTAGTTCTCCTGGTAGAGATATTTCACCTTCCTAGTTAGCTGTACTCCTATGGAATTTTATACTTTTTGCAGCAATTGTGAATAGGATTGCATTCCTGATTTAGCTCTCGGCTTGACTGTTGTTGGTGTATAGGAATGCTAGTGATTTTTGCACTCTGATTTTTTTTAAAAATTATACTTTAAGTTCTAGGGTACATGTGGACAACGTGCAGGTTTGTTACATATGTATACATGTGCCATGTTTGTGTGCTGCACCCATTAACTCATCATTTACGTTAGGTATATCTCCTAATGCTATCCCTCCCTCCTCCCCCCTCCCCACCGTAGGCCCTGATGTGTGATGATCCCCTTTCTGTGCACACTGATTTTGTATCCTGAGATTTGCTGGTTATTTATCAGCTTAAGAAGCTTTTGGGCTGAGACTATGGATTTTTCGAGAATATATCTAGTTAATTAGTTTACTTATCCACTATTTATTGCATCTCACTAGGATATAAGCTTCATGAATATAGACATCTTGTATATCTAAACCCCATACCTAGAACTGTAGGGTGCCTGAAACATAGTAGATGTGCCTGAAACTGTGTGTGTGCATGCTTAATAATGGTTTGTTGAATCAATTCATTGCATTGTAGTACAGCGATAGAATCTAGCATTTACCCCCTTTTTATGATGGAGACTTCTTGAAATCATAGCTTTAGTATCTAGAAATCACAAAACCGTCAATTAAAGTAGCTATGCTAATCTGGAAAAGAAGTGCTTCATTTTCTTAAAGTTTTTTTATGTTCTGACCCACTCTCAGGTATTAAAATGCCCTTCTTTCATATTTCTCGGAAGGACTATCTACACCTAGGGACAGATGCAGTTCTCCTCAGTCTGTTCTTGGAAATCATAAAGGCAAACTTAATCCCAAAGGAATGGTATTATTGGTTGTTGTGCATTTGCTCTAAGATCTGACATTAATTTAATTATGGATATGACCAACAATTAATTCAAGCTGTATTTATTGAAAGTTCACTGTGTATAATACACTGCTGGATGCTGAGGATGGAAAAATAAGTAATATGCCATTAAAGCAGAGTTATAAGTATACATTTCATTCATCTTTAAGATAGTAAAAATATAAAATATAAAGTAAAATAATATAAAATGCAAAGGTCTATAGTAGAGTAATTCAGAGGATCAAATTTAAGGTCAGAATTACTGGATTCAACTTTCAACTCAGCTACTTGCTAGCTTTAAGGGCTTAGATGAGCTAGTCTTTTTAACTTTCAGTCACCTCCTTTGTAAATGATAACAATAATATTACCTGCTACATAGGACTTTTATGAAGATTAAATGAGAAAATGTATAAAAACCACTTAGCATACACATAGTAAGTATGCAATATACTACATTATATAAATATTAGAGTTTCAAATCTGCAGGTATTTTTTTTTGAAACTTTTAAAAACTTCCTTTCTTAGCTGGCTTGCTATCAGACTGTGTCCCAATTCACTGGCAAGCCTAGTACATAGGGGTGTGCTATCTTCTTACCAGCCTTTCTTCCCCAGGTGTATAGCTCTATCCCTGGCCTTTTTGATGCCCAACCCACCTAGCTTCTGACAGATGTTTTCAATACTGAGTGCTTTCCTGGATTTCCATAGTGTGTATTTATAATACACATATACCTAGGTTCTATAAAGAATAAAATGTGCCTTGAAGGCATTCCCCAGTGAACACAAATAAAATTAGTTGTTATCAGATTAACACAACTTCTATCTTTGCCTGTCATATCATATCAATGTTTTTGCCATTTACTTGGTGGTTAAGAAATGTGGCACTTCTCAAAAGAAGACATACATGTGGCCAAAAAAAAAGATGAAAAAATGCTCAACATCACTAATTGTTAGAGAAATGCAAATCAAAACCACAATGAGATGACATCTCACACCAGTCAGAGTGGCTATTATTAAAAAGACAGAAAATAACAGATATTGGCAAAAATGCAGAGAAGAGGGAACACTTATATACTGTTGATGAGAATGTAAATTTGTTCAGCCATTGTGGAGAGCAGTTTGGTGGTTTCTCAAAGAACTTAAAACTACCATTCGACCCAGCAATCCCATTACTGGGTATATACCCAAACGAAAGTAAATCATTCTACCAAAAAAGAAAAAAGACATTCACTCATATGTTCATTGCAGCACTATTACAATAGCAAAGACATGGAATCAACCTAGATGCCCATCAACAGTGGACTGGATAAAGAAAATATGGTACATATATACCATGGAATGCTATGCAGCTATAAAAAAGAACAAGGTCATGTCTTTTGGAGCAACATGGATGCAGCTAGAAGCCATTTTCCTAAGTGAACTGACACAGGAATAGAAAACAAAATATCACATGTTCTAATTTATAAGTAGGTGCTAAACATTATATACACATGGACATAAAGATGGGAACAATAGACACTGGGCACTGGGGACTATTTGAGGGTGGAGATGGGGAGGGAGGCAAGGGTTGAAAAACTACCTATAGGGTACTGTGTTTACCACCTGGGTGACAGGGTCATTCTTATACTAAACCACAGCAGCATGCAATTTACCCATGTAACAAACCTGCACTTGTACCCCGAACCTAAACTAAAAGTTGAGAAAGAATGCAAAAGTTTAAAAGAGGAAAAAAAAAAAAAAAAAGAAATGTGGTAGATGTGTTCATACATTTTAGTTGACTGCTCCAGACCTGAAAGAATACAATGTAAATTGACCATAAAAAATAGAAAACTTTGAGAAAGATACAGATTTTGTGACATTGGTGTAAATGACATTGGAGAATCTGTTGAATCCCATGTAAAACCACTGATACATGAGGATTTGACAGTTTACAATTGAAGCAGAAGAATTTTCAGGGGTAATGATATAATGATGCTTCGAAAGGAACTGATTGGAAGAACAAAGGATTAAGAGAAACCATTTGTAAACCAGATAAACCTTTGAATAGTCCTGTTAGATGATATTTGTTACAGTCTTCTAGGTGTTAAATGTGAATTGACAGATATTATATCGCACTATCATGAAGTAATTTCAGAAAAATCAACAAAGGACATATAGCTGGTTTATTCTTTGACCTAAAAATTAGTCCAGAGTTGTAATTACAACAAAAATTTTGTTAAATATGACATAAAGCAGCTTACTTTTATGTTTATCCATGTTCCTTTTCGAGATGAAATCGTTAAGTAAGTGGATAAAGTTAGCTTTGTAAGGACCAATTAGTCTTAGCCAAAGTAGTATCTCTGTACTACTGGTTCCTTATTTGCCTGTGCTCAGCCTATCTGTTGGGATACTTCACTTAGGATTGCTTTGATTCTGAGGTCTTTATTAAGCCCAATGCCTATTACCTATTTTTTCATATCCCATGATCCACTGGTCTGTACTAAGCTGGACTTTAACTGGTCTGTTTTGGGCATCAAAAAGGCCAGGGATAGATTGTGATATTAATACAAAAGATTGAGGAGGTTCAGATTGAGACTTTGATACTCAGCACTAAGGTAAGATGGAAGTAATGAGATTCAAGTGACTGAATTTGGTAGTTCGTCCTGTGGAATGTGATTGAAAGGTAGAGTAAAACCAGATTATGAAAACTTTGTCAATCTAAAGGGTATGTACTTTAACCTGCAGGTTAGAGTTTCTCAAATTGTGGTCCACAGACTACTTGCATCAAAATCACTTGTGGTATATGTTAAAAATTCAAATTTCTGATCCCCATCTATGAATCAGAATTCTGGGGCTAAATCCTAGGGATACCCAGTTTTAGATATCTTTATGTACCTCTTATATACATTATAGTTTTAGAGTTATCGTTAAACCTAAGTAGTTTGATAAATTTTCCCCTGCATTTTATTTTTTAAGTGTTGATGATGGTGTAACTTTTATCACAAAAAAACTTAGAATTAATGCCATATTTACGTGGAATTTTAGCTTCATTAATTGTTTCTTTAGATAATATTCCAAAGCTTATCCTAAAGATAAATATGTTTTATATGATAATTCTGTATATGAATAGTTTTAAGACATTAGCACTTAATTCCATGCTTTCAGGATTTTCTTACAAAAACAAATTTTCTTTGAAAGTGTTATCTAAATTTTTTCAGTTTCTCCACATGGAAACCCCTGTTGTTATGCAACACTGAAATAACAACATTGTTTTCACCCATTAAGATACCACTGCAAGATATTGTGAATTGGCTCATTTGCCTTAAATTTTTTTTAACAAATAAGGCAGTGTTTTGAGTTATGCCAGATGTACAAATGAGAGATTTGAGTGTACTTGTAGAATTTAAATTGAAATGCTAATGAGATTCTGACAGGCAGAAAAAGCAACACAGCCTACATTTTCATCTGTTTTATTAAAGTCATTATTTAACTGGAAAAACACATTATTTAGAGCTATTTATTTATGTGGTGTTTGTAATTCAGCTCTTAAATTTTATCCAATTAAAGTGCTTCTCATTCTATTTCACTTAATGCAGTAGATTGTTTTGTGCATTGATCTTTTTCTCTGTTTCATTCAGTGGTAGAGTGGCAGTAACTCAATTGAATGAATGAATGTGCCTTTTTTTAACTAATGCTTACATGTGCTGCTTCATGCTGTGATGCTACATTGACATCTTTATTTTTTGTTTGCAGTAATTCCATTGAAATTTCATGGTACATTATTATACAAGATTGCTTGCGGTTATTTCATGCTTTGGTTACTTTACTAAAATTCCCAAAATGTGAAAGAAAAACATAATGTTAAAAAACCCCCAAATTTCTGAGAAGATAAATTGATCTTAGAGATAATTGAACATAAGACACTAAGCTTTAAAAAGTACTTATTTCAACAAAAATATACAGTGCCATACTGAAAGTATTGCTTTTTCAAAAGACTTTTATTTATTATTTATTTGCATTTTTCCATTTTTAGTTATTTTAAAGAAAGGCTTTTTGTGTATGTTTGAGATTGCTTAATTAGAGCAGCTTTTAGGTTTCCTTTATATTTATCTACCTCTCAGATGAGGTTTAAATTAGAGTTTTTAAGGTTATAGGGGTTTAAAATTTTATGTATATATACAAAATCAGTACTAAAGGAAGAAATACTAGTGCATAATTTCAAGGGAAAGCATGAGGCTGGCTGAGGTCAAGGCTGGCTGAGGTCAAGACCATGATGGAATGCAGACATTATGGGAGGGTCTAGAAGACAATGTGTTTCCTTGAAAAGGCAACTTCTGTGAAGAGAGTGAAATATGTGAGTCCAGAATTGTACAGAAGTCATCATGAATGTCAGATCTCTCAACTGTATTCTATGGTGGGTTTAGGGATTCTTATATTGTAAGAACACTTTACATATTTTAAACAGCTTGATGGTGTTTTTATGAAAATCTAGAGTAAAACAAACTCATTAGCATAAAAAACTATTTCAGTTAATGTTCAATGAACAAAGTCTCTCTATTAACTGGAAATTGAACCTGTGACTGTTGGTTTCCTGACATTTACATAAAGGTTCACTCAAGGGGGCGCCATTAAGCAGCATTAAGGAATTTCATACACAGAACTGTATCTTTATCTCTAAAACTTCCATAAGAAGTAGGCTCTTGAGGTGGCAAAAAGGACAGTGAACTAGGAATCAAGAGACTGAGTTCTGGCTCAGACTCTGGCACTCATGAACTCTGTGCACCTGGATATGCCACTTTACTTCTTTAGGCTTTAATTCTTCATCTGCAAAATGAAAAGGTTGATGATGGTCTCTAAGGGTACTACTACCTCTATAACTCTGTGATTTTACGGTTCTTTTATTTACCAGTAAAATACCCAGACACAACATTTACATGATAGATTTTATCACATCTGTATGCCTTCTTAACATGGTGTCTAGAATTATTTTTGAAGATACAGTATTTAGGCTGAATTTCCTAATTAGTGTTTAGAATACTTACAGAAAATAGCTTTTGTGTATAGCTAACTTTTGATTATCCATGCTAATGTGGGAAAACGTGTAATTGAAATGTGTATGAAGTCGTCACTCCTCATTTTCTCTTCAAATTTGTCTCCTTTGGTAAGGAGACAAATTTGAATAAAGTTGCTGAAAAATATGGGTTGAGTTTCATTTTCAGCCTGGGCAGAAAACTACCTTTACCGTCTTTGTACAGCTTTATTTTACCCACGCCACACTTTGCTGAGGGAAAGAATAGGATTCTTTTTTTTTCTCTTTGAGATGGAGTCTTGCTCTGCCGCCCAGACTGTAGTGCAGTCGCGTGATCTCGCTCACTGCAAGCTCCGCCTCCCGGGTTCACGCCATTCTCCTGCCTCAGCCTCCCGAGTAGCTGGGACTACAGGCGCCCGCCACCTTGCCCGGCTAATTTTTTGTATTTTTAGTAGAGACAGGGTTTCACCGTGTTAACCAGGATAGTCTCAATCTCCTGACTTCGTGATCCGCCCGCCTCGGCATCCCAAAGTGCTGGGATTATAAGTGCCCGGCCATAGGATTCATTATTTTACTATAGGAATGAACCTCATTTTATCCTCGTTGGTTTTTTAAATCTCAGAGGCACATTACATTCATGTGCATACTGTCCACATCTACTTTACATCTATGTACATGTTGTTTCATATATATGCCTCAAGCTCTTGTGCCTCCATATCTTTACTTATGTTCTTCCTGCCGTGTTTTTTACTCCTGTTGCCCTCAAACACAGTAACTCTACTCATCTTATAAAGCCCAGCTCCTTAGTCCTTAATATTTTCCCTAAGCATGTGAGCCTTATTATCCAACAGATTGATTCCAGATTCTAGTGTTAAAATTCACTAGCTCTCTGATCCTGAGAAAATTACCACAGTCTGACCCTTCGTATCTGCAAAATGTAAACAATAGCCAAATCTCAGGATCGTTTTAAATTTTAAATGGTATATAATCCGGTCATTCAATAAATATTTAAGTAGTGATATCACCTAACAGTAGAACAAAATAGACCAAAAACTCTGCCCTCACAGAACTTATACCCTGGTGGGGATAGACAGGTAAATAAATAAAAACCAAAATATATATTTTGAGAAATAGAGAAGGGTAGAGGAGAGGGAGAGTAGAGAATGCAGAAAGTGGAGAAACAATTTTAAAATAGGATGGTCTGAAAAGGACTTACTGAGAAGATGGCACTTGAGCGGGGACCTGGAAGAGCTAGGGAATATTTGAAGAAAGAGCATTCCAGGCAGAGGGAACTGTAAGTACAAAGTCTCTGAGGTGGGTGTGTGCTTGGCACGTGCCAAAACAGAAAAGAGGTGAATTGGCTCGTGCAGAGAGAGAGAGAGGCAGAAAGAACAAGCCAGATCACATAGGGTCTTTTAGGTCAGTTTTAGTGAGGACTTTGTCCTGAATGAGATGAGGAGCCATCAGAGGGTTTTTGAAGAGATAAGTCACTTGATCTGACTTACCTTTTTAAAATACTGTCTGGCTTCTGTATAGTTTGTGGGGGAGGAGAGGGGCAAAGTAAATATTGATTAAGCTGTTGGATATAATATACCAGGTGAGAGCTACAGGTCACTACAGAGTCTTTCAGAGGATCTAGACACTAGTAGGTATTCTATAAATGTTAGTGCCTTCCTTCTCACTTTCTCTTCTTCATATTCCTAGTTGGAAGTTTTCTTCTTTGGGATTCTCTATTATGACACATATCATTTTATAACTAGAGTTATTTGTGTATTTTATTTTGTTTCTCCTACTAACCTAAACATTTGTTGAGGATACCTTCTTGAGACTCAGTTTTATTTGTCTTTATAAATGGATCCTATCCCAGCTAAGGATAGGGTTATTTGAGTAGCAGGCTGAGAGTGTGTTTGGGACCTGATGAGCAGCAACATCCAAGAGGAGAAGGTTAGCAAGTGTGGGAAGATAGGGAAGTAACACTTCAGGAGACACATGGGAGGTGTATCTTAGGATATATTAGCAAGGAATAGTGGGATACTTCTAATAAGTAAGATAGATGTGGGAAGAGGCACTGGTCCTACACTACATGTGGGAGATGCCAGGACAGGTCTAGTTAGGCATGCTGTTTAGGGACTTTGGCCATGTTCATTTGTGATTCATGAAGATGTGTAGCTGGGGTCTGAGGTGACATAGTGAAGTGCCCAAACAGGTGGATGATGCAGGCAAAAGAGTCTCCCCACAGGGGCCACTTGGGAGTATAGATAAGCTGCTTGTTGATCTCTGGGCCATCTGTTTATGCATAGTAATTTCATAGCCTTCATAGGGGGATTCAGGTAGATTTGGCAAATTACTGGGCTGGGAACTTGTGATGGTCCTGTACCCTTTAGGATTTTTGCTTCTGCAAGGGACAGATTACCCAACTCAAAGGAGCTGAAGAAAAAATGATCCTTGTTGGCTCATCTGACTGAACAATTCATAGGGAGTTATTGTCAAACAAACATGATCCAGCTGCACAAATAATGTCACTAAGGGCCTGGATTCTTTGTAATTTTCTCTGCTTTGCCTTTGCCTAGGAGCATCCTCATCTAAACAGTGGGCTCCTGGCACCTTCAGCTTGACATGTTACAAGTATCATATCCTCAATACAATCTTATCTGGTAGAAGAAAGCCTTTTTGGCCATCATACAGAAACTCTGGACTTCAGTCTAATTGAACCATCTTAAAGCATGTACCCATTCCTAACCATTCATTTCTAGTGAGCTAGGATTACATTGATGAACACAGACTTGAGCCTCTTACCTAATCCACAGAGCCAGGGATAGAATAAGTTACCCCAAAATATGTGGGCTTTGTATTGTGGATGTATAAACCTAACTGAAAATTAGCTGCTTTTATTAAGCACTATATGAAATGGGATGTGGATTTGGGCCCAGCAAAACAGTAGATATCCACTATCGGGATTATATTATCAGGGCCCCAGAAGGAAACACAGTTCATTTTAGATAGCTCAAAAGAAGAGATTTTAATGAAGGGACTACTTACAGATGAATGGGCAGGGTTAAGGGTATAAAAAAATGGCTGGTGAGCCTCCTGGAGACCAGTATCAGTAGGAAGGTATTACCAACCCTAGGACCTAGGGATCAATGGGAAGAAGTAGTGTTGCCCGGGTCAGGTAAGAACTTGAGTCCTGCAGGAGGAGCTAGAGCTGTAGTTGTGAAGGAATGCAGCTATAGTCAGAGATGGAACATTGAAGCAGGGCAGGAAAAAGAAAAAAATACCCTGACCCTTTTCTCTTTTCACCTTCTAATCGCCTGCTGTAGTGCCAATTGGCTCAATTGGAATGAGGCAGAAATCTCTAGGGGTCAGCCTCCTGAGACACATAGTGGAGCAGAGTATGGATCTTAGCTGAGGCCAAATGGAAAATAATGAGCATAGAAAATAAATTATAGTCTCAGTCTTATAATTGCACAATATATTGTGAAGGAAGATAGGGATAAAAATTTAGGGGACAGAATTTTATCAGAGGAAGGTCCAATTGAAGGAGCGCTAACCTTTCACACAGCGCATATTGAGAGAGTTAAATTGTTAAAGGGGTTCTGAGCTCCAGATCAGTCTACTGGAGGGACTGATTTGGTTGTAACTCCTCCTTGTGGTGGGGAATAGGTACCTACTCACTCTTAATGCTCCATATCAGAATTTGCCTGGGAACTGGAATGTGGCTGCTCCTGAAGACATGGATCTCAGAAGGTTTGTGGGTGGGTAAATGGCTTATGACAGGAACAGAACAAATGATACATTGTGGTGTATCAAGGCAGAAACCATTACTACAACATGTAGCTGCCCTGACTTCAGTTGCTTTTGTTTATGTTCCTGCCCAGTCAAAATTGGGATCACTTCCTGCTGAGACCTGACTTGAAAATGATGGACAAATCTTGGCTCAAATAGCTAACTAGAAGTGAATGAGGGGAGCCCTACCAGTCTTCATCTAGAAGGCATGCTATAGGGATAAGGGATAATTGCTTTTACCAGTTGCTGAGACAAATTCATAAGTGACACTGTGGCCATGGGTTAAAAACAACCTAGGATAAAGCAGGAAGCTCAAATTGTGGCTAACAGTGAGGAGGCACACAAGTAACACAGCTCTAACTCCACTGAAGACAGGATAAGTGACAGCTTTCCTTGAGTCAGATGGAGTGGGGATAAGTGTGCCTTGATGCAAAGTTGGAAACCAGAGGAGGACTTGGCTGAGCAATAACACTCTTGGCTGAGACTAAAATGATTTCAAAGCAGAACAAGGGTGGGACTGTCTGGTAGTGGAAAAGAAAGCTTGGTGTGATGCCTACAGAGAGAATTACATGATGTTAAGAAAGGTCATTATTTATTACCTAATCAAGCAGTGTAAACATACCAACAAGCTTGAGACGGTCTTTATCTAGCATTATTAGATGTGCAATTCAGGTGAGAGAATATTACCAAATCTAACCTGCTTATCAACACTTGTGTAATGAGAACATAAAAGTGAATGAAAATGTATCTAGTCTGCAATGAAGTGGTAATATAAGAGACTCAGAAGATTCTTTTCTCCTACTTTGTGGGATTGAGCCTAAATTTAACTTGAATTCTTTTTAGAAGGAACTTCTTATTTAGCCTTTTTAAAATGAAGAATTTATCTATTAATAGAAAATATGCATTTTATTATTAAAATGAGTTTTATTTTGGACTAGTTGGGAAATGTGGAAAGGAGAAACCAGTTGCAAAAAGGGATATAAAAATAAAGTTGTCAAAAATGGTTAAAGATAGAGGATAGCACACCAAACCCCACAGCCATCTGCCCAGGAAACTCTCCTTGTTGCCTTGTTTTCTCTTTCACTTGTGTGTGCTGTTCTCTGCTTAGGTGCTTGGAATATCCCTCTGATACAGAAATGGGGAAGGGAAGTGCTGGGAAGGGAAGGGAAGGGGGGAAGGGAAGGGCATGGTCCGCTTCAATGATACGGAAGGGGAGAAGGGTGTGGTCCCTGGCTAGGGCTCCGCCTCCAGGCCTGTGCCCAGGGATCTAGTTGAGGACAGGTGTTTTCGTTTTCCTGCCCCAAGCATTTCCTAAGACCACCTTGGTCTGCCATGCTCACATCCTGTGCCTATAAAAACTCCCGAGACCCTAGCAGGCAGACACACACACAAGCGGCTGGACATCAAGATGAACACATCGGAAGAAGACAAAAGCTGCTGGACGTTGGATGTTGAGAGTACACCGAGGGAAGCACGAGGTGGAAGAGCACACCAGATGCTAGGAGGCCACCGACTGGCAGAACGATGCGAAGTTTGGCTGGGGCAGTTGAGGGAGAGCCCAGACTGCCAAGCAGCCCGACTCTAGGGGAAAACCAATCTCCTTTCTGGCTCCCCCATCTGCTGAGAGCTACTTCTACTCCATAAAACCTTGCATTCATTTTTCAAGCCCAGGTGTGATCCTATTCTTCTAGTACGCCAAGGTCAGAACCCCGGGATACAGAAAGCTCTCTGTCCTTAGGATAAGGCAGGGGTCTAATTGAGCTAACACAAGCCACCTATGGACAGCTAAACTAAAAGAGCCCAGTGTAACACACCCACTGGGGCTTCAACTGTAAACATTCACCCCTAGACACTGCTGTGGGGTCGGATCCCCACAGCCTGCCTGTCTGTATGCTCCCCTAGAGGTTTGAGCAGTGGGGCACTGAAGAAATGAGCCACACCCCCATCATACTGCCCTGTGAGGGGGACAAGGGAACTTTTCCCGTTTCACCTCCTCCCCTCTCCCCAGGCCAAGTCTTCTTTGTACTTTAAGATTTTAGGCAATTTGGTTCTCATACCTTCTAATATCCTCTTCACTTCAATGCCACCCCAGATAGATCTGTGATACGCAAATCTGTGTTGTGATGCACTTATCACACTATGCTGACATGACTTTCTGATCTGTCTTCTCCATTAGACTGTCAGCCATTTGAGGGACTGAGGCAGTGAATTTATATGGCCAGAATGACATTAAAATTACGTTTGTTATAATGAAGTAGAATATTTCTGTGCTTTGCCCCTTCCACTCACTCTCAGATGGCTTCATAGCATTCCTCTGTAATGTTCTAAAAATAGTCTGACACCAAATATTAGTTTGAACTCTTGATTATAAGCAATAGAAACGCAACTCAAAATAGCCTAAATAAAAGGGAGAATGTAGAATATCTTGGTGCATATTTCAGCATGACTGAGGCATGATGGAGACAGGCATACAGTTAGGCTTTGGAAATAGGGCTCACATACTTTTGGGACTCTTGGCTGTTTTTTATTTTGGCTTATTCATCTATTTGGGTCTTCTACTTCTCTTTCTCTGTAGGATAGCTTTCCATATTCAGAGAATATGGTTGCTGACAGCTCTTAATTTTACATAATAAAGCTTTGCCACTACAGAAAAACTAGATACTGATTTGAGTTTCCTATTTCCAAAGTTTATGGGTCCTAGGAAATGTCCCAGTTTGGGCCCTGCCTGATCATCAGATGCTCTCATGGTAATCAGGTGGAGAGGGTGAGTAGTTCCTGCAGCCAGGTAAAATAGTACATGCTGTACACAAATACACAACGTATTAGTCTATTATGGGAGAATTACATTTAGAGGGCTCTGTTTGCTAGAACATAGAGTTAACTCCAGGCCATACATATTTATGGGAGAAGACAAGTGCTCCAAACAGTTAAACAAACTTTTATTTTGGCATTTGAAATGCATAATATCATTATTCTTATGGGACATTTACCATCTTTATTATGTTCTCTATTGGCTAGCATTAAGATGCATTCTTTGTGTTCTTAAGCATAAACTAACAGGAGCATCAAGAAGGAAAAGTAGCCTGGATAAGAAGGAAAAGTAGCCATCAAGAAGGATAAGTTGACTTGGGAGCAAAACTGTGCTGTGGTTAATTGACAAAGCAGAGATGTTTCTGACTAACCGAAAATATTTTTAGTCTTCCAAAAGGTATTACTAACACCTTGCAAGTGAATTTTTAAATGCAACTTTCAACTGAAATTGTCTTATCAGCTTGCTGTGCCGATCCCAGGGGATGACAGACATTAAAGTAAAAGTAACTGATGGCCCAGCTCGGTTGCTTACGCCTGTAATCCCAGCAGTTTGGGAGGCCAAGGCGGGCAGATCACCTGAGGTTGGGAGTTCGAGACCAGCCTGGCCAACATGGTGAAACCCTGTCTGTACTAAATATACAAAAATTAGCCGGGTATGGTGGCGGGCACCTGTAATCTCAGTTACTTGGGAGGCTGAGGCAGGAAAATCGCTTGAACCTGGGAGGTGGAGATTGCAGTGAGCCGAGATTGTACCACTGCATTCCAGCCTGGGCGACAGAGCAAGACTCCATCTCAAAAAAAAAAAAAAAAGAAACTGGCATGTTTGCCACTCTTACCAGAGAAGTAGGAAGTAGATGTGTTTAAAGCTAAACAACCTTTTAAAAACATCACGTGTACAGTGTTAAAATTTGTGTGCATGTGTATAGCTTATGTACACTAAAGGCCGATCTTAGATGTAAATCATCTAATGGGTATGATTTTAGAAATGACACATTACATTAACAAAAAAAGGTAGGTATGTAATAGGAGCTTAATTATTTTCCCTTTTGTACTTCATAGGGTGGGGAATGGTGGGGAATGGTGGAGAATGGTGAGTGGTGATCTGGGGCCATAAGTTCAACATTCTGCCTACTTTATAACAACTTTATTGCAGGCTGGAGAGCTGGGTGTTTGTGTGTGTGTGTGTGTGTGTGTATGAAAGAGAGACAGAGCAGGAGGGAGAGAGAGAGAGAGAAGTTGAGAGGGAGAGAGAGGGAGAGGAAAAGAGAGAGAAGAGAGAGCCCCTTGGTTTAGTTATTAGGGAAGAGCTAGGAGATGCTGGTAATTTGATATCTAATAAGTTTACTGACTCTTCCCTTTGTATATACATCTTATAGGAGTAAACAATGGAGAATGATGTGAGATGGATTACATGACCAAACATTGCTTCTAGTTTGAATCTATGAGCCTTTGAAGCCAGATATAAGTTGATGTATCAATCATATTAGTCCAGAGCCAATTTATAATTTCTGTATCAATCACTGTGTTTCTTATTATTCAGTTAGAAACTTGATTTTACCGCTTTCAGAATCTAAAACTCTGGTTATTCATCAAATGGACACAAAATGTTAAAGGAAATAGACCTTTTCCATATTCTATGTTAATAAACCCAGGTCATCAATGTTTGTTCACATGTATTATGTAGTCCCCTGGTGGACAGTGTTATTTCTGTTTCTGGTTTGGTAACAGACAATAATCAAATCTCTCTCCCTTCCCCCCAACTTTTTCCTTTTCCAGTCTCTGATCCTTTTCTTCCTTTTCTCTCCTCTCTCTTTCTCTTCCTCTCTCCTTAAAACATGCTTATCGGTAAGAATTCATGAAGACAAAGTACCCTTTGTATTACCTTTGTAAATAATCTAAATGAGCATTTTCTGCAGTGATGGGGATTGCTGACATCTAATATAATTGCTTTTATTTACACATCTTAAAGCTAAAAGAGATTTCTTTTATATCATCATCATGCAATTTAAATTTCTCTCTTGCTTTCTTGCCTTTTCTCTTTTTTCTGTCTATCTTTCTTTTTCTCCTTCTTGTCCTCCCTCCCTTCCTTCCTTTCCCCCTCACTACTCTTTCTTTAAAAAGCACAATATTTGACCTTTGGTTGCTACTAAAGCTTATCTTCAGGGAGAATGTGACTTTGAAAATTAGTTATCATACGTAGAATACATACAGCTTTTTGCCTACATAAAATGATGGTTCTCTTCAAGAACTGTTGATTCCAGACTGCTAATATTGCAAATCTAACTGAAATAGACATTGTCTTTGTTGTATGTCAGTGAGTGACAAGGGTTCTGCACTTAGAGCTTTTGCTAGAAAACCTGGAGGGCAGCCAGCCAAGAGTTCTGTAATAGACTTTAAGAAGTTGGAATCTGTAAAAAGTGTTTCAGGAAGAAAAGCTTTCAGTTTAGACAGCTGCATAGTTAACAATCATTAGCTCCAGAGAACTGATAATTAGTTCTAGTCAATTAAACCAACTTTTAGCCTTATGCCGGAGAAGATAACTTGCATAGCTAAAATGCACAGTATACTCTTAATTTATGTTACTCTATTCCTTAGCAAAATATTTTTGATTTTTGTTTGTTTTGTTTCATTGTTAACATTTTGGTGTAGTTCATGTTGTGGATTGTTTGGTATGTTACTATATACCATGTTACAGTGTCTTTTTCATGTAGCATTCTGTTATAAGCCATTTCCATGTTCTTAATTTTAAATGACTGCATATAATTCTACAGTAATAATTATGTACCAGGCTCATTATTTTACATATATGAATTATTTTCATCCTTACAACAGTTTTTTGAGGCAGGTACTATTATCCTCATTTAAAAACGAAAAACGAAAAATGAGATACAGGAAAGGTAAGTGGACTATTGAAGATTCCAGTGTCAATACATGATAGAGGATTGAATTTGTGATGGTTTACTTACTTCCTCCTTCTCTACCTATTCTTAGATATTATATAGTTTCTTGTGGTATCTATTGTAAATATCATAAGAACCAATGTCATGATTAAGAAAGTGTTTCCCAATAGCAAAGACACTTGCAAGGCAGAAATTGAGAATTGAATTACTGCATTTTTATCAATACATTATAGTTAGGCTCATAAACCTGCATATTTTGGAATCAACCTAAATGCCAATTAATGATAGACTGGATAAAGAAAAATCTGGTACATATATACCATGGAATACTATGCAGTCATAATAAACAACATGATCATGTCCTTTGCGGGGACATTGATGGAGCTGGAGCCATTATCCTTAGCAAACTAACACGGGAACAGAAAACCAAATATAGCATGTTCTCATTAGTGGGAGCTAAATGATGAGAACACATGGACCCATAGAGGGGAACAACACACACTGGGGCCTATCAGGGGGAGGAGGTTGGGATGTTGGGATGAGAGAGAGGATCAGGAATAATAACCAATGAGTACTACACTTAATACCTGGGTGATGAAATAATCTGTCCAACAAACCCCCATGACACAAGTTTACCTATCTAACAAACCTGAACGTGTACCCCTGAACTTAAACAAAAAAGAAAAAAAGAAAAACCATTTCCTCCTCTTTAAGAGTATTTCCTTAGGATAGGTTCCTAGAAATAAAATTACTGAATCAAAGTTTTAAAAAATTTAAGGCTATTGATACACAGTCCCTTAATAGCTTTCTTAATGGTTACATTTTTGCAATAATTTATGTGTGCACAGTTTGGTAAATCATTGTCATCTCTTCATTTTATGTTTTTAAATCTTCGCTAATGTGACAACTAAACGTGGATTTTTTTTACCTTTATTGTAATTTGCTTCTTTCTATTTGAACTTCCTCTTGTGTTAATTATTCATGCCTTTTTGCCTGTTTTTCTCTTAAAGTTCTATTCTGACTTTTGTATCTTTGTATAAGTCCTTTAACCAACATATTAATCTTTGTTATGTTTGCTGGCAATTTTTTTTTTTTTTTTTTTTTTTTAGCCATTTGTCTTTTTTTGGACTATTCCTTTTTACCTATGAAGGATGTTTTTGTTTATGTTTTTTAAACACAATTTTATTTCTTTTGTGATTGCTTCTATTTACAAAGGCCATTCATTTCTAAGATTAATGTTAAATTATATTTTTCTCTACTTGCACTACAGATGTTTTCTTTCTGTGTTAAATTTTTAACCAATGTGGTATTTATTTTTTATAGCATCAGTTATGTATCAGAATTACAACTTAGTAGAAAAATATTTTAAATTACATTCTTCTCTTTCAATGAACTCATTAAAACTTGGAAGAAAGGCCTTGGATAATCACTTGGAAGAAAGGCCTTGGATAATCTATAAGCTATGCAATCAGCTTATTAAATATCCTTTTCTCTTTGCAAGGAGAAATTGAGAATTGAATTATTGTGTTTTTATCAATAAATTATAGTTAGGCTCATAAACCTGCATATTTTGTGCTTTAAAATTATAATATTTTGTCTTTTGCTTTCATAAAGAAATCTTACAAAGGGAAACTGGAATCTAACCTTCCTTGTTCTTTGAGGTTCTATGTGCCTCACTGATGATAGTTTATTATCTCTGGACTTCTGTCTATTATTTAAAACTGAGAATAAGCCAGGTGTGGTGGCTCACGCCTGTAATACCAGCACTTTGGGAGGCTGAGGTGGGTGGCTCACTTCACGTCAGGGGTTCGAGGCCAGTCTGGCTAACATGGAGAAACCCCATCTCTACTAAAAATACAAAAATTAGCTGGGCATGGTGGCACATGCCTGTTATCTCAGCTACTTGGGAGGCTGAGGTGGGAGAATTGCTTGAACCCGGGAGGCAGAGGTTGCATTGAGCTGATATGGTGCCCCTGCACTCCAGCCTGGGTGACAGAGCGAGACTCCGTCTCAAAAATAAAGTAAAATAAAACTGAGAACTTCTTTACGATTTCCTGATTAATATAGATGTTCTGATGGAGAGTAAATAGTATTCCTCGATGTCACAGGTATTTTTTGGAACTGTTATATAATATTTACCATGACCAGCATGATAATAAATGGTAGTAAATAATCAGAAAGAAAGAGTCATTAAAGATGGCCGTGTTTTCATTAGAAAATCAATATGTAGACCTGGTACAGTGGCTCACACCTGTAATCCCAGCACTTTGGGAGGTTGAGGCGGGTGGATCACAAGGTCAGGAGTTAAAGACCAGCCTGGCCAAAATAGTGAAACCCCGTCTCTACTAAAAATACAAAAATTAGCCGGGCGTGGTGGTGGGCACCTGTAATCCCAGCTACTTGGGAGGCTGAGGCAGAGAATTGCTTGAGTCCAGGAGGCGGAGGTTGCAGTGAGCTGAGATTGCACCACCGCACTCCAGCTTGGTGACAGAGTGAGACTCCGTCTCAAAAAAGAAAAAAAGAAAAAAAAGAAAATCAGTATGCATTAGGAACAAATATTAAAACCTAAAAGTGGTATGGAGATATATATATATATATGCATGTCACATATAACAATATATATAATATATTTTGCTAATCATATGAGATTTAATATTTCAAGAAAAGTTTGACCATATAAAAATGTTAAAATATTGTACTATAATACTAAAACTCCTAAATAATACGTAATTGCTATTTCCAAGATGATATAAGTAGGAGTCTTTTATCTTCAGGAATAATTCTTCTTTTTGTCATTTTACTACTAATTATTTGATAGCCCTTATTTGCGTTTTACCTGCATATTAAAATGAGTGGCAGATTAATATAGATATAATGATTTGGCAGTGTTGAATAAAGTTTTTTCTTTTTGCCACCCAAAGTGATTGTATTTAAAATGCTTGTTAATCGAAATTCAGTGACTCATCTTTGAGGTTTGTTTATTACATAGATTCATTGGTGTCAAAACTGTTTAAGATCTGATCCACACCCAATTTGTACAGTGTTTTTTGAAATACAGGAATTTGGAAATTTTATTAGGTTAGGAGAAATACTTCTATTTTATAGCTTATTTTCCTTCTACTCTACTTTTACTCCATGAGAATTTTTCATTAAAAAATAATTGCAGTCCTTGACACATCAAAGACAACATAAGTACTGAATGAATCTCCATAATTATGTCTCTTTTGTAACTTACTTTTGCTTATTTATTTTTATTATTCAAAAGAGCACACTACTTAGAAGGGAGGCAGAACCTCTAAATCAGAAGTAAACAAGAAGAAAAGAAGAAAAGAAGTGCTATACTAATGTAGGTAGTTGCAGAAAGCAATGGATTCTTAGTTCTTGAGGAGCTAATGGAAGAGCTCTAAAGGAGGTAGAAATTCTCAAACATCTGGGCATTTGTTAGAAACTTCTTTAAGTAAGGGTAGTACTTTGGGAGGCCGAGGTGGTGGATCACTTGAGGTCGGGAGTTTGAGACCAGCCTGACCAACATAGTGAAACTCAGTCTCTACTAAAAATACAAAATTACCTGGACGTGGTGGCGCATGCCTGTAATCCAGCTACTTGGGAGACTGAGGCAGGATAATCGCTTAAACCTGGGAGGTGGAGGTTGCAGTGAGCTGAGAGCGTGTCATTGCACTCCAGCCTGAGCAACAAGAGCAAAATTCCATCTCAGAAAAAAAAAAGTCAGTACCTCTATTAGGTTATTTATTTTTCT
The DNA here is from genome assembly GCF_043159975.1 of Macaca nemestrina. Lineage (NCBI taxonomy): Eukaryota > Metazoa > Chordata > Mammalia > Primates > Cercopithecidae > Macaca > Macaca nemestrina. Next base: position 47,842,499 of record NC_092139.1, read on the forward strand.
TTTTGTTTTGTGTGTGACTGTGTTATTTCAAAAGATTGTCTTCACGTTCAGAAACCTCTTCTTCTGCTTGATCTTATCTACTGTTGAAGCTCAATTATATTTTTTAATTTCATTCATTGAATTCCTCAGTTTTAAGATTTCTAATGGGTTCTTTTAAATATCTATCTCTTTATTGAATTTCTCATTCAGATCGTGAACTGTTTTCCTGATTTCTTTGAATTATTTATCTGTGTTCTCTTGTATCTTAACATCATTATTTTGAATTTATTTTCAGGAATTTCATAGATTTTTTTTTCCTTGGGGTTCTGTTGCTGGAGAATTACTGTGTTTCTTTGGAGGTTTCATATTTACTTGCTTTTTTGTGTTTCTTGTGTCCTTCTGTTGATACCTGTGCATTTGATGTAACATTTATTTCTTCCAATTTCATGGATTGGCTTTCACTGAGAAAGATTTTTTTTCTATAAACATATCTATAGTGTTTGTTGGATAGGGTGCTTTGGTTTTGATTCTGGGTGAGCACAGTAGTGTAGTCTTCATATGATTTCTTTAGCTGTAATCAGTGTCAGTGGTGTGAGTTCCTCAGAGGCTTAGGCTGTGGTTGTTAGTGGAGGCTGTGGTGAGGCTTTGCTGGGGACAGGAATGACAGGTGGGCTGGTCCTTAGGCAGGTGGCAGTCTGGGCATGCCAGTCCTCAAGTCCTTGGGCCCCCATGTGGGTGGCGGTGGTGGCAGGTCCAGGTGGGCCAGTCCTTGGGCCTTCAGGTGATGTGCTTGGGTGCTGGTGGTGGCAGAGTGGGCTAGGTGGGCAGGTCCTTTTGTCCCTGGGCAGTGTATGTGGCATCAGTGGTGGCGGTAGCTATGGCAGTTTAACCCCTTGGGCCCCTGAGTGGTATGTGTAGGTGCCAGCAGTGGAGGGACTGTCCTAAGACCCAGGGATAGTGTACAGTTGGACTAGTCCCCAGGCTTCCTGAAGGTGCATGGCAGACCTGCTGCTGGAGAGGGTGGGGTTGCTGTGAGTAGCAGTGGCCCTGGTGGGCAAGCAGCTCTCAGGCTCTGGGGAATGCATGCTTCCTTTGTCCCAGGGGCAGGCTCCCTGGTGTGCTGCACCAGCTGTTCTCTTGAGTATAGGATACTGTGTGGGCTAGAGTTCTAGGGACCCACATCACTGTGTCTAGCTGGTGTGGAAGGCTGCAGATTTTGGGTAAATGTGAGGGGATGTCGGCAGTGCTCCAGAGGTGTGAAGATGCAGGAGCTATTGGGTCCCAGAGCAGGATGACGTCTGGTGGGGGCTGAACTCTTAAAATGGTGCTGTACCACAGCTGCTTCTGTCTGGCTATGTGTGTGTGACCCAGTGTGAACTCCTCTCTGAAACAATGCCATCATATGGACTCCAGGAAGCTCCTTATGCTAGTCTCAGGGCCCATGAGGGCCAATAGAAGTCTGCAGTGGGAATGTGGACTGCTTGGGAATCTCTCACATACCCCTTCTTCATAGTGGAAAGCTCCTTCTGGCTCTGAACTGATCCCAGCCAGGCCAGCTGTTTCACATCCCTTTCCTACCATGTCTCAGAGGTTTCTTGCCACTTCCCTGCTGAATTCCAGTGTTCTGTCTTAGAAGCTTTAATCAAAATGGGGTTATCTACTCACTGTTTTGGTCCTGCTTTGTGTAGGAGGCCTGGAACTTCTAGTCAGCCTCTTGAAGCCTTACCTCAATTATTACTTTTTAAAGAACCATAGAATCTCATAAGGCATAGAAATGACACAGGACCTAGTATTCTACATAACTCTGGAGTAGAGGAGGAATTTCTTCAAGAAGTAGAAATGATAGAGAAGGCTGTAGAGAGAGGAAATGCTGTAACTAGCTACGCATATATTCTGGACTTAAAAAACTGTTCAGATTTCAAAAATCTCAGGGAAAAGATAGATTTGGTCAGATATCTGGAACAGGAACCCTGATTGGAACAGGAATCTGTATTGTGGCATTATTTATTTCTCTGATGCCCATACAAGACATTATTTAAGTGACCTCAATAATCTTTCTCATTTTTTCCTGAAAACATCTCTGGAATCCTTCTTAAGATGATACTCTAGGTAGTTACTATTGATGCAGGATTTTTTGCTCCTTAGCTCAGCTAGGTTTGGGTTCTTGTCTCACGACCAGGAAGAAATAGGCAAATGGACATTGAAGAATGAGTGGAGTAGAAGGTATTAAGCACAAAGGAAAGCCCTCAGCCAAAAGAGGAGTTCTGAAAGCAGGTTGCCAGTTGCCCCCCTTCACAGTTGAATACCAGGACTTTGATATAAAAGCTGATGGGGCTGGGTTCCCTATTTGTATAAGGTGCAAATTCCTGGTGGCTCCACTCCATCCTTCCAGTACGCATGCAGGCCCTTAGTCTGAGCCACTTCACATTGATTTATTTCCCTTAACTGTGCATGTGTTAAGGGACAGAATTTTTTACTGCAGGCATGTTTAGTCAAGTCTCCTGTGCCAGTGAACTTGGTGGGTTGGAGGTTCTCCTGGGACCCTCCCCTGTCTGCCTAGGAGAGTTCTCTGCCTCCTGTCTCTGTCACTACCATTTGATTGTTTTTGCAAGGAGTGGAGCCTATCTGACTCCCTAGTGTAGGAGAAAAATAGCTCAAAATGATACAGCTTTGAATGGCTTGCCTCTCTGCCATAGATCTATTCATCAAAACTTGGATCCAATAGTTAAATAGATATGAAGCCTTCTAATTCTTTCATTATTGAGCCAATATTTTTATTTTATCCATGAGGAAAGCTTGAGAAATGTTATATAATGTTCTGTTAAAATCTAGATCACAGTGCTTATAGGAGTAACTAGGTCTGTTAGTTTAGTAAACCGCTCAAAAAGGTGATCTGTGTAATGTGTAGCATTGGTTCTCCATCGGGGCAATTTTGTCCCCTTAGGGGACTTAGCAATGTTGGGGGAGGGGTGGGAGTAGAATTGTATGCTGTTGACATTCAGTGGACAGAGAATAGGGATATTGCAAAGTGTCTTACAATGCATAGGACAGCTCCTCACAACAAAGAATTATCCAGTCTAAAATGTCAGTTATACTCCAGTTTAGAAATTCTGGTCTAGATCATTGGTTCTTGACTGGGAACTTGTTAGAAATGCAAACTGTTGGACTCCACTGTGGAACTGATGAGGCAGAAACTCTAGAGGAGAGTCTCAGCAGTTTTTCTTTTAACCAACCCCTCAGGTGATTCTGATGTACCTTAAAGTTTGAAGACCAGTTGTGGGACCATTTTGGCATATAAAAACATTCAGGAAATATTTATTGAGCATCAAGCTTGGACCATGTGCCTCTCTAAGTGGTCAAAAAAGAGTCTTTTCATAGTTTGCTTTTGCCATCTTACCTATGATCTTTTTATTTCTTATAGTTCTCAGATTCTTCTGTTGTCTAACATGTTGTTTGATATGTTTGTTAAATTGTATTAAATCGAATTGGTAGCTGGTCTTTTTCATCCCACCATCCCATAAGGCTTTTTCTTAAAAAAAAGTCAGTTACTTGTTTGAAGATGTAGTCGTCATGGTTATCAATTTTTTAGGCCTTGTAAAGATGGTAGGGATTGGATGATAGAGGCAATCTTTGATTCTTAATAGACTAGCAATAACATGGTCATATTTCTAAGTTCCAAAATTCCCATTATATCAATTTTACCAAGTGTTTCCTACTTGCTAATCAGAATTAGGAACATATTTCTTAATTGAGTGTATTGCATACAAGAAGAGATTTTTAATATTTGTCAGATTGAATCAAAGACAGCTCCTAGGTAACTTGGAAATTTAAGAGAAAGATGGGCAATATGCTGACTTATTTTGTACTTAGTGAATATGAGATGGTGATACACACTAAAGTAAATATATCCATCCATCAATGGAATCAAAAGCACAGATAGAAGGGACACTTTTTTTTTTTTTGAGACAGAGTCTTGCTCTGTCACCCAGGCTGGAGTGCAGTGGCACAATCTCAGCTCACTGCAACCTCTGCCTCCCAGGTTCAAGCGATTCTCCTGCCTTAGCCTCCCGAGTAGCTACAGGACTACAGGCATGTACCCTTTGCCCAGCTAATTTAAAAAAATTTTTTTCAGTACAGACAGGGTTTCACCATGTTGGCCGGGATGGTCTTGATCTCTTGACCTCATGATCCACCTGCCTTGGCCTTTCAAAGTGCTAGGATTACAGGTGTGAGCCATGGCGCCCGGCCAGAAGTGACACTTCTTGACTGACAAGAGGGAAGAATAAAAGGAAAGTAACATACCAATACAAATAAATTTTGTTGTAGGAAGAAGTTAGAGGAACTTTTAAATAATGGTTTTAGTTGTTTCTGAAATACTTTGGCACATCAGTATCTGCTACATTGCCAACTTTCCTTAGTTTATGTGAGAATTCTGTGAGGAATTCCTTGTGAAAACTTGACTGAGGGTAAAAAATTACAGATAACTCAGAAAGCTATTCGGTTATGAGGCTGAAAAGAACTGCTACACCATCATAGCCCCTATCAACAGTGACAGCGAAGGACTTTAAATAAGAGAAAAACTTTCAAGATATATAACTTTAGGCAGTAAGTCTCATTATCCACTTAGCCTGGAAGGAGAGATAACCTTGGGTCATACAATTCCAAGGTTTGGGTTACCCCTCTGGGCAAAAACCTTACCAGGAAGCATTTTTTGAATGCAAATGCAAGGTACATGTAGTGAGTCCCTGGAGGAAGGAATTTTCAAATGCCAGCCAAGGTAGAAATACAGCCTTATTTTCCGTTTGCATTTGTTTATTGCTAATAATTGTCTTCTTTTTTTTCCTTTTTAAAATAAGAGTTGAAGTAAAAACAATTTCTCTGTTGGAAATTGGTATGTTAATAGTGTGTGGTTACTGCTGAACTAGAGGAATTCTGAACACTTCATGAGGATTCTGGACTTGAAGAAGAGTGGGTCCATGATGTTGATCCTGGATGTAGTTGTTGAAGGTGATTTGGGGTCGGCTTCCTTTGGGGATGGTACTGATTATATTGTAGTTGTAATGGAATAAATGGATTACAGGGTCTTGGGTATGTTGAATCATCTTCCTTTGTGGGGAGTGATATTATTGTTCTTGTAACTGGATAATTGGATTGTGGCATCTTTGGATATACAGGACATAGTGGATGTTCATATGTGGGGCAAGGCCAGGGGTTGGCATGTTGTGGGTACCTTTCTGGGATAGTGCTCAGTGCATGGTCATTTTCTTTCTCTGGGACTTTTCCCTAAAACCCAGGGTGGAGTTCAGTTGGTCGTTAGCACCATATAGCTACAACTCAATTGACACAACTGAAGAACCCAAAAGTTCACAACTGATTAAAGCTGTGCTACTCAGACTCTCTTATGGAAATTTGAAATTGATACTAGTGCTACAGAGAATAGGTTCCCAAACTCCACTGTAGAGTTTCCCATAGCTGATTTGGCTTCTGCTTTAACCAAAAGTAGTTGTTGATCTCTTTGTTCATTTCCATGGAGACTGTCCAGTGTTCTATCAATAAAGTTCCCTCTTTGTGCTGATTAGAGTTGGTTTTCTGTTTCTTCCTACCAAGAGTCTTAAGCTGGTCTTATGAGATGGTATGAGCCTCAAAAAGGGCTGAATGCTTGAATTATGACAGTAGACTGTAGATACAGAAGTGGCAGCAAGGAGCAAGACACATGTTGATCCCTTCTCTTAAAAGTAGAAGAAAAAATGCCTTTTATTGGAGAGAGTGGGGAGGGATATGGCTCATTTTTTAAAAGACAGTTTTCTAGTACTATGAGAAGAAAGAAGTAGTGTGTTAAACTAAGGCTGAGGATGTTAGCTAGTGTGTTCATAAGAGATTTAGGATTTCTGGAGGAATTGAGTAAGGATTATATGGCAAATATTCTGTAAATATTTGTTGAATGTAGAAACAAATAAATTGGGGCGAATGATCCCTTCTCATTATAACCTCAGTAAAGAATGCCATGTGCCACAATTGGCCTGGGCTCCCCAAATTATAGCTTAGTTGCATAACCATTTCCAAGGTAAAATTACCAAAGCTGCCATTCTCTCTGGGTTCATGTTCTTTTCCCTGCCACTCATTTTTGGTCAATACAGTACTTGAAGTCTAGTTAGAAGAATTTCAATTACTTTTACTTTTAGGGAGAAGAGTTTCAAGGCCTCTATGTCTTCCCTCTCAGAAGCTCCAGGAGACAGGCAATTTTTTTTTCCATGATTTTACCAACAAATAGCAAGCCCTCTCTCCAAGAAATGTCAGTGATGCTGGAAAAAAAATAAAGTTCCACTTTCATGTGATATAATATGTGATATTAATTAGGGTAATACTAGCCATGAAAAGAATAGACTTCAAAATATAAAATGGCTTAAAACCAATAATTTATTTCCTGCTCATTACAGGGAAGGTAAGCAGGTCACTAGGTGGCCCTTCTTGTGGGTCATTTAGGGACTCAGATAGGGAAGCCTACCATAATCAGAATGTGGCTTTAAGGTTACCCTAGGTACTGTAGGGCATCCCAGCCAGACATAAGAGGAATGAGCATGGGGAGTTTTGTCTAGAGTGGAACATAGCACTTCTCTTAACTTTCACTTGACTAGAATTCAGTCTCATAGCCACTTAGTTGCAAGGGAAGCCTGGAAATGTAGTCTACTTTGTGCCCAGGAAGATAGAATATATACTGTATTTGGATGGTCAACTAACAATTTTTATCTTTGTGGCTACTCACTATTATTCAGACCTCACTTTCAAGAAATTCTGATAGATACAAGTTTACTGTACTTTGAAAAAAAGAGAAAGTCGGTAAACTTGCTTTTCTTCACAGTTTCTGTAAATTCTATGACTTAAAAATAAAGCTCATATTGAGGGAAGAAAAGTAATAGATTTGAATTAGCTAAATCATATACATGTGTTTTTTGCCACATGTACTGAGAATCACTAAACACATTTTTCATATTCAGGCCTTGTTATCAAGCTGTAAAATTCTAAGCTAACAAAAACCATCCTTCATAAAACAATTCTAGGACCAGGAAGGATAAGTCAAACTGGGATTTGCAGATTGTGAGTAAGTACTTAAGTGAGTTGGACTAGAGAAAATACCAGGAAGCTAGCAGCTGGGATAATGTCAGATGTAGAATCCAAATGTGCAGCTGAAAGTAGGAACCTATGTAGGCACCCAAGGTGAGAGAAAGTTGGAAGCTGTATGCCTTATTCATAGGGACTTTCAATACACTTCCTGCTGGGCAGCAGTCACGCCCATGGTGTGGACAGCTGACAGAAGAAAAGCAGGTAAATAGGCCCACCTAGATGAAGGCAGGTTTGAGGAGATGGAGGTCTTACACAGTGCTGAGAAGAATTTTTTTACTAATTCAAGATTAGCAAATTGTTTTCCTGGTGGTTTTTGGATTTGAATTACTATGTTGCAAAGTTGGTAATCTTAGTGAGAATACACGAAAATATAAGGTTATTCACATTCAGCTTTATTTTGTTTTGTATCCACTGTGATGATTAAAATTGGGATGTGATTAAATTTTTAAGTGTAAAAAATACAAATAAAATTGTAACCTGTGCCCAATAAGAGTGGTAAAAGTATAACTCAGTCAAAAGAAAAGAAGCTCTAAGCTTTGGTGCTGTGTATCACCTATGAATTATAAGATTTTTTCAGATGATTGGCTGATTGGCGACTCCGGAACTGGGAACAAGTTAACGCTGAGAACACCAAGTACAGTGCATCATGAAAGGGGAGGGAAACACTTAGGATTACATGGTTAGCTAAGACCATATGCATTGAGGCTTCAAATCTACAGGCATGATACTTTTCTTTCAGAGTTTGTTGGTACTATGTAATGGTGCCAATTATTGGTACATTCATACCAGATTGCATGGTTTTACAAGATGAGGAATTATACAGCAAATAAGGTAAACATATACATTGTAGAATCCTTTATAATACTGTGTTATCAGGAAAGTAATGGGGCAAAGAAGAGTGGTTAGTGATTGAGGTTCTAGAGTCAGAACTGGGCTCAGATCCTGATGGTTTCATTTCCTGGCTTTGTGACCTTGGACTAGTTATTTCACATTTGTAAGCCTTTGTTCTCTTCTTTAAAATAGAGATAATAACTATATCCAAAGCCTCTGAAAATTAAAAGTTTTTTTTTTTTTTTTTTTTTTTTACTCATTTGGCAGCAAAACTTGATGTGGAATAAAGACAATTTATTTGTTGTCTTTATCTCATTTAGTGTGCATCTTTATACATTTTGTGGCAGAAATATTGATATATTTGATTAATGTATGCTACTCCAGACCCTACTCAGGGCAAATGCTGGATAGCTTTCATTTATACCTCCAGATTCACTGTCCACCTTTCTCCATCTAGCTATGTGTCCAGGAGTCTGACAGTGTAGATTGTAGGTATGCAGTCTATGTTTACAGGCTCTCTGCTATCTGCTTTCCCATTAGCTTCGGCCGATGGAAGTCATTGGCGAGATATTGGAGCGAGGCAGCAGAGTGAGGGAGGTATTTAATTCACCTAGTTCTCTTCATGAGGGGTCACCGTAGTGTGTCTCTACACTGAAGGTCTCAACGTGTGAAAGTTACCACCCCCAACAAGGCCTCTTAGTCTTCAGCTTTCAGTAACAGCTCCCTTCCTTTACCCATTGTGACCCAGAGGTGATAATAGTCACCATAGCGCTAGCTTCAGGTTATCAAGCTATCCTTTGTGGTTTCTCTACACCTTAGCAAATAGTGCCTGTATTAAATTTTCCTCAATTTATCCTAAGTTGAACATGTACCTACTTGCTTCTCAGATCCTAAACGATGCATAATACTATTTAATTTATGAAGTATTTACTAAATTACTGTCTGAATACATATACCTGCAGAGATACAAACATACACACCTGAAACACATCTTGCTTCAAGGGTTTTGGATAAAGGACTGTAGATCTGTATTCTAATGGTATTAGCATAGGAGTTTTACTGTATTTTATAAATTATTACTGTTCAAAAAATTATATTAATGTTTAGTTAAACACAGAGCATTTAAATGGCCTATAGGTAACACCACTAACATCTCAGTTCTAAAAATATGAAAAATGTCATTGAGCTACCAATTTAAATAAATCCCCTAAAATGAATATAGTATTTGGAGAGCAGTTTCACAATTATAAACTTGCCTTTGTTACTTAAGAGGAAAAAAGAAGCAGCAAGATTAGACCTTAACTCCACTTGATCACTTGTTCATCAACAAACGATCTCACAACATTCCAAGATGCCTTAAGAAGAGATGCCCAGCCGGTAGCATTAACATAACTTTATCAAAATTATTTCACCTTCTGTCAGTGCTTCAACAAGAATAAATTCAGCTTCTGAATTTTTGCCAGTGTATGACAATGTATTTTCTAGTTAGCTGTTGGGTGGTGGAAAGAATGTAGAATTTGGAGTCAAGGAAGCTAGTTTGGGTCTCAACATTGATACTGTTCTTGAGTCACTGTGAGCTTGATTTCTATAGTCCCAGTCTCTAAAATTGGGGTAAAACCACATACCTGTCAGGATCATGAGGGTTAAATAGAATAAATATAAATTATCTAGTATGGAGCTCAGCTCATAGTAAGAGCTTGAGTGTTTCTCAAACTTGAATCAGTTTGTGAACATAGCCACTCAATAGAGGAAGGTTTGTTTCTGGGGCTGATCCATGACTGCAGCTGGCTGACTGTTGCTGTGGCATTTGGACTGTTCATGGATGGACCAGAACCTCCACATTCTACATGTGATAACCATGGCTGAGAAGAGGCTGTTGTCAGTATACATCACACAACAACAGAATGAGTGTGGGGTAGTATTTGTGTAATTTGCCAGAGAAGCGAGGAACTGAACAGAATGAGTTTTTTCTTGTTTGTAACCACACATTTAGTTTATGCTCCCATTAATCCATAAGTATTATATTTAGCACTGTAATATTTAATATTGATGTTATGTTATCAAATGTGAGTCAACATTTAAAGTCTATGAAAACATACATACAGTCTTGATAATTTTAAAACTCACTGTAAGTTTCACTTTTTTTCTAATGTAATTCCCTAACCATTTTAAGAAAATGGTAAGGTTAGTGTGAAAAATTCCATGCCACAATACTATAGAATTGCTAGAGATGGGCCACATAGTTGATTTTGAGCTTCTACTGACTAAATAAATAAATTAAAAAAAAAAAAAAAAAGCCAAGTATAAGATCCTTAGAGTCTTAGTTGCTTTTTGGTACCAAGATCTGAGAGGGCTTCATAAAGTGGCATACAAGATTGAGAATTTACACAAGCAATTTTGAATAGAGTAACAGACACTTTAGTAATAAATTTAAACCCAAGCATAGCAAGCAACTTTGTTGAACCAAATAGTTCTGTGAGACTTGGCAAATCTTACTGGGATATAGCTTCAGTAGTGATGATGGAATGATAAGAAATAATTGCCTTTTTGTTAAATTCTTTATTTGTTAAAATTAGTCATCAACTCTCTGTGGACTGGGAGAGCTCAGGAACAATATAGCTTTAAAAAGTTTTTCTTTGGCAGTCAAAATAAAATATTACATTTAAAATTAATTGAATCTATGACTATGATTATTAAGATAAAATGTTATTTCCAAATTAAATTAAAAGTTTTCTTTATTTTTTACTATCATTCTTCTCCTCAAATTAATATTCCATCTGAGAAGCCTGAAAAGAGAAGATTAAAAGGAGTCATTAATAAAAGGAAGTGCATTTAATGGGAATATGATTATCATGTAGTTCAAAGAAAATTTCATTGTGCCTCCTACTAATTGCTATTTTGTGCACCTACTTGCTTTGCTTATCTTAAGATGGTTTTGGCTTTAGGGGAAGTATAAAAAATTAAGATATACATATATTATTTAAAGTAGACCAAAGTTAAGGCATAAATAAATAGTTAATAATTGAAGTATATGAGTCAGTTAACTTTAAACTACACTTATTAAAGTCTGCGTTACTTTTAAGAAGATTATCCTACGCTTTGAGAAATTGCTGAGTCGTGGTCATGATCATATCTGTGTTGTAGTTTTAGCCACCCTGTAAGGGAACTATGATGCCTGCCTTCAGGCTAAAAGGCATTAAAAGAACAAAAACAGAAACAGAGAGACCATGTAGTGCCATCCCCTTCTTTCAAGTGTCAACTCCAGCTCAATTTCCCTCTGCTCGTGTAAATTATTTAGAACTTTCAAATAGTTGTTTTAAAATTTTTCTTCAGAGTTTGTAGTTGTTATGTATTGAGTACAATGGAAGTGGACACAATCTTGTCTCTGCCTAAACTCTTTGAAGCTTTTGAAATGAAGACATTTAATTTTTTTAACATTTAACCTGATATAGTTTTAACTGTTTCTACCTGGGAAGTTATCCAGCAATATTCTTTTTTTTTTTTTTTAAGGTTTTTTTTTTTTTCCCCCATAAGTTATTGGGGTATGGGTGGTATTTGGTTATATGAGTAAGTTCTTTAGTGGTGATTTGTGAGATTTTGGTGCACCCATCACCCGAGCAGTATATACTGCACCATATTTGTAGTCTTCTGTCCCTCGCCCCCATCCCACTCTTTCCCCCAAGTCCCCAAAGTCCACTGCATCATTCTTATGCTTCTGTGTCCTCATGGCTTAGCTCCCACATATCAGTGAGAACATATGATGTTTGGTTTTCCATTCCTGAGTTACTTCACTTAGAAAAATAGTCTCCAATCTCATCCAGGTCACTGCAAATGCTGTTAATTCATTCCTTTTTATGGCTGCATAGTATTCCACTATATATATATATATATTCCATCATATATATGTGTGTGTGTATATATATTCCATTATATATATATATTCCATTAGATATATACACACCACAGTTTCTTTAGCTGCTTGTTGATTGATGGGCATTTGGGTTGGTTCTACAGTCTGTGCTGCTATAAACATGCATGTTTAAGTATCTTTTTTGAATAATGACTTATTTTCCTCTGGGTAGGTACCCAGTAGTGGGATTGCTGGATCAAATGGTCATTCTACTTTTACTTTAAAGGATCTCTACAGTGTTTTCCATAGCGGCTGTACTAGTTTACATTCCCACCAGCAGTGTAGAAGTATTCCCTGTCCACTGCATCCATGCCAGCATCTACTGTTTTTGTATTTACGTTTTGTGATTTTTTAAATTATGTCCATTCTTGCAGGAGTGAGGTGCTATCGCATTGTGGTTTTGATTTGCATTTACCTAATCATTAGTAACAGCGAGCATTTTTCATGTTTGTTGGCCATTTGCATATCTCGTTTGGAGAATTGTCTATTCATGTCCTTAGCCCACTTTTTGATGGGATTGTTTGTTTTTTTCTTACTGAGTTGAGTTCATTGTAGATTCTGGATATTAGTCCTTTGTCAGAGGTATAGATTGTAAGGATTTTCTCCCACCTTGTGAGTTGTCTGGTTACTCTGCTGACTGTTCCTTTTGCTGTGCAAAAGCTCTTTGGTTTAATTAAGTCCCAGCTATTTATCTTTGTTTTTATTGCATTTGCTTTTGGGTTCTTGGTCATGAAATCCTAAGCCAATGTCTAGACAGGTTTTTCCAGTGTTCTTTTCTAGAATGTTAATAGTTTCAGGTCTTAGGTTTAAGTCCTCAATCCATCTTAAGTTGATTTTTGTATAAGGTGAAAGATGAGGATCCGGTTTCATTCTCCTACGGGTGATCATTTCAATAGATGAAGAAAAAGCATTCAACAAAATCCAGCATCGCTTTATGATTAAAACTGTCAGCAAAAATCGGCATACAAGGGACATACCTTAATGTAATAAAAGCCATCTATGACAAACCCACAGCCAACATAATACTGAATGGGGAAAAATTGAAAGCATTCCCTCTGAGAACTGGACAAGACAAGGATGCCCACTCTCACCATTCCTCTTCAACATAGTACTGGAAGTCCTAGCCAGTGCAACCAGACAAGAGAAAGAAATAAAAGGCATCCAAATTGGTAAAGAGGAAATCAAACTGTCATTGTTTATGACAATATGATTGTTTACCTTGAAAACCCTAAGGACTCCTCCAGAACTGCAGTGATTGATATCTCTCTTCTGGGTCTAGCCACCCAGTGAGTCTGCCCGGCTCTGGGCTGGTATTGTGGCTTGCTTGCACAGTCTTGTGATATGAACCATCTATGGGTCCCTCAGCCATGGTTACCAGTGCCTGTCCCAGTGGAGGTGGTGGAGTAGGGGGTGCAATGGACTCTGTGAGGGTTCTTAGCATTGGTGGTTTAATATTCTATTTTTGTGCTGGTTGGCCTCCTGCCTGCCAGGAGGTGGCACTTTCCAGAGAGCATCAGCTGTGGTATGTTGGGGAGGAACCAGCGGTGGATGGGGCCTAGAACAACCGAGATTATATGCTCTTTGTCTTCCGCTACCAGGGTGAGTAGGAAAGGACCATCAGCTTCGGGTGGAATAGGTGTACCTGAGCTCAGACTGTCCTTGGGTGGGTCTTGCTGCGGCTGCTGTGCAGAGTGGGAGTGAAATTCCCAGGTCAGGGGAGTTGTGTACCTAGGAGGATCATGGCTGGCTCTGCTGAGTCATGCAGGTTGTCAGGGAAGTTGGGGGAAAGCTGGCAGTCACAGGCCTCATCCAACTCCCATGCAAACCGAAGGGCTAATCTCACTCCCACAATGCACCTCCCAACATCCCCCAGAGCATTTCCAGGCTGAGAGCGATAAGAGCTTGAAAACCTGCCCCAGGCTGTCTGCCTCCCAGTTTTGAAATAAAAGAACTTGATTTTTCCCCTACCTGTGGAGTCTGCACACTGGATTTGCACCCTCCCTCCGGTTCTGGCCTGGAGGCTTCTCATCCCGTTCAAATTGTTGCAAAGTTCAGCTAGAGATTTCCTTCTCCCTGTGTAGTTTTACCCTCTGCTCCTCTCCCATTGGATCCCTGTGGTGCCAGGCAGCAATGGTCTGCTAGGGGACCCAGCGAGGTCCCAAGGCCTTTCTCCTGCTTCCTCTACCCCTGTATTTTGCTTGGGTCTCCAGTTGACTCAGCTCCAGGTAAAGTCGGAAACTTCTCCCTCAAACAGACCTTCAGCTTCTCCAGCGGGGGTGTGTGTTCGGGAGAGGATGGTCTCCCTTTCCCACTTCCGCAGTTGCGGTACTCACAGTTTTGGGGGTGTCTCCTGGGTCCTGCAGGAGCAGTCTGCTTTTTTTCAGAGGGTCTGTGGGTCCTCTCAGGATTGCTGGTTAGTTCTTGCATTTGATCTGGTGCTAAAATTCACAGTGCAAGCCGCTGCCCACTGCTCTGTCCAGAGCTGCAATCTAGTCCCACCTCCTGTCCACCACGATTGACCTTAAAAACTATCCAACAGTGTTCTGATAACAATTTGAATTCATTTAGATACTGTCAACATTATTGCTTTAGGATATATTTTGTTTAGCTGCCAAGCCACAACACTAACTTTTTTATTCTTTGCATCCTTTACTGAGAATAAAACCTATTTTGTTATAAATTTACTTATCTTGGGGGTATGAATGGGTTTTGGAATGAGAGAGTCTTGAGTCTAATCCCGCTCTGCCATGTAAACTTAAAATTGTTCCAAGCTTCAGTTTTCTCATTTGTAAAACAGGGTAACAATCCTTACATTATTGTGGTATTTTGAAATCAAGCATATTAGGGGGGCTGACACAAGTGCTTGGCAAACAATAAATGCCCTATAAAGAGTAGGTATTACCCCCTGCAGAAAAATGAAACTGAACCCCCCTCTCTCATTATATACAAAAACCAACTCAAGATAGATTAAATACTTAAATGTAAGACCTGAAATGATAAAAATACTAGAAGAAAACCTAGGGAAAACTCCTGTGGACATTGGTCTAGGCAAGGAATTCATGACTAACACCTCAAAGGCAGAAGCAACAAAAACAAAAATAGACAAATGAGCTTTCAGTAAACTAAAAAGGTTCTCCACAGCAAAAGAAGTGATCAACATAATGAACAGTCAACCACAGAATGAGAGAAAATATTTGCAAACTATGCATCCCACGGGAGACTAATATCCAGAATTTATAATGAAGTTAACAAGAACAAAAACTAACCCTATTAAAAGGTGGGCAAAGGACAAGAATAGATATTTTTCAAAAGCAGACATACAAATGGACAACAAGCATACAAAAAATGTTTAACTCACTAATCATAAGAGAAATGCAAATTAAAACCACAATGAGATATCATCTTATACCAGTCAGAATGGCTATTGTTAAAAGTAAACAAAACAAAGCAAAACAGATGTTGGTGAGGATGCAGAGAAAGGAGAATGCGTACACACTATTGGTAGGAATGTAAATGAGTGCAACCTCTACAGAAATCAGTATGAGGATTTCTCAAAGAACTAAAAATAGAAACATCATTCAATCTAGCAATCTTACTATGGTGCATCTACTCAAAGGAAAATAAATCATTTTATCAAAAAGATACCTGCATATTTACACTTACCACAGCACAATATTCACAGTAGCAAAGATATAGAATCAACCTAAGTGTCCATTAACATATGATTTAATAAAGAAAAGGTGGTATCTATACACAGTGGAATATTATTCAGCCATAAAAAAAGAATGGAATAGTGTCTTTTGTAGTGACACGGATAGAACTAGAGGCCATTGTCTTTAGCTAAACAACTCAGACATAGAAAGACAAATACCTTGTGTCCTTACGTATAAGTGAGACCTAAAGAATGTAGAATGATAGGCAATGGACACTAGGAAGGGTGAGGGGTGGGAGGAGGGTGGATGATTGGGAGTTACTTAATGGGTACATTATTTGGGTGATGGATACCCTACAAACCCTGATTTCACCACTATGCATGCAGTCCATCTATATAATAAAGTTGCACTTGTACCCCATACATTTATACAAATTTTTAAAAAGGCAAATATAAGCCCATTTTCTTTTTAAAAAAGTAAAATAAAAGGTTGGTATTATTGTAAGATGCTACTTTCTGACTTATTCCCAGTTCTTAGATTGGGGGAACTTGATTTTTGACTCTACAGTTCAACCTTTGGGTTTCTGGGGAAAAAAAAAAAAAAAAAAAGAATTGGGAAGCATTTTGGAGAACAGATTGGAGTTTATCTTTAAATAATCAAATTAAGCCTTTGTAATGGGAACAAGACTAAATTCAGCTCTCTAAATTAGCCACCAGAAAGAAACAAGAAGGACAAGCGGTATTATTTTAGGTGCTCAGATATTTGTATAGGCTTTGCTTGCTCACATAAGGAATTGAGTAGAGTATATCAGCACTGAGCCGGGGGTGTAGTCCCAGGTACTGGGGAGACTGAGGCAGGAAGATCACTGGAGTCCAGAAGTTCTGGGCTGTAGTGCGCTATCCCCATTGGGTGTCCACACTGTTTGGCATCAATATAGTGACCTCACAGGAGTGGGGGGACTACTAGGTTACCTAACGAGGGGTGAAGCAGCCCAGTTCTGAAATACAAGAAGTCAAAACTCCCATGCTGATCTGTATATCAGCAATGTATACAGTCTAAAGGAATCACACAGGACAGAAAATACCTGCATTTTAATCTCAGATATGTCTAAAAGGGATTGTTAATTTTCTGCTGTGTGTCAGGTCCTATCTAGTCATGGTGTGAAAGACAAAGATGAAGAAGGCAAGGCTCTTATGCAAGTGATGGATAGCTCCAGGAAAGACCTCCTGGGGAGCAGGACTGTGTGAAATAGGGAAGCAGTTCCTCTAAATTCTTTTTTTTGTTGTTTTTTGAGACGGAGTCTCAGCCTGTCGCCCAGGCTGGAGTGCAATGGCACGATCTCAGCTCACTGCAACCTCTGCTCCCAGGTTCAGTGATTCTCCTGCCTCAGCTGCCCAAGTAGTTGGGATTACAGATGCCTGCCACCACGCACAGCCAATCTTTGTATTTTTAGTAGAGACGGGGTTTTACCATGTTGGCCAGGCTGGTCTTGAACTTCTAAGCTTGTGATCCGCCCGCCTCAGCCTCCCAAAGTGCTGGGAGTACAGGCGTGAGCCACTGCGCCTGGCCTCTAAATTCTTCATATTGGGACTGTATTAGTTAGGGTTCTCCAGAGAAACAGAGCTAACAGGATGTTTATATAGAAAGAGGCTTATTTTAAGGAATTGACTCACATGATTGTGGAAGCTTGACAAATCCAAAATCTTCAGGGTGGGCCAGCAGGCTGGAGACCTGAGAAAAAGTTGCAGTTTTAGTCTGAAGGTGATCTGTTGGCAAAATTCCCTCTGCCTCAGGGGCGGTGAGTCATTTTCTGTTAAGACCTTTAATTGATTGTGAGGCTCACCCATATTATGGAGGGTGAGCTGTTTTACTCCAAGTCAACTGATTTAATATCATTCTCATCTAAAAAACACTTTCACAGAAACATACTATTTGATCAAATATCTGAGTACAGTGGTCTAGCCAAGCTGACTCATAAAACTACCTATCACAGGAACTTGTTTTTGGAATCTGCCTTGGACCCCATAGCAGATTCAATCTTATATAGTTAAGTATCCCAGCCCTAGGTGTTAAGCCTCCATCACTTAGTTCCATCCTTTGTTTATGACTGTGCTTCAAGCCTACTTTGATTGATGGCACAGCTAAGACCATGTGCCTTTCTGATCATACCATTAGCTTCAGTCTTGTCAACATTTATATCTTTTGCAGACTTCTGCCTGGCCTCTTCCTATAACCCTACGCTCCACTTTGATCCCAGCCTACTTCGATCTTCTGCATAGTTGATTTGGCCTACAGACTGCTGAACTGAGGCTGGATACTCATAGCTCTTAGGGGGCCATTAGTGTCCTGAAAATGTCATATCTTCCCCTTAGCTTTGTATACTATCTAGAAGTTATGTGGCTTCCTGGGATTCTTATTACAAACTTCAGATCCTTCTAGCCTTTGCCAACAGTTTTCACAGAACATTGTATCTGATTTAGTGTATTTCTTTTCTGCTTTGTTTAGAGATCATTTATTGTGAGGCTGCTCCTGTCCTCTTTGTTCTCTCATCATGCTTTGTGGGGAGGAGTAATTATTAAATATACTGCCATTTTTTAAATAATTGAATGCATATGGTATTTATGACCTGCATACCAGTACTCTTATTTTGCTCCATTATGACTTTTATTCTCAGAGGCCTATGGTTTTCAAATGCCACTGTTGTGAATAGCTGTCTGTAGAGTTGCTACCATGGTGCTTAAATCCTTATACACTAGCCATCCTACCTGATACCATATTCCACTGAGTGCTGTGCTTGCTGCCCAGCATTTCAGATTGGATCTGATTTCCTGGGATTAAATTCCAGACGTTATGTTCCAGTTTGTCATCTGCTTGTTTGGGGGAAGTTTCTTTCAGGTTGTAGGTCAGCTGTGTGTTCACTGACATCTTTAGATCTTATTTTATTAGGTCTTCTTGTTGGTATTTTTTTCTCTAATGGCAGAATAATTTGTTTTCCTCCTCAGAATAATTGCAGGGTGGAAACAAATAATTCTAGCTTAAAAATGATTCAAATGACTTCATTGGTTATATTTTAGTAGCTTGGAATATTACAGAAAAGAAGTACATATTTTCTTCTGCTTTGAAAGGGAAATTTAAATCAGGAGACTTTTAGTCTGTAAACATAACTACTTTTTAAAAACATATATGAGAAATATTGGAACAATAAAATCTGATTCATCTAATAGTGTTCCTTGATACTTCCTTTTATTTTTAACTATGATAGATATGTATTAACATGTGGTTATTCTCTTTGAAAAAGTATGTTCATTTTCTAAAGTGTACTTAGCTTTTCAAATATGATTCTCACAGTCTCCTGTGTATTGGAAAAAACAATTACTGCAACAGTTTCACTTTGAAGTACAGTACTTGAAATCTTCAGATCAATATCGCCTTTTAAACCTTTAATACAACCTTATGCCAATCAAATTGCAAGTGTAGTTTGCTACGGTAGAAACTTCTTGATTTCAGTACAATTATAACTGACCAATCTATATTTCAAAATAGAGGCTTTTATAATGAGATTCCACATGGATATTGATTTAAATTTTCTGTGTTAATATAAAAGTGCAAGTGGTCTCAAGCTTAGGTGATCCAAAATATTTTTTTTTAAGGTAGTTGTTTGAAACTTAGAATGTTTTTTCTAAAGAACTAGTGTTATACATGACAGATTTGCAGGCCCACCCACAAACGGCTGCTCAAACCTTAGTGTAGCTGAAAATAGTGTCCTAATGGTGGCTGTAACTTCTTACTTCCCTGAAACCACTCTAAGTCCTAATTTTCTTTGTGTTTCTCTAGTATTTGAGTGTGAGAGGGAAGTTGGTAGAAGCATGTAGGTTGTATGTGGTTAGGATAAAAGTGAGAAAAAGGGTTGTTGATCAGTTCAGGTGGGGTTTGGGTATAGAAACTTGATGAATTAGTGAGTTGCTAAATATCAGGTAATGTAAAGAGCAAAGTTTTGGCCTCTGGGGTCTAGCAATAGCAGGACTGGTGCCCCTCTCTTTAGCAGAGGACCTCAGTGTTTCCATAGGGTCTGTGATGGCGCAGTAACGGTATGACCCTTAGGAGAGGTCTTGGCAATGGCAGCTGTTTGTATATATAGGATTTTTGCAACTGAGTGTTTATAAGGATTGAATGCTGGGATTTAGATTCCAACTTTACTTTTTTTAGAATCTGCTGGACTGAACCTTTAAAATTTCCCTTTCTTATAGAAATTAATTTATGGGGCCGGGCGCGGTGGCTCAAGCCTGTAATCCCAGCACTTTGGGAGGCCGAGACGGGCGGATCACGAGGTCAGGAGATCGAGACCATCCTGGCTAACACGGTGACACCCCGTCTCTACTAAAAAATACAAAAAACTAGCCGGGCGAGGTGGCGGGCGCCTGTAGTCCCAGCTACTCGGGAGGCTGAGGCAGGAGAATGGCGGGAACCCGGGAGGCGGAGCTTGCAGTGAGCTGAGATCCGGCCACTGCACTCCAGCCTGGGCGACAGAGCGAGACTCCGTCTCAAAAAAAAAAAAAAAAAAAAGAAATTAATTTATGGACCATCCTTGTATTTGGCCCATTATCCCAAGAAAATCCTTTAAGCAAACATAAAATACATGGTCCAGGATTTAATCTAGTCGTCATATCATCTTAGTTTTCTTAATCTGTAACAGCTCTTCAGTCTTTCTTTGTCTTTCATGACATTAACACCATTTAAAAAAAGTAATAGACTTTATTTTTAAGAGCAATTTTAGGTTTACGGTACAATTGAGCAAGATAATAGTATGTCAATGTAAATTTTCTGATTTTGATAGTTACACATGGTTGTGTGAAAAACTGGCTTGTTGTTTTTAAGAAATAAACTGAATCGCTTAGGGAAAAGAGAGCATCATTCTGCAGTTTACTCTCAAAAAGTACATATATAGTTTTTTCTCTCTATTTATATATAGAGAGAGAGTGTGTGTGCGTATGTGTGTGTGTGTGTGCGTATGTGTGTGTGTGTGTGTGTGTGTGTGTAGACAATAAGGCAAGTGAAGTAAAATGTTAACAATTAGGGAATCTGATTGGAAGTCTTTGTTCTATATATCTTTATATCCTATGATTTTACTTAAAATAATTGTTTAAGGAAATGGTCATAAATATTTCTTTCTTTTTTTTTTTTCTTGAGATGGAGTCTCGCTCTCTCGCCCAGGCTGGTGTGCAGTGGTGTGATCTCAGCTCACTGCAAGCTCCGTCTCCTGGGTTCCTGCCATTCTCTTGCCTCAGCCTCCCTAGTAGCTGGGACTACAGGCATGTGCCACCATGCCCGGCTAATTTTTGTATTTTTAGTATAGTCTTGACTGTAATAGTAAAAGGTTATAAAAGACCTAAATGGCTATCAATGAAGAATTGCTTACATAAGTTACAGACTTTTACTTAATGGAATATTATGTATGTATCCATGAAAATGATGTAAAATCATATAGTCCTTGATTTAAGAAGATGTCTGAAATATTTTCTTAAATAAAAATTGTCACAGAAAAAAAGACATTAATTTCGGCCAGTTAAGGTGTCTCATGCCTATAATCCCAGTACTTTGGGAGGTCAATGGGTGGTTTGCCTGAGGCCAGGAGTTCGAGTTCAGCCTGGGCAACATGGCGAAACCCCATCTCTACTAAAAATACAGAAATTAGCTGAGTGTGGTGGCACACGCCCATAATCCCAGCTACTCAGGAGGTTGAGGCACAAGAATTGCTTGAACCTGGGAGGCAGAGGTTGCAGTGAGCCAAGATCACGCCACAGCACTCCAGACTCAGTCTCCAAAAAAAAAAAAAAAGAAAAAGAGGCCGGGCGCGGTGGCTCACGCCTGTAATCCCAGCACTTTGGGAGGCCGAGGCGGGCGGATCACAAGGTCAGGAGATCGAGACCACGGTGAAACCCCGTCTATACTAAAAATACAAAAAATTAGCCGGGCGCGGTTGTGGGCGCCTGTAGTCCCAGCTACTCGGGAGGCTGAGGCAGGAGAATGGCGTGAACCCGGGAGGCGGAGCTTGCAGTGAGCCGAGATCGCGCCACTGCACTCCAGCCTGGGCGACAGAGCGAGACTCCGTCTCAAAAAAAAAAAAAAAAAAAAAAAAAAAAAAAGAAAAAGAAAAAAGACATTAATTTAAATGCAAAGAACAGTGTCAGTATTGCTAGGATGTCAGTTCTTTCCAACTATATGTTCAACATATCCCAAAAGTAAGTTGCAAAACTATAAAACTTTAGGAGATAACATAGGACAAAATATAGGTGATCCTAGTTTGCTGATGAGCTTCTTTTAGATACAACACCAAAAACACTGTACATGAGAGAAGAAATTGGCAAGTGAGCCCTCATTACATTAAAAATTTCTGCTTTCTGAAAGACACTGTTAAGAGAATGAGAAGACAAGCCACAGGCTGGGAGAAAACTTTGTAAATATATATCCATCTGATAAAATACTGGTCTCTAAAATATACAAATAATTCTTAAAACCTAACAATCAGAAAACAACTCAAGTAAAAAGTAAGGAAAAGATTTGAACAGATACTTACTAAAGAAGATGTGCAGATGGCAAATAAGCACATGAAAAGATGCTCAATGTTATATATCATTAGAGAATTGCAAGTTAAAATAACAATTAGCTGTCAACACACACTTATCATAATGGCTAAACCCAAAACTCTGATAACACTGAATGCTGACAGGGACATGGAACAACAGTAACTCTCATTCATTGCTGGTGGGAACGCAAAATGGTACAGCTGCTTTGGAAGGTTGGTAGGTTCTTACAAAGCTAAAATGTAGTCTTACTATATGATCCAGCACACATGCTTCTAGTATTTACCCTGAGTTGAAGACTGTTCACACAAAAAGTTTTACGTGAATATTTTTAGTTACTTTATCATAATTGGGCCAAAGTAGAAGCAACGAAGATGTCCTTCAATGGAAAAATGCATAGACAAACTATGGTACACAGATATAATGGAATACAGATATAATGTGGAGATACTGCAGTTTTGGTTTCAGACCACCACAATGAAGTGAGTATAGCAATAAAATGAGTCACAGAAATTGTTTGCTTTCCTAATGCATATAAAATTATGTTTATACTACACTTTAGTCTATTAAGTATTCAATAACATTATGTCTAAAGAAAGTACATACCTTAATTTAAAAAAACAAAAGTACATACCTTAATTTAAAAAAACACTTAATTGCTAAATATTGCTAATGATCATCTGAGTCTTCAGTAAGTTGTAATCTTCTTGCTGATAGAGAGTTTTGGCTCATTGTTGATCAGGGTGATCAGCAGTTGCTGAAGGTTAGGGTGGCTGTGGCAATTTCTTAAAGTAAGACAACAAGGAAGTTTGCTGTGGTCAACTTATCCTTTCAATTTCTCTGTAGCATGGGATGCTGTTTGATAGCATTGTACACACAGTAGAATTTCTTTCAAAATTGATTTCAGTCCTCTCAAACAGTGCTGCTACTTTATCAAGTAAGTTTATGGGATATTCTAATCCTTTGTTGTCATTTCAACAGTGTTCATAGCATCTTCAAAAGGAGTAGGTTCCATCTCAAGAAACCACTTTCTTTGCTCATCCTTAAGAAGTAACTCCTCATCTGTTCAAGTTTTGTCATGAGACTGTAGCAACTCAGTTATGTCTTTAGGGTTCACTTCTAATTCTAGTTCTCTTGCTATTTCTACCACATCTGCAGTGATTTCCTTCATTGAAGTCTTGAAGCCCTCAAATTCATCCACTAGGCTTGGAATCAACTTCTTCCAAACTCCCATTCATGTTTATATGTATGTATTTTTAAGAGACAGGTTTTCACTGTGTTGCTCAGGCTAGACTCAAACTTCTAAGTCAAGCCCTCTTCCTGCCTCAGCCTCTTGAGTAGCTGAGACTACACACATGTGCCAGTGGGCCCAGCCTATGTTATAATTTGACCTCCTTTCACAAATCATGAATGTTCTTAATGGCATCTAGAATGGTGAATCCTGTTTAAAAGGTTTGGAATTACTATCTGTGGCAGTTATAGCCCTATTACATGTATTTCTTACAAGAAGACTTGAAAGTTGAAATTACTCCTTGATCCATGGACTACTGAAGGGATGTTGTGTTAGCAGGTATGAAAAAAACATTAATCTTGTAGATCTCCATCAGAGCTTTTGGGTGGCCAGGTGCATTGTCAATGAGCAGTAATATTTTGAAAGGAATCTTTTTTTTTTGAGCAATAAGTCTCAATAGTAATCTTAAAATATTCAGTAAATCATGTTGTAAACAAATGTGCTGTCATCCAAGCTTTGCTGTTCCATTTATAGAGCACAGGCAGAGTGGATTTAGCATCATTCTTAATGGCCCTAGGATATTTAGAATGTTAAATAAGCATTGGCCTCAAACTAAAGTTACAAGCTTCTTTACCTCTTAACAAGAGAGTTAGCCTGTCCTTTAACTCTTTGAAGCTAAGTATTGACTTCTCCCCTCTAGCTGTGAAAGTCCCACATAGCATCATCTTCCAAAATAAGGCTGTTTTGCCTACACAGAAAATCTCTTGTTTAGTATAGCCACCTTCATCAGTTGTCTTAGCTAGATCTGCATAACTTGCTGAAGCTTCTACATCAGCACTTGCTACTTCATCTTGCACTTTTATGTCATGGAGACGGCTTCTTTCCTTAAACCTCAGGAACCTACCTCCGCTAGCTTCCAACTTTTCTTCTGCAGCTTCCTTACCTCTGTCAGCCTTCAGAGAATTAAAGAGACTGAGGGCTTTGTTCTGGATTAGGCTTTAGTTTAAAGGAATATTATGGTTGGTTTGATGTTCTATCCAGATTGCTCAAATTTTCTCCACATCAGCAATAGGGCTATTTCACTTTCTTATCAAATGTGTGTTCATTGGAGTGGACCTTTCAGTTTCCTTCAAGAAATTTTCCTTTGCATTTACAATTCAGTCAACTGTTTGGCACAGGAGGCCTAGCTTTCAGCTGGCCTTGGCTTTTGACATATCTTCCTCACTAAGCTTCATCATTTCTAGCTTTAGATTGAAAGTGAGACTCTTTCAGCTGAACACTTTGAGGCAATTATAGGTTTATTAATTGGCCTAATTCCAATATTGTTGTGTCTCAGGGAGGGAATAGGGAGGCTGGAGGAGAGGGAGAGATAAGGATAATAGCTGGTCAGTGGAGCAGTCAGAAAACACATTTATAGATTAAGTTCATTGTCTTATATTGGTAAGTTTATGGTGCCCCAAGACAATTACAGTTAAATATCAAAGGTCACTGATCACAGATCACCATAAGAGATAAAATAATAATGGAAATGTCTGAAATGTAAGAATCACCAAAACCTGACACAGAGGCACTAAGTGAGCACATCCGCTTGGGAAAATGGTGCCGATAGATGTGCGTGAGGCAGCGTTGCCACAAACCTTCAATTTGTAAAACATTCAATATCTGTAAAGCACAATAAGTAAAGCACATTAAAATGAGGTATGCCTGTCTTATTCAGTGATATAAAGAAATGAGCTGGCTGGGCGTGGTGGCTCATGCCTGTAATCCCAGCACTTTGGGAGGCTGAGGCGGGCAGATCACAAGGTCAGGAGGTTGAGACCATCCTGGCTAACGTGGTGAAACCCCGTCTCTACTAAAAATACACACACACACACACACACACACACACACACAAAATACAAAAAATACGGGCGGGGCGTGGTGGCAGGCGCCTGTAGTCCCAGTTACTCAGGAGGCTGAGGCAGGAGAATGGCGCAAACCCGGGAGGCAGAGCTTGCAGTGAGCCGAGATTGCGCCACTACGCTCCAGCCTGGGAGACAAAGCAAGACTCCATCTCAAAAAACAAAAACAAAAACAAAAAAAAGAAAAAAGAAAAAAGAAAAAAAGAAAAGAAGTGAGCTACCAAGTCATGAAAAGACATGGAGGTACCTTAAATGCCTATTACTAAGTGAAAGATAGCCAGTCTTAAAAGCCTTTATATACTGCCTGATGCCAACTATATGACTTTATGGAAAAGGCAAAACTATGGAGACAATGAAAAGATTAGTGGTTGATAGGAGTTGAGTAGGAGGAGTGAATAGGTTGAGCATATGGCAGTTTTAGGGCCGTGAAATTATTCTGTATGAAACTCTAAAGGTAAATATATGATCTTATGGATTTGCAAAACCCACAGAGCTGTACAAGAATGAACCCTCATGTAATCTCTGGACTTTAATAAATAATAATGTATCAATATTGATAAATCAGTTGTAACAAATGTACCACGGCAATGCAAGATGTTAACAATAGGGCCAACTTTGGACAGGGGAGAGGGGATATATGGGGACTCTGTACTTTATGACCAATTTTTGTCAAAACTTAAAACTCCACTACTAAAAATAAAAGCAATAATAAAACTCACTAAAAATGCATCAATTAAAAAAAAGTTAAAAAACCATGTATTCTATTGATTGTTCATATGTCCTTTTCCATAATTCTTCAGTGACTTAATATTTGAATTTAAACAATTTAAAAATGATATTCATATAATTCCAAGGTTTTCCACACATTTTTTTATGCACTCTTAATTGTTCTTGGGTATACATTAGTTATTCTTAGTTCATCTGTTATTTTACTATAAGTTCATATTTCGTATATGGTTATACTTTGAAACAAAATTAGAAAATGATCTTAAATTAAACATTATCCTATTTAAACTATTTTAGTTGTTTTAGATGATTTAAGTTCTCAGCATGCTTTTTCTGTCTTCTGTGCTATATATGCTCTATTATTATATCCTTTGTTTCTTTGCAGATGAAATGGTTTCTGTTGTTCTAGTTCTTTCTGTCTTTTGCCAATAGCCCACCTCATATCTCTGTACATGCACACCCATCGCAAACAGACAGACACACACATGCATACAGACTTTTGAACCTTAGAGTTAAGCTGCATTCTTGTCAAAAAGATCTAGCACTCCAAGAGTGGATGCCTCTCCCTTTCTTTGGGAGATCAGCATTATTCATCACCTCAGATATTCTTGCTTCACTATTTGCTCATCGTTTTGGATATACAGAGCGCTTAAATATTTGCTATTTTAGTGCATCATTAATGAACTGGTTATTATGTTTTCAAAGTCAAATATGGGTCAAAGTAATTGTTTTTTTTAACCAAGTTTTACTCTTCAGGTTCATTTTTAATGTGAAAAAAAGAGGCCCACACTGTTTCTATTTATAGGTGGTAATTGGAACTTGGTAAAAGAGTAGTCTAAACAGAGGAGTCATACTGCTCCAGGCAGATTAAAAAAGGTATCTAGTTATATAATCCTACATAAAGCCACATCTCCAGACTAATATTTTCAAATGTGAAGGGGATAAAATTTATATTATGAACAGCTGTAGATTTAACTTAGTAAAGCCTAAAATTATAGCAGAAAATATTTCAATTACAGTTCTTAAAATATGAAAGAGATGTTGATTGTACATTGAAATATTTTGCATAATGACATCTATTTTTCACACACACGTATACATACACACATATTCCCATTTTGTAGATTTTAAAACAGAGGCACACAGTGGTTAAGAGGCTTGTATAAGCTTACACAGCTAGTAGGGAGACCATGATTCAAACATCAGGCAGTAGAACTCCTGAGTATCCTCTCTGAACTGCTAAGCTATGTTACCTCCAATCTTAACTAACATGACTCATTTTTTGCCCTTAAAATGCCTTGAAAGATATTATGAAGAAATACCTCATCCAGCTGTAGAGGAACATCCAACTACATTTATTTTTAGAAATGATAAGGGAGTTGTTTTGCTCTATACATAGACTTCTACAACTAGAGCAGTTGCATAACGTGGTCTGGGTAGATTACACTTTTTTCACGATTCATTTAACTACTTGAATTTGATATTTCCTTTCAAGCTGAATCATATCTGATGCAGATTTACTGGGACATTCACACTCCATTTTGGTTTTAAAAGTTGCAGACCTCATTTACAAGAGCATGAACAACATAGCTATTTGAAATTATCCCATCTTTTATAAGGTTTCACTTTTCTTCTGGAAAAGAAAATAATACATGGAAAAACATACTTATAGTATTACTCTTTTTTATTATAACTGACATACTGCTCATGGACTAGTTGCCAGTTAACCCACTGGTGTGTAAATGTCCTAAACTGAGAGGCTTGACTGAAGAAAAATAACCAACTTGGTATGACCATGTTTCCTAAGAACCCCTTCATACACATTTGGAAATATTCATATTACATATTTTTTATATTTCTAAATGGGAAGTTCATGTGTATTTTTGAAATGAAATCCACACTGCTTTGATTTGCTTGTGCTTACATCCCATAATTTCAATGTCAAGGTGTAAAATTGTACTAGTCGTTCCTTGTAGTGGTAAAAAATGAAACAGTAGTTTGATTTCATATTTATGATTGATTAAGTGATAAATCAACCGTACATTAGAACCCTTCCAGTTTATGTAATTCTTGAAGCTTTATGAGCTTTAGAATCAAAACACTTGAATGGTCTTCGCTTAAGACATTATAGTAGTGTTGCTTTGAAGACAAAGCAAATGAGAACACTTTTATACTCTTTGCTTGATACCTTGTAGTAGTCTTGCTTACTCTAAAACATAAAGCAAAAAAAATTCTACATCTGCCACCTTGCATTTAATATTTAGAAAATACTAAAATAAAAGAATCAAATTAACAAACATTTATTTACTCAACATAATTAACGTTTTTGGTTTTTTTGCTTAATATATTTTATTAAAAATTTGATGTCAAACATAAGGTTGAAGTCCACTCTGTTACTTCTTTAGTTCCAACAACTGCCCTCTCCTTCCAGAGGCTACTGCATTTATGAATTAGGTGTATATTCATTTAGTTCGTACTTTTGTCCATTGCCTCTACTAGTTTAATGCTTTAAATTCATTCTGCCTTCTTGTATCAACCATCATGTTTAGTATTTTAGATACATCATATTTTAAACTATTTCCAATCAAAATGTCAGTTATTTTAAAAAATCAGCATTTATTATAAATTTCTATAATAAATATTTTTCTTGGATCTAATTCTTTCTTTATTGCCAAAATTCGTTTTTAGTGAGAGTGTAATAAACTCTTAATTTTTGTATGTCTGAAAATTTCTTTATTTTATCCTTACTCTTTAATAATTTAGATTCAAGTATAGAATTCTGGGTATAGAATTCCTGCTGGATGGTTAGTTTTCTTCAATAATTAGAAGATAATATTTCATAATCTAGTAGCATCTGTTGTTGCTGATGAGAAGTGTTAGTCTAATTGTTACCTCCCCTATAACAAGCTCTCATATCTCTCTGATAGCTTTAAATATTTTCTTTTTGTCTTTGTTGTTATAGAATTTCATTACAATTATGAATACCTGTGGATTTATGTGCATGTAATGTATATGTATATAGATACAATCTCCTATTTCTTCAATCTGATGATTCTTTTTTGTTGTTGTTAGAGAATATCAGCCACATTCTTTGTATATATTATCTCTGCACATTCTCTTTTTTTCTCACCTAGTGGACTTCTATGAGACAAATGGTTCATCTTTTCATTCTTGTACCTCAAATCAATTTCTCTTTCATAGTTTTTATCATTTTTCTTTCCTTATTGTGTATCTGCCTCATAGATCTCTTTAGCTAAGTCTAATTTGTAGTTCTATTAATTCTTTTATTGAGTTTCTTCCTAGTTTTTTAAAGTTCTTTCTGGAATTCACCTTTTTACATTGTCTTTTCCTTGATTTATATACCCTTACGAAAACGTTTTAAATATGCTTATATTAATACTCAGATTGTTTTGGTTTTATTTCTTAGGATATAATTTCTTCTGTTCATTAGCAAGTAACTTTTTCTGTTGGTATGGCTTCTAATTTTTTCTTACTATGCTTGCCATCAATAAAGATTGTTTTCCATGGGAATTCTGTATGTTGGGAGTTGTAGATGTATTTTGTAAGATATTTTTAGATTTTATTTGACTCCAGGGATATTTCTGATTCTAGACCAGTTTTTTAGTTGAATTTTCATTTGTAATTCCTATGCTATATATGTATGAAACTTTAGACCTTATACTTAATTGTATACCGGAGACTGGGATTCTAATTTCCTGTGGGTAACTCTTTTCCACTCATGACCCTGGCCAGCTTTCCTGCTCATTTCCTTCAATGGGGCAGTGAGTTTTCTTTTTATTATTATTATTATAATTATACTTTAGGTTCTAGGGTACAGGTCCACAATGTGCAGGTTTGTTACATGTGTAGACATGTGCCATGTTGGTGGGCTGCACCTGTTAACTCGTCATTTACATTAGGTATGTCTCCTAATGCTATCCCTTCCCGCCCCCATCCCACAACAGGCCCTGGTGTGTGATGTTCCCCATCCTGTGTCCAAGTGTTCTCATTGTTCAATTCCCACCTATGAGTGAGAACATGTGGTGTTTGGTTTTCTGTCCTTGTGATAGTTTGCTCAGAATAATGGTTTCCAGCTTCATCCATGTCCTTACAAAGGACATGAACTCATCCTTTTTTATGGCTACATAGTATTCCATGGTGTATATGTGTCATATTTTCTTAATCCAGTCTGTCACTGATGGACATTTGGGTTAGTTCCAAGTCTTTGCTATTGTGAATAGTGCCACAATAAACATACATGTGCATGTGTCTTTATAGCAGCATGATTTATAATCTTTTGGGTATAAACCCAGTAATGGGATGGCTGGGTCAAATGGTATTTCTAGTTCTAGATCCTTGAGGAATCGCCACACTGTCTTCCACAGTGGTTGAACTAGTTTACAGTCCCACCACCAGTGTAAAAGTGTTCCTATTTCTCCACATCCTCTCCAGCACCTGTTGTTTCCTGACTTTTTAACGATGGCCATTCTAACTAGTGTGAGATGGTATGTCATTGTGGTTTTTATTTGCGTTCCTCTGATAGCCAGTGATGATGAGCATTTTTTTATGCTTCTGTTGGCTGCATAAATGTCTTCTTTTGAGCAGTGTCTGTTCATAGCCTTTGCCCACTTTTGATGGGGTGTTTGATTTTTTCTTGTAAATTTGCTTACGTGCTTTGTAGATTCTGGATATTAGCCCTTTGTCAGGTAGATTGCAAAAATTTTCTCCCATTCTGTAGGTGGCCTGTTCACTCTGATGGTAGTTTCTTTTGCTGTGCAGAAGCTCTTTAGTTTAATTAGATCCCATTTGTCAATTTTGGCTTTTGTTGCCATTGCTTTTGGTGTTTTAGTCATGAAGTCCTTGCCCATGCCTGTGTCCTGAATGGTATTGCGTAGGTTTTCTTCTAGGGTTTTGATGGTTTTAGGTCTAACATTTAAGTCTCCAATCCCTCTTGAATTAATTTTTTATAAGGTGTAAGGAAGGGATGCAGTTTCAGTTTTCTACATATGGATAGCCAGTTTTCTACATATGGATAGCCAGTTTTCCCAGCACCATTTATTAAATAGGGAATCCTTTCTCCATTTCTTGTTTCTGTCAGGTTTGTCAAAGACCAGGTGGTTGTAGATGTATGGTATTATTTCTGAGGGCTCTGTTTTGTTCCATTGGTGTATATCTGTTTTGGTACCAGTACCATGCTGTTTTGGTTACTGTAGCCTTGTAGTATAGTTTGAAGTCAGGTAGCATGATGCCTCCAGCTTTGTTCTTTTGGCTTAGGATTGTCTTGGCAATGCAGGCTCTTTTTTGGTTCCATGTACTTACCCGCGGCCACCCCCAATGCTTTGCTGGGACACATGTGTAGGCAGACCTCACCTCCCCTTCTCCACCGGCATGTGGGTGCGCATGCACCCCACAACGCCATTGCTGCTGGTAGGAGCTTGCCTACCTCTCCTGCTGCCATGCTGCTGCACCACCATTTCCAGTGCAAACATGCCCAGACACTGGCAGCCCTGTTCCCTGACCAAAACCACCACTGCCGCTGGCAAGAATCAGCACACAGAGGTAGGCAGTCCTATGCTCGCCAGTGCTCTGTCCCTGTGCTGACACCACTGCACATGGACCCCAGTTGCTCAGCTCCCCCTCTCCCACCTCACTCACCCACCTCCATTGCTGCCACTGCTGACATGGAGCTGGCAGCCCCAGGTGTGCCAGAACCCCGCCCCAGCCAACCAGTATCCAACCCACTGCACTGCCACTGCTGCTGGCATGAGTGACCGAGCACAGATCCCCTTGCCACTGCCTAAGAAAGCACTTTGGCTGGCATCACCCTTCTGAATGTTGTGGCCAGCAATCTAGGAACATCTTGGCTTTTCCAGTGCAGCAGATTCCGAACCTTGAAGCAGAGGGGAAAACAAAGCCAGGGAATCGATAGCAACCCCATTGAGTTAGAGCAGGCAGCCCAGGAGTGCTGAGATACCCTTGATTACTCCCTCCAACAAAAATTTTACCAGAAACAAAGCCAGTAAACAGAACCCACCTTATGCCACAATCAAACCCCCAAGGACATCGAAGAAGATAAAAGCAAAACAAACAACAACAGCAACCCCAACACAGAAACAAAAACAACAAAACAAAACTCATCCAAAGGGACAAAAACTTCCAAGATTGAAGGAACAGAAACATCAGCCCACATAGATGAGAAAGAACCAGCACAAGAATTCTGACAACTCAAAAAGCCAGAGTGTCTTCTTACCTGCGTATGACTGCACTAGTTTCCTGGCAATGGTTTTCAGGTAGGCTGAAATGCCTGAAATGACAGACATAGAATTCAGAATATGGATAGGAATAAAGATTATCAACATTCAATAGAAAGCTGAATTCCAATCCAAGGATTCTAAGAAACACAATAAAACAATATAGGATGTGAAAGACAAAATGGCCATTTTAAGAAGAGAAACAAAATGAGCTGATAGAGCTGAACAACTCAATTCAAGAATTTCAGAATACAATTGCAAGTATTAACAGCAAAATCAATAAAGCCAAGGAAAGAATCTCAGAGCTTGAAAACCTGTTCTCTGCAATAACTCAGGCAAAAATAAAAAAAGAATGAACAATACCTCTGAGAAATATGGGATTATGTAAAATGACTAAATATATGGCTCATTTGTGTCCCTGAAAGAGAAGGAGATAAAGCAAGCCACTTGGAAAACATATTTGAGGATATGGTACATGAAAATTTCTTCAACCTCCTTAGAGAGGCCAACATTCAAATTCAGGAAATGCAGAGAACCCTGGTGAAATACTACACAAGATGACCATCCCCAAGACACATAGTCACCTGATTCACCAAAGTCAAAATAAAAGAAAAAATGTTAAAGGCAGCTAGAGAGAAGGGGCCGGTCACCTATAAGGGGAACCCCATCAGGCTAACAGCAGACCTTTCAGCAGAAAACCTTCAAGCCAGAAGTGATTGGGGGCCTATACTCATAAAAAATAAATAAAAGAATTTTATATCCAGCTAAATTAAGCTTTATAAGTGAAGGAGAAATAAGATCATTTTTAGACAAGCAAATGCTAAGAGAATTTATTACTATCAGATCTGCCTTATCAGAGGTCCTGAAGGGAGCACTAAATATGTAAAGGAAAGACCATTACCAGCCACTACAAAAACACGCTAAAGTACATAGGCCAACGACACCATAAAGCAACCACATAAACAGGGTGCATAACAACCAGCTAGCAACATGATGACAGAATCAAATTCATACATATGAATACAAATTGTGAATGTAAATGGGCTAAATGGCCCAATTAAAAGGCACAGAGTGGCAAGTTGGATAAAGAAGCAAGACCCAATGGTATGCTATCTTTAAGAGACTCATCTCACATGCAGTGACACAGTAGGGTCAAAGTTAAGGGATGGAGAAAAATTTAGCAAGCAAATTGAATACAGAAAAAAGCAAAAGTTGCTATTCGAATTTCAGACCAAGCAGACTTGAAAGCAACAACAAATTTTAAAGACAAAGAAGGGCATTACATAATGGTAAAGGGCTCGATTCAGTAAGAAGATATAACTATCCTAAATATATATGCACCAACACAGAATACCCAGATTCATAAAGCAGGTTCTTAGAGATCTACAAAGGGACTTAGATAACCGTGCAATAATAGTGGGAAATTGAAACAATCCCCCCTGCTGCCAACTGACAGTATTAGACAGATCATCAAAGCAGAAAACAGAGATATTCAGGAACTGGACTTCACGCTTGACCAAAAGGACCTAATGGATACAGAATACTCCACCCAAAATCAACAGAATATACATTTTTCTTATCTGCACATGACACACACTCTAAAATTAACTACACAATTGGACGTAAAACAATCCTCAGCAAATTAAAGAAAAAACAAAATCATACTAACCATACTCTTTGACCACAGTGTAATAAAAATAAAAATCAATACTGAGAAAATCGCTCAATA
The DNA here is from genome assembly GCF_043159975.1 of Macaca nemestrina. Taxonomy (NCBI): domain Eukaryota; kingdom Metazoa; phylum Chordata; class Mammalia; order Primates; family Cercopithecidae; genus Macaca; species Macaca nemestrina. The sequence goes on from NC_092139.1 coordinate 47,876,413, forward strand.
CCATATAATTACACGGAAATTTAACAACCTGCTCATGAATAACTTTGGGGTAAATAGTGAAATTAAGGCAGAAATCAAGAAATTATTTGAACCTACTGAGAATAAAGATTCAACATGCCAGAGTCTCTGGGACATAGCTAAGGCAGTGTTAAGAGGGGTTTATAGCACTAAATGCCCGCATCAACAAGTTAGAAAGATCTCAAATTAACAACTTAACATCATAGCTAGAGGAACTAGAGAAGCAAGGAAAAGCCAACCCCAAGGCTAGCAGAAGAGGAGAAATAACCACAATTAAAGCTGAACTGAAGGAAATTGAAATGCTAAAAAAAAAAAAAAAAAAAAAAAAAAAAAGCAAAACTAATCCAGAAGTTAGTTTTTTTAAAAAAATCATAAGATAGACCACTAGCTAGACTAATAAACAAAAAAGAGAAGATTCAAATAAACACAATCAGAAATGACAAAGGTGACTTTACCACTGATCCCACAGAGACTATTGTGAATACCTCTATGCACACAAACTAGAAAACCTAGAAGAAATGGATAAATTCCTAGACATATACAACCTCCCAAGGCTGAATCAGGAAGACAGTGAATCACCGAAAAGACTGATAACAAGATCTGAAATTGAATCAGTAATAAAAAGCCTGCTAACCAATAAAAAGTCCAGGACCACACGAATTCACAGCTGAACGTGCAAAATACCAGATGTATAAAGAAGATCGGTTATTATTCCTACTGAAACTATCCCCCCAAAAATGAGGTGTGACCCCTGCCTAATTCATTCTGTGTGGCCAGCATCATCCTGATAGCAAAACCTGGCAAAGACACAACAAAAAAAACTTCAGGCCAATATCTTTGATGAACATGGAGGCAAAATTCCTCAACAGAATACCAGCAAACTGAATCCAGCAGCACATCAAAAATGTAATCCACCATGATCAAATAGGCTTTATCCCTGGGATGTAAGATTGGTTCAATGTATGTGAAACATTCCATGCTCAGGGACAGGAAGAATCAATATTGTTAAAATGACTGTACTCCAGAAAGCAATTTATAGAGTCAATGCTATTTCTATCAAACTGCTAGTGACATTCTTCACAGAATTAGAAAATGCTATTTTAAAATTCACGTGGAACCAAAAAACAGCCTGAGTAGCCAAGGTAATCCAAAGCAAAAAGATAAAAGCCAGAGGTATCAGCACCTGACTTCAAACTATACTGCAAGGCTACAGAAATCAAAACAGCATAATTCCTGTATAAAAACAGACACATAGACCAATGGAACAGAACAGAAAGCCCTGAAATAATGCTGCATATTTACAGTCATCTGATCTTCAACACTGTCGACAAAAACAAGCAAAAGGGAAAGGAGTCCCTATTCAATAAATGGTGCTGGAATAACTGGTTAGCCATATGCAGAAGATTGGAACTTGACCCCTTCCTTATACCATATACAGAAATCAGTGCAAGATGGATTATAGACTTAAATGTGAAACCTAAAACTTTAAAAGTCATGGAAGATAACCTAGGAAATACCATTCTGGACATAGAGCCTGGCAAAGATTTCATGAGAAACATGCCAAAAGCAATTGCAACAAAAACAAAAATTGACAAATGGGACCTAAGTAAACTAAAGAGCTTTTGCTCAACAAAGGACACCATCGACAGAGTAAACAGACAACCTACAGAATGGGAGAAAATATTTGCAAATTATGCATATGACAACAGTCTAATATCTAGAATATATAAGGAACCTAAACAAATTTATAAGCATAAAACAACCCCATTAAAACATGGACAAAGGGCATGAACAGATACTTTTCAAACAGAGACATACATTTGACCAAGAAGCATGTGAAAAGATGCTTGACGTCACTGATCATTAGAGAAATGCAAATCAAAACCGCAATAAGATACCATCTCTTAGCAGTCAGAATGGCCTTTTTTAAAAACTCAAAAAATAAATGCTTGTGAGGTTGCAGAGAAAAGGGAACACTTTTACACTGCTTGTGGGGATGCAAATTCGTTCAGCCATTGTGTAGCAGTTTAGAGATTTTTCAAAGAACTTAAAACAGAATTACCATTTGCCCCAGCAATCCTATTATTGGGCACGTACCCAAAGGAATTTAAGTCATTCTACCGCAAATACACATGCACATATATATTCACTGCAGTACTATTCACAATAGTAAAGATGTGGAATCAACCGAAGTGCCCATCAATAACAGACTAGATAAAGAAAATGTAATGTACACCATGGACTACTACATATCCATAAAAAAGAAGAAGATCATGCCCTTTGCAGCAACATGGATGGAGCTGAAGGGCATCATCTTAAGTGAACTAACACAGGAACAGAAAACCAAATACCACATGTTCTCACTTATAAGTAGGAGCTACACATGGAGTACATAGGGACATAAAGAAGGGAACAACAAGGTTGGGCGCAGTGGCTCACACCTGTAATCCCAGCACTTTGGGAGGCTGAGGTGGGTGGATCACCTGAGGTCAGAAGTTCAAGACTAGCCTGACCAACATGATGAAACTCCGTCTCTACTAAAAATACAAAAAATTAGCCACGTGTCGTGGTGGAAGCCTTTAATCCCAGCTTTTGGGAGGCAGAGGGAGGCCTCAGCTCGAACCTGGGAGGTGGAGATTGCAGTGAGCCGAGATCTTGCCATTGCACTCCAGCCTGGGCAATAAGAGTGAAGCTTCATCTCAAAAAAAAAAAAAAAGGAACAACAGATACTGGGGCCGACTTACTGGAGGGTGAAGGGATGAAGGATAGGAGGATGGTGAGGATCGAAAAACTACCTATGAAGTATTATGCTTATTACCTGGGCAATGAAATGTATATATTTGATATACACATTATATCTTTATTATATTATTGTATATCTTTATTACTATTATTATTTTTAAAATTACATATATATTATATGTCTAAAATTATAAATATATTTATATTTATAAATATATATTTATATAATATATAAAATAATATATAAATATAGATATTATATATAAATATATACTACTGTAAATATATGTCAAATATATATTTATCTTTCATATATATTTATATATTATATATTATATAATTTTATATATATTATATATTGATACATATTTGATATATGATATAATTTTATATATTTATATAACATATAAATATAGTATGTATAATATACATTATATAATATATAATATACATTATATATTATATATTATAAACATAATATATAAGAATGTATAAATATAGATATATAAATATATCAAATGATATCATATATCAAATATATATCAAATGTATAAGTATATATAGTTGAGGTGAGGTTCATATAACAAAATTCACTATTATAAAGTGTACAATTCAGTGGCATTTAGTACATTCACATTGTTGTGCATTGTTGTGCAATCATCAGCTTTATCTAGTATCAAAACATTTTTATCATCCCAAACATGACTCTGTATTAATTATGCTGTCACTCCCCACTATCCCCTCCCTTCCATCCCCATGGCAACTACTAATTTGCTTTCTGTCTCTATGGACTTACCTATTTTATATATTTCATATAAATGGAATAATACAATATTCATCTTTCTTTTCTTAGGCTTCATTGAGTTAGCATAATATTTTTGACGTTTATCCACATAGTAGCCTATATCAGGATTTCATTCCTTTTTATGGCTAATATTCTATTGTTTGGAAAAATACCACATTGTGTTTATCCATTCATCCAATGATAGGCATTTGCATTGTTTCCACCTTTTGGCTGTTGTGAATATTGCTGTTGTGCACATTTGTGTGCAAGTATTTGTTTGAACACTCATTTTCAATTTTTTTTTGATATGTACCTAGGAGCGGAATTGCTGGTTTATATAGTAATTCTATGTTTTACCTTAGAATTACTAAGGGACCAACAAGTTGTTTTCTACAACAACTGTACCATGTCACATTCCTACCAGCAATATACAAGGGTTCCAGTTTTTCCACATCCTCACCAGCTCTTGTTTTTCTGTTTACTTATTTGCTTGTTTTTAAAATTATAGCTATCCCAGTGGGTGTGAAATAGTATCTCATTGTGGTTTTAACTTATATTTCCAAGTGAATAATGATGTTGGGCATCTTTTCATTTGCTTGTTGGCCAAATGGAAGTATATTGTTTTTCAGGTATATCTATTTAATCTTAATTGGGTTGTTTGTCTTTTTATCGTGGGTTTCTTTTTCCTTTTTTTTTAAACGGAGTTTTGCTCTTTCGCCCAGGCTGGAGTGCAGTGGTGTCATCTTGGCTCACTGCAACCTCCACCTCCTGGGGTTCACTCAATTCTCCTGCCTCAGCCTCCCAAGTAGCTGGGACTACAGGCGTGTTCCACCACACCTGGCAAATTTTTTGTATTTTTTAGTAGAGGCAGGGTTTCACTGTGTTAGCTAGGATAGTCTCGATCTCCTGACCTCAGGTGATCCGCCCACCTCGGCCTCCCAAAGTGTTGGGATTACAGGTGTGAGCCAATGTGCTTGGCCTTATTGTAAGCTTCTAAGAGTTCCTTACATTTTCAGGCTCCTAGACCCTTATCAGATATATGATTTGCAAATATTTTGTCAAATTCTGTGCATTTTCTTTTCATTTTCTTGATAGTGTCTTTTGATATGCAAAAAAATTAATTTTTATGAAGTTCAATTTATCTGTTGTTTTTGTTGCTCATGTGTTTGGAATCAAGTCTAAAACTTTATGCCGAAACCAAAATCATTAAGATTTTCCCTATGTCTTCTAAGAGTTTTATAGCTTTTTATTTATATTTTTGATCCACTTTGAATTTTATATATGTTTATGAGGGAGGGGCTCAATTTTATACTTTTGCATTAGATATTTAGTTGTCCTGTCACCATATATTGAACAAATTGTTATTTCCCTATTAAATGATTTTTACGTCCTTTTCACAGATCAATAGACCATAGATGTTTGGGTTAGTTCTGAACTCTATTGGTCCATATATCTATCTGGTATATATTGGCTTTTTCATTTGTATTTCTTGTGTTGGGAATGAGATTGCTCATATTTCATGTTTTCTTGCTGTTTGTGTTTCTTTTGCCAATACCTTCTTGTACATAGCCTTTTTAATTTTTTGGTTAGACTATATAATTTTTTCTTGATTTTTTGTGTACAATGTCAATTTTAGAAATTTGTCTTACTTCCAATGAAAATATTTCCCTGGTTTATGCCTATTTGGTTTTGACTTTTTATGGTACTTTTAATGCAGTATAATTATTTTTTTTTTGATCACTATACTTATTACTCATTTCACTGGTGACTTCTGGGTTTTTGGTATTACCTTTCCTACTTAAAGAGTATTAATATATATGTACCCTATGTATTCCTCTAGAAACCTTATAGTTTCATTTTTTTCCTTTTAAAAGTACCCTTTTTGTTATAAAAGTAACACATGCATTTATAATAAATTTTTAAAAATCAAATATTTATATATAAAAATTTAATTATTTTTCCTTTCTTCTTATCCCCTTAGCTCCCATTTTCCCTGAGGTAGCTAGGTTTAATTCTCTGTTGAGTACTTTTTCACAGTTTGCATTATGCTAATGCAGTCATAAGGCTTTTGACTTTTGTGTTAATGTATGTGTGTGTGTGTTTTAGAGAATTGAGAGGTGTTTTGAACCAGAAACCTGATACATATATTCAAAAATGTAGTAGGAGTTGGTTTTATAAATTTTGATAAGTTATTCTATTTTTAAAAATTATTTTGAAGAGTGAATTACTTTAAAATTTAATTCACAATCTCTTTCTTCTGTATAACTATAATTGATGTTTTGACCTAACTTCTTATTACCTCATTACCCACTCCCATCCTCTTCCCTTACACACAGAGGGCTTACTTACATCATTAGCTTATTTTGTAAGTCTGTCTTTAAAGGAGATTGTCATTTATGACACCACGTGTTTTAAATTGTGTTTTGTTTGAGATACACATTAGAATAGATGATTTTAAATTTTTTTTTACTATTTTCTAGGTTGTTAATGAAGAGTAAATTTGAGAATTAAATTTTAATGTAAGTTGATTGATTTGAAATTTAAGTCCTCTTCACGCTGAAAGGAAAAAGTATCAGAATATGCATTGAAGTTATAGAGAGTTTGCACTGGAACGTTAAAGGGACATTTTGGTTGATTTTGTGAGAATCTAAATGATTCTGTTGGTTTCTTGTCTTTCTGAGTTGGGAAGTATTGTCCTTCGAGCCATTGTTATCAGCTGGCTTCCTCAGACTTCGGCTATATAAATTATTGTTAGTATGTTGCTCCCCATGAAGTCCACATTTCCTTGTGAAGAGCAGTGTCATCATTGTCTTTTGAACGTGACTGAAAGCTTAGCTTTTTAAAATATCTTTGGGTGTGTGTTTTGTTTAATTTTATTTACAACTGTCTGCCTTTTAAAAAAATTCTTCCCTTCACCATATCATCTTCATCTCAGTGTTTCTTGTTTTCTCTCTCCAGTTTTTAATTTTCCCTTGCTTTTAACCAAATTGTTTTTCTTTTACCATACCTGGGTGTTTTCCTTGAATGTATTTATTAAAGCTAAAAGTAGATGATGGAATCCTAATTATATTTACATTGTGAAGTATTGTGTTTGTATGCTTAATGACAGATTGAGAATGATCAGATCTAAAATTCAACTGATGAGGTAGACAGAAAAAAAAATGCCAAGAAGTAGTTGGTGATTATCAATGGAAAGTGGTGGTGGTGATATGTAACACAGATAATACAATCTTACAAATAATAAGAAAATAATATAACTCTTTGTTTATATTTTATGATATGTAATAGCCTCAAAGAGTTAAAACTGACTGATTTGAGTTTCACAAATTTTCCCTTATCCACCCTCTAAGGAAGAGTAGTGAAATAAGAAAAAAAGATGAGAAACTGGAGAGAAAACAAAGAGAAACAAGTATCCCTAAATTAACCCAGGGGTTCTGGATCTTCAGCCACCAAATGACCCAAGAATTCACTGAATGTATTTCTGTTATAAACTAGATACATTTCTTTGTTGTTGCATTTCTGGAGATTGGAAACAGTTCATATTATATACACATATATTTTAATAATTTGGGGAGATAGGTAATTATTTCTCATAGGTTTATGTTATGAGCTTCATTAACACTACCAGAGGCCTGGCATGGTGACTCATGCCTGTAATCCCAGCACTCTGGGAGGCTGAGGCGGGTGGATCATGAGGTCAGGAGTTCAAGACCAGCATGACCAACATAGTGAAACCCTGTCTCTACTAAAAATACAGAAATTAGCCAGGTGTGGTGGCATGTGCCTGTAGTCCCAGCTACTTGGGAGGCTGATGCAGGAGAATCACTTGAACCTGAGGGGCGGAGGTTGTAGTGAGCCAAGACTGCGCCATTGCACTCCAGCCTGGGTGACAGAGCGAGACTCCATCTCAAAACAAACAAACAAACAACAACAACAAGAAAATACTACCAGAGTGATGTGACACTTATTTTTATTTTATTTTTTGAGATGGGGTCTCACTATGCTTCCCAGGTTGGTCTTGAACTCTTGGGCTCAGGCAGCCCTCCTGTGTCAGCCTCCTGAGTAGCTGGTACTACAGGTCACACCACTGGACCTGGCTGTGAAACTTATTTTTGAAAGAAAATATATTGAGTGGCACTAGGGTTTAAAGCATGGATGGTACTAGGGTTTAAAGTATGGATGAAGACATTACTGGTCCTGAATACATATACTGACTGGATCATAGCAGAATCTGTCACTGGATTTGCCTCTGTGAAATGTAGTTTTCTTAAATTCCGGAAGTCTACATCTACTTCCTGTACATCAGTTCTACTTTGCCAAGTGTGAAATCACTAGGAGCCTACTTTCTAGTTCGAACATTGCTGCTTAGCTTGTAGTCCGTTAGATAAATCAATATCCTTTCTGGAACTCAGAGTTTTCTGAAAAAAGGGCTTGATGCTACTTGTTATAGATAATGTTTTATTGGAAAACAGACCAAAAAGGGGTAATTTACTCTAACTCAGAACTTTGATGAATCAAACGAGCTCTGGTATATATGCGTTCTATCAGGCAGAAAACTTTAATAATGCTTCAGTTTATTGTGTTCCTATTTTTCCTACTGCGTCCTAGAACTAAGACTTTGCAAAGCCAAGAATATATCACAGGAAGAGTTTATGTTTCCCCTGGCACTGCCAGTTGAATGATTGAATGAGATGGTAGTGGGTAAAACATGCTGGAAGTTCTGTCTTGCTCTGAAAATTGTGGGTTCACCTTTCCTGCTTGTCGTATTTATAAACCAGCCTTCTTGTCTTATTTTAAAATGCCAACACTCTCAAGATAGGTGAATGGACTAACATTGTCTGGTGGGCCTGTTGTTTCAGATCTAGTTATTTAAAGCAGATATGAAAGGCCTTCTTCCTGAGACAGGTGAAGGTTAACACCGTCTGTGTCACTGCCTCTACACTAAAGTGTGAAGGAAGTGAGAGCAAGAGAAGAAAAGTTTAATTATCTAGGAAGGTGTTCAGCAGAGAACTCACAACCATCTAGAACCAAAATGCAAAGCATTGGCCAGCTCTTCAATGCACTTGCGGTCTGATGAAGATAACTTCCTTTCAATCTGGATCAGAAGTTTCTTAGAATGGACAGCTTGCATTTTCTATTATACAGTCACACTTCTGAAATTTCTTTAATAAAAATTTGTACGTTATATGTAGTAATATACAAATATATCTAATCCTAAGTGTATATCTGGGGCATTTAGACATCTAGGTTTCTAATGTTTTCTCTGTTTGATCCCATTTTTCAGCCAAGTTTTATTGTAAATAATGGATGACCAGTTAGAAGACTCAAGATACTTTAATTTCACTGATTTACTTGTCAACTCTGATCTCATTGCTTTCTAGTTTCATGCTATATCTCTTTTCTTTCTTAAAATGAATAAGCATGTAATCCACTTGTTTGGCAAAAGCCCAGGCATTTTTAAGTTTGTTGCTCGCAAAGTCATCCTTTGCAGTAATTCTGTGTTCCACTGTGATGGTGATAATTAAGATGTTCTACTTTCTATCCAGTGAATGTCTGATTATTTTGGGCCAAACTCTTAAGATGCTGCACTCTGAAAGAAGCCAGAAGAATACTTATTGATGCAGACCATTAAAGCAGTTCAATAATATAACATTGAAGAGTTTTTCATTTCCACAAAGACTTCTCTCTTTTTCATATTTTTTATTGATATGTCATAATTGTATTCACAATGACTTCTTCTAAAACAATAAGTGTGGATTAGGTAGATTTAGGGAAACAATGTGTTTTATGAATTAAGAGAGTAGACTTTGGTATCAAATTGGTATGGGTTTGAATCCACACCTTTTTTTAACCATTTATTTTGGCTATGTGATCCTGCCCCTGTTTAGAATCTAAACTTTAGTTCCTTTATCTGTGAAATGGAATTAATAATACCTATACCACTGGGTTTCTATGAGATTCAAGTGATATTATGCATAGGAAGTACTCAATATAATAGTTCACATGTTGTAAATCCTGAATATATGGTTAAGACCAATAGTATTCAATTATTCAAATATATTTTCTGTTTAACTTTCTGTAATGTAGTTTCTGTATAACTTTCTGTAAAAAGTTATACTGTTTCCATCTGCAAATTTACTATGGTAATGCCAATGAAAGTGTTTGAGTCAATACAGAAATGTAATGAGCTTGGCCTATAGCCAAGTATTTAAGAAGTATTTTGGATTGTTTGTAGCTCTAGAGGCTCCAATAGTAAATCTTCTAATACAGTTTTTTTCTCATTAATATTTTTAAGTTTTAGATTCTTCCCTTAGGATAGTGAACCCTTAATAGAATGGGGTTGGGAACATAGAATGGTAATTCTGGAACTATAAACATATTGGCAGCATAATTAAACATTAAAATGGACAAGTTACATTGAATTGAAATGGCCAGGAGACATAAGCTAGAAAGATTTCTTTGAACAAAATTTGTTAAGAGTTATCCATGTACACTTTTGTGTAATACTCTTGATATGTGTAGAAATCAGGCAATTGTGCATTATTTTTTAAAAAGAAATGATAATTGTTTAACAGTGTTAAGGTTGTGCAACTTATCAAATGAGCCACTTGGTGCGGGACTTTTAGATTCTTAAGCTGGAGTTTGGTGCGAATAGATAGGTGAAAATATGGGAAACACTGGAGTTTTTTTAAAGGAAACAAGTCATTCCTTGAAAAATCTTTAGAAGTTATAAATTTTAAGAATAAGAATGTTTATAATAAGTTGGTATACAAACAACCTTTTATGGGCTAGAGACTGTAACTTCTTCCTAAACCCAATTCAAATTGATGCTTTTAAAATATAAAATGATATACAACAATCACAGCATCTGTTTTAAAATACGGTTTGGTTTTTAAAAAAATCTGTACTGACCACATACTCTGTGTGAGTCATTTATTTCTGAGAAGCTAAAATCATTTTCTTTTCTGACATGGACAGAATAACTGTCATAAAATGTAATGGGCAAGTAAAAGGAGCTAATTTTCTGCTCACGTTTCATGCTGTAAATTTTCTATAATTAAGACTTTAATGCATAAATACTATATAATGATAAATGCATTTACCTGGATCATAACACAAATGCTTAGGATATGAAGCTGGCAGGCACCTTTCATCGGTTTGCATAAAGCAGAATGCCTTTCTGATAGGCATGCTTGAGTTTGGAATGAGATAATTCAGACCAAGGATTTTGGGAACAGTCTGCTGGGCTGTGGCGAGTGGGCCATAGGAAAGTTCCAGAGTAGATTATTGTAGGGAGACTGACCTTCAAGGAGTCTAGTGAAAGTCTAGATAAGTGACCATTATTTATAGGAAAGCCAAGTGTTATGATGCAGACAATCATTTTGGCAAAGACACAGAAGATAGCATCACCAGAGCCTGGCTTCTGGCAATGGTCAGAAATCCAGGTTGGCTTGGGAGGCTGAGATGGGCCCATCACGAGGTCACGAGTTCGAGACCAACCTGGCCAACATAGTGAAACTCTGTCTCTACTACAAATACAAAAATTAGCTGGGCATGGTGGTGCATGCCTGTAATCCCAGCTACTTGAGAACTGTGGTTCAGGTTAGGAAGGGTCCTCTCATCTTAGAGTAAGTCATCAAATATGCTTTGGGAATATAATATGTGCAAAACATTGAGCTAAGAGTAGTGAGGGTTACAAATATAAATATGATATTGTTCCTGCTCATTGAGGAATTTACATAGGGGAATGAAAATATGTACTCAGATGTTCTTGTCCTCTGAGTTGAAAATGCCAATGAAAAGCACAAAGATAAATAGGAAAGCAAATGGAGAAAGGAGGAAGATTAAAGACAGTACTGGCTACATGTAAATATTGGAGAAGGAGTCAAAGGTATTATTACAAACTTGTTCAACTTGTTGTATCTGTAAAAGTTATAATTGTACATTAAAACCCTCTGAAGAGATGTTGCAAAAATAATTCAGTAGAATAGGATTACTTGGTGTTTACAATGTGATATTGAAAGGTTTTTTTCCTAATGTATATAACTCTTGATAAAAGTACAAGCATAAAATATTTTCTGCAGTAACTGTTAGTTGCTAACTCTTACATATCACCAAGTACAGAGTTTCAGGGTTTTCAATGGTTAGCTCTCAATTTGGCCATGATTTGCCTTTTTATTTTGCATCTCCTCCAAATTCATTCTTGTAAAGTATAGGTAATGGGAACAAGTCCCATTGTAAGCTTGTCTAATGAATTGTTTCCATAGTCTATTACAGTGAATACCACAGACTTGGTAAAAGGAAATTAGGCACTGTGATGGAATTATAAATCTTTTTGCTGAGCTAGATAAGAAAGCAGATATCCTTGATTGGATAGGGGAGCTGAGGGTTCTTAAAAACAAGAATAAACCTGATTCTTTATAGTATCTTTCACATGTATACCTTTGTTGTACTGCTAATGTAAGTCATTCAAAATTTAAAAAAAAAAATTTTTTTTTAAAGTACTCTTTAGCTTTGCTTGTTTTTTTCAGGACTTGCCTTCACAAATGTTACGTTAAAATGAAACTTTTAATGTATTCATTTCATCTAGCAACATAATCTATTGACTGCATCCCAAGTTTAATTTCTTTTCATTTATAATGAAGGAACAGTTGGTAATAATAAATCCTTTTACAAATTCTCATAATTTAAGAGTAGAAGTTTTGAGTTGTGGAGTTTCTTTGAAAGAGCAGTGCATTACATTTTCGTGATGTGTGTCAATTGAACTTTGAATTACATAACTTATTAAATGAAATTTGAAGAATTAACACCATGATGTAGTTTCGTATGCATTTTGCATCGTGTGTGTGTATACATGTATGAGTATATAGCCTTTCCATGAAGACAAACACAAATTGTGGTGTGTATTCAGTGTGCACTTCAGTGAGCCCAACTTCCCCTTACACCTGGATGAATTTCATTTATGTCTCATGACTTTTCAGGTCACTTTTAGGTATAGAAAACCCTATTGTTTTAAAGTACAAACACGGTTTCAGTTCACCACTTAATATGTCTGGCAATTCAGTGTAATAGTCAAAACTACAACCTTAATTTAAAGTTGAGGCTTCTTCTGTTATTGCAGGCCAGTTGCCTCAATATGAGAAAGAAGGGTAAGGCCAGCTGTCTCTCTTTCCCATCCTGTGCTTTTACCCCTTCTCACCAGTGTTCCAGGTACAGTTACTGACCCAAACGGGGTTGCAGTGGTGAAGAAGAGGTAAAAGAACAAGAAAATTTTTACCTGACTGCTATTGTTTTAAACTGGACTCATGTTTAAAGCTGATTCACTATCTTGTGGGCACTTTCTCCTCCATCTTTTGACTCACTCACCTTCTGTTTCTTTAACAAAGAGAAACATATCTTGATTCTAAGTAGCCACTTATTCCTTCTTCAGTCTATATGCATCTGGTGACACGGTTTCTTCTGAGGTCTTGTTTCCTCTTCAGGTGGCTCTTCTGGACCAGACTTAAGATGACCCCACCAGCACTCTCTCAAACATGACCCACATATGGGTCATGGCAAATATACATTCTTTGACCAAAGAAATTCTAGGAGTATAGACTGATTCTATCACAGCTCTCTCCATCAGAACAACTGAATAGCCACCCTCTCATTTTTTAGATTTTCTAGTCAAAACTCGGATGCCATTGTACTATATCACTTTGAAACCTTGAGGGCCATATATTTAACTGAAAGGTAAGGATCAGGCACCTACATACCGCTCCCTTTTATTGTGATTTGGAGGTTCATCATGGACAGAAGCTCTGCAAAAATCTGCTCTCAATTTTTATTATGTTTATTATGCCAGTAATATCGATCTGATGTAGGGTTTAAGAATTACGTGGTTTTTAGATACTTCTTTTGAAAATTGCAATCTTGGTCCAGCACCTGACTTTGGAATGCCATATTTAACACAGCTTGTATCTCAATCAAAATTTACATTTTAACATTATTAAAATTGATAAAATGAGAATTTACGATTTAGCTTAAGAGCTTGTAATGTTTTTTTCTTTAATGAATGCCATGTTGCCAATTTTATATTATTATGCATATCTTGATACTCAGAATATGTAAAAAAAAAAACAAGTGATATAGGAAAATGCCTTTCAGAAGTTCATGATTTGCTGGAAAAATGTGTAAATAAACTTACCTTTTTTCAATATTTGTAAACTGTTTTTATATATACTTTTGTAGATGTTTTAAATTTTTTTTTTTTTTGCATTTTCAAAGAGCATTTTAAGATTGGTTAACCAAAGTCATTTCTGTTATACTTACTTCTCTTCATGACACACACTAAGTTTATTTTATTTTTTGGATTTGGTGTATTTTTTAAAAATACATTAAAAATACCTCAAAATTACTTAGTAGTAGGCGAATTATAAATAATAATAATAGAATAACTCAAGGGTTTCTGTTATTTCTGGAGAAGCATCTATTTGTAAAGGAAGATAACATTGTTATTTTTCAGCATTTTGATTCTGGTTTTGAGAAACTTAAGAGTAACTATCAAATAATAGTGACATGGGTAAAATATCAGGAATAAGTAAGAATCACAGATAAGGATTTGTGAGTCATCTCAACAGAAGTTAGAAGAATGGATGATCTCAGAGAATGATCTATGGAGGAGAAGCCCTCTCTGGTTAGAGTATTGGTGGTCCTCATTACAGGGAAAGAAGCCTTATTGAGAGATTAAGGCAGAAAAAGACATATCCAAAAGGCTAAGAAAAGAGCCAGGATGGTAGGATGCCATGGAAGCCAAGCAAACAAAGAAAGTTTCATGAAGAAACGAGAAACAGCAGCAGGAGAGTAAAGGAGAATGAAAAACAGTCTCTGGATTTGGCATGAAAGAGTTAGGAAAAACGCCAGACTTCTGGGCATCAAAGAGATAGAGATAGGATGTTTAAATCACTTATTTGAGAAAAAATGGGCACGATAAATGATACAGGAATAAAATAATAGCTAGAAAAGGAATAGAGGCAAAATGTTAATTTGTTTTAAAAATGAGAGACTTGTGAACATTTGAGGGAGTTAATGGCATATGAGAATTTAAAGTGAAATGAAACAAAACCATAACCTAATTGAGATGGGGGACATAAGAGTGGGAGGAAAAAGATCCTGGAGCAAGAACACACAGGATTTAGAACCACATGAAGAAATCAGCTTTAGGAAGGATGTGAGCCACTTCTTTGGGGAGTGTAGCTCTTTGGGGAGTCCCTTTTTGGAAGGGAGTGTGAGATAAAATGACACAATCAAATGCTTGAATCTTTTGGAGCTACTGAATGAGAATGTCTTTGGATGGGTAGTTGAAAGGGAGCAATAATTTGTATTATTAAACTCTGCAGAATATGCGAGTGTCATTATGGCACTGGATCATGGAGTGGCATTTGAAACCCATTGTTTTAAATTCTTCCAGGTAAATATTTATTTCCATTTCATATTTATTCTGATTTAGAAATATTAGAGGCAGAAATTAAGATAAAGTGGGCTTTTAAAAGTTCTATTTTTTAGGGACTTAATCTATCATTATTATTATTATTATTAATAAGACAGAGTCTCACTCTCTCACCCAGGCTGGTGTGATCTCAGCTCACTGAAACCTCCGCCTCCTGGGTTCAAGTGATTCTTGTGCCTCAGCACCCCAAGTAGCTGGGACTACAGGCATGTACCACCACACCCAGCTAATTTTTGTATTTTTAGTAGGGATGGGGGTTCGCCATGATGGTCAGGCTGGTCTCAAACTCCTGGCCTCGAGTGATCCACCCGCCTCGGCCTTTCAAAGTGCTGGGATTATAGGTGTGAGCCACCATGCCCAGCCAGAGACTTAATCTTTATTGTAATCAATAGAATATACTGTGGTAGAATATAATTATTTTACAAAATTAAAATATGTATTTAAAAGTAGAACTCATGGACTTTTAAGTGATAAAAGCCAATCTTTTTCCTGCAAATGATTCCTACTACAGTATAAGAGATGCTTCAGATGTTTTAGGTAGTTAGCAAGTTATTAAAGCCTGTATTTTCTTTTCAGCATTAGGTGTTTTTTATGTCCTAAATCTTTAGAAATTTGACTTACTTCTGCTAAATATAATTTAGTGACTAAAAAAGTGTATCCCAATGTATTGTTCATAGAGACACATTTTTGAGACAAAGAAATCCATGATTAAAGATCTCATGATATGCCAAAAAGAAGGTAGGAAGATTCTTCAGTATAGGGGTTATAACAATTATTTTATAATTTAAAAAGAACAAAGTATCTATATCTGCATCTCTTCTTGTACACTTAAAACTTCCATTCCCCACAAAAAATCCAGAATATGCTATAGGAAAGTAAAAGTAAAATCAATCCACAACCCAAATTAGAAGAATGTACAACTATTAAATATCTAATGAGTAACAAATTAGAGAAACAACAATAACAAAAACCCAAAGAGACCAATAGCAGGCTCTGAAATTGAGGCAATAATTAATAGCCTAACAACCAAAAAAAGTCCAGGACCAGACAGATTCACAGCCAAATTCTACCAGAGGTACAAGGAGGAGCTGGTACCACTCCTTTTGAAACTATTCCAATGAATAGAAAAAGAGGGAATCCTCCCTAACTCATTTTATGAGGCCAACATCATCCTGATACCAAAGCCTGGCAGAAACACAACAAAAAAAGAGAATTTTAGACCAATGTCCCTGATGAACATCGATGCAAAAATCCTCAATAAAATACTGGCAAACCGAATCCAGCAGCACATCAAAAAGCTTATCCACCATGATCAAGTGGGCTTCATCCCTGGGATGCACGGCTGGTTCAACATACGCAAATCAATAAACGTAATCCAGCATATAAACAGAACCAAGACAAAAACCACATGATTCTCTCAATAGATGCAGAAAAGGCCTTTGACAAAATTCAACAGCCCTTCATGCTAAACACGCTCAATAAATTCGGTATTGATGGAACGTATCTCAAAATAATAAGAGCTATTTATGACAAACCCACAGCCAATATCATACTGAATGGGCAAAAACTGGAAACATTCCCTTTGAAAACTGGCACAAGACAGGGATGCCCTCTCTCACCACTCCTATTCAACATAGTGTTGGAAGTTCTGGCTAGGGCAATCAGGCAGGAGAAAGAAATAAAGCGTATTCAGTTAGGAAAAGAAGAAGTCAAATTGTCCCCGTTTGCCAATGACATGATTGTCTATTTAGAAAACCCCATTGTCTGAGCCCAAAATCTCCTTAAGCTGATAAAGAACTTCAGCAAAGTCTCAGGATACAAAATGAATGTGCAAAAATCACAAGCATTCTTATACACCAGTAACAGACAGAGAGCCAAATTATGAATGAACTCCCATTCACAATAGCTTCAAAGAGAATAAAATACCTAGGAATCCAACTTTTAAGGGATGTAAAGGACCTCTTCAAGGAGAACTACAAACCACTGCTCAGTGAAGTAAAAGAGGACACAAACAAATGGAAGAACATTCCATGCTCATGGATAGGAAGAATCAATATCGTGAAAATGGCCATACTGCCCAAGGTAATTTATAGATTCAATGCCATCCGTATTAAGCTACCAATGATTTTCTTCACAGAATTGGAAAAACTGCTTTAAAGTTCATATGGAACAAAAAAATATCCTGCATTGCCAAGACAATCCTAAGCCAAAAGAACAAAGCTGGAGGCATCATGCTAACTGACTTCAAACTATACTACAAGGCTACAGTAACCAAAACAGCATGGTACTGGTACCAAAACAGAGATATAGACCAATGGAACAGGACAGAGTCCTCAGAAATAATGCCACACATCTACAGTCATCTAATCTTCGACAAACCTGAAAAAAACAAGAAATGGGGAAAGGATTCCCTATTTAATAAATGGTGTTGGGAAAATTGACTAGCCATAAATAGAAAGCTGAAACTGGATCCTTTCCTTACTCCTTATACAAAAATTAATTCAAGATGGATTAGAAACTTAAATGTTAGACCTAATACCATGAAAACCCTAGAAGAAAACCTAGGTAATACCATTCAGGACATAGGCATGGGCAAGGACTTCATGTCTAAAACACCAAAAGCAATGGCAACAGAAGCCAAAATTGACAAATGGGATCTAATTAAACTAAAGAGCTTCTGTGCAGCAAAAGAAACTACCATCAGAGTGAACAGGCCACCTACAGAATGGGAGAAAATTTTTGCAATCTACTCATCTGATAAAGGGCTAATATCCAGGACCTATGAAGAACTCAAACAAATTTACAAGAAAAAAACAAACAACCCCATCAAAAAGTGGGCAAAGGATATGAACAGACACTTCTCAAAAGAAGACATTCATATAGCCAACAGACGCATGAAAAAATGCTCATCATCATTCGCCATCAGAGAAATGCAAATCAAAACCACAATAAGATACCATCTCACACCAGTTAAAATGGCAATCATTAAAAAGTCAGGAAACAACAGGTGCTGGAGAGGATGTGGAGAAATAGGAACACTTTTACACTGTTGGTGAGACTGTAAACTAGTTCAACCATTGTGGAAAACAGTGTGGCGATTCCTCAAGGATCTAGAACTAGAAATACCATTTGACCTAGCCATCCCATTACTGGGTTTATACCCAAAGGATTATAAATCATGCTGCTATAAAGACACATGCACACGCATGTTTATTGAAGCACTATTCACAATAGCAAGACTTGGAATCAACCCAAATGCCCATCAATGACATACTGGATTAAGAAAATATGGCACATATACACCCTGGAGTACTATGCAGCCATAAAGAAGGATGAGTTCGTGTCCTTTGTAGGGACATGGATGCAGCTGGAAACCATCCTTCTCAGCAAACTATCGCAAGAACAGAAAACCAAACACCACATGTTCTCACTCACAGGTGAGAATTGAACAATGAGATCACTTGGACATAGGAAGGGGAACATCACACACCAGGTCCTATTGTGGGGAGGGGGGAGGGAGGAGGGATAGCATTAGGAGATATACCTAATGTAAATAACGAGTTAATGGGTGCAGCACACCAACATGGCGCATGTATACATATATAACAAACCTGCACGTTGTGCACATGTACCCTAGAACTTAAAGTATATATATATATATTAAAAAACCCAAAGAAAAGATCATTACATTTGATTGCATAAAAATTCAAACCTATATTTTGAAATGCCACAAAAGACATAGAGATTGGGAAAAATATTTCTAAGAAATATGAAAGACAAATGGTTAGTATTTTTCTTATGTTCAGAACTCTGAGATATTGTTAATGAAACCATCAAGATATCATTAGATAAATGGCAAAAGATATGAACAGACAATTCATTCAAAAGTGGAAATAAATAGAAAAAACATGACTGTTTAATTCTTATGTTAATCAACAATAAGAAGTGCCATTTTACCCAAAGCAAATGACCAAATAAATACATTTAAAAATTATACTTAACCAATGCTGGTGAGGTATCAGTTTTCATACATTAATGATGACAGTGTGAATTGATGCAACATTTTTGGAAAGCTAGTTGACCTTGCAGATTGAGAGTTCTAAAAATATTTGTATTTATTGATCTAATTATTCTGTTTGTGGCATTTGATATACAGGAAATAAACTATAGGAAACAACTCTTAAGAATATCCAGTTTTCAGAGACGCTCTATTTAAATTACAATGCCTGCATTTATTGGAATATAATGTGGTCTAAACTGATATAAACTAATATATATGATAATTGATCTTATGATATAAGGGTAAGTATCTGGTCATCTGTTGCTATGTAACAAACCACCCTAAAACTTCTTAAAATAAGAATAATTTAGTTAGCTCATGATTTTGTACTTTGGGCAGAGCTTGTTGGGGAAAGTTCCATGCTGTTCCATATACTAGTACCTGGGGAGCCTTAACTTGGGGCAAAAGCATCCACTTATGAGGTTGCTCTCTTATGTGGCTGACTAGTTGGTGCTGGCTATCAGCTGGGTGCTCAGCTATGGCTGAATGTTTGAGGCCTTTGTTCCCTTCTAGGTGGGTCTCTTCATGGCTGTTTGGGCTTCTTCATGGCATTGTGTCAGAATTCCAAGAGCAAGTGTCCCAAAGGAACCAGGTATAAGGTATATCACCTTTTTAGCGCTGGAAGTCATAGCATCACTCTCACCATAGTCATAAATTGGCCAAGATTCAAGGAACAGGAATATGGACTCCACCTCTGCAAGAGTCAAAGTCACACTGTAAGAAGGTTATATGGAATGAGAGATGTTATTGCAGCTATTAAAAAATACAATTTGTAACTTTAAGTGAAGAAAGGACACAAAATAATAGCATGGTAGTGATTATAGTCTGCATAATCTATATCACCTGAGATAATTATAAAACCTATATATGCTTGGAGAAATAATATTTGAGAAGGGTATCCACAAAAATATGTTCTTTTGCTAAGATTTTAAAAATGATTTTTATTATATAATATACCACAAATTAAAAGTACACATTTAAATCTTTTTTTTTTTTTTGAATTGGAGTTTTGCTCTGTTGCCCAAGCTAGAGTGCAGTGACTCGATCTTGGCTCACTGCAACCTCCATCTCCTGGGTTCAAGCAATTCTCCTGTCTTAGCCTCCCCAGTAGCTGGGACTACAGGTGTGCCACCACGCCTGGCTAATTTTTGTATTTTTAGTAGAGATGGGGTTTCACCATATTGGTCAGGCTGGTCTTGAACTCCTGACTTCTTGATCCACCCACCTTGGCCTCCCAAAGTGCTGGGATTACAGGCGTGAGCCCCCATACCCAGCCGTCATGTATTTAAAGAGAAAGCACAACTGTAAAAATAAAATGAATACCATCCAACTTTATTACAGAAAAAAAATAAACAACAATTGAAAGATAGTCGAGTTACCTTCCTCATGATTTTCCAAACTTTCCCTAATTTTTTCGTTTTAGTTTTATACTGTAGTTTTAAAAAATTGGCCACAATTCAAAGCAAAATAAAGTAATTCCAAAGGAAGCCAGCAAATTGGCATGAGGTACTTAAGAAAAACATGGGTGCTTCTGACATGATGACTTTCTGTTTACTGTTTCATGTTGTATCATTTATTCTTAGACATTTTTACTTCCAAAATATCCTGGACCTTAGACACATTCTTTTGTGTGTGTAAAGCTTTCTGACATATTTTGTTGCTAACATTTAAAAAAAATCTGCTATATTGTTTATTCAAGTTGAATTCCAGTTTTAGTATGTAGGTATTAATTAGTTAAGGTGTGACTTTTAATTTTCTTTGGAGAAGTCTTACAGTCTATCCCACTCTCTTGTTCAGTTTTTTCTTTTGTGTTTTCCTCACCATTATTACTTGGGTTTAAAGTGTTTGTTAATTTCCTCTTAACTGTATTTGAAGCTTGCTATTTTTTGCTTTAAATTTTCTTTACAACAGAGTTTCTCTAAAGGAGAAAAACATTCTAGTAGGCACTGCCTTTTCAGAACTAAAATGTCCCTGTATGTTTTTCTCTTCTCAATCTGCTTTAACTCTGTTGTCTCACAGATAATTGAAATTATATTTCAGAAGAATTGAGATGTTCTGAGAAAGCAATTTCACGCCAAGGAAATTTTCACTGATGCATACATGACAACTTTCCTTTAGGGGAAAAAATTTACACATTTAAATCTTTAAAGTACTCTATTGAGTACTTTAGGAAGTTTGGAAACACTGGAAATTAGTTAACATTATGATGCAATCAATGGTAAGAGATTTTTACAATTGGTTTTTTATATAAATATATGTTTGGGACTGGGTGTGGTGGCTCACACCTGTAATCCCAGCACTTTGGGAGGTCGAGGTGGGTGGATCACAAGGTCAGGAGTTCAAGACCAGCCTGGCCAAGATGGTGAAACCCCATCTCTACTAAAAATACAAAAATTAGCTGGGCCTGGTGGCAGGTGCCTGTAATCTCAGCTACTCGGGAGGCTGAGGCAGGAGAATCGCTTGAACCTGGGTGGCAGAGGTTGCAGTGAACTGAGATTGTGCCACTGTACTCCAGCCTGGGTGACAGAGTGAGACTCCATCTCAAAAAAAAAAAAAAAATATATATATGTATATGTATATACGTATTTATATGTATATGTACATGTATATACATATATATGTATATATATGTTTGGGTTTTATAAATGTTAGGTAATAAACATCAATTTTCTGATTCTTCTGTTATATACTCTCCCAATTCCCTCCCACTTCATGCATAATTAATGGTCTAGCATTACTCTTCCTCTGGCTTATGACATGATATGTATTATATTCTACTTCTTTAATATATTAAATATATATATATACACACACACACACACATATATATCCTGTGAGGATGTTTAAATCCTCATTAAATCCTCATACTTTCTATTTGGAGTCAAATTTGGCCTCAACATTTTCTATTTGGACTACAATCACAATTTGTTTTTACCCTGTATTTTTAAATAAACTATTTTTCCTCTGAAACAATTGATTTTGCTGTTTTGAAGAATCAAAATGAAGAACTGAGCTGCTGCTGCTGCTGCTAGTGCAGACGTGGGTGTGTTCTGGCAACCTTGCCTCTCTCTGCCAGTGCCCCTTCCCAGCCAACACAAGTGTACCCTGCAATGTGCTATGACTGATGGCATTCATGAATAAGCAGAGATCCCACTGCCACTGCCTCTATGAAGCCCTTTGCCTGACACTTCCTGCCCCACTCCCCCCTCAGAGTTCTGTGGCCCCTGGACCAGGAAAGCCTCAGTCTCTACAGCCTGCAGGTTCCTAACTTTGAGGGACCAGAGAACAAAGCTGAGTGCCTGATACCAACCCCCCCAATTTAAAGCATGCAGCCCAGGAGTGCTAAGCTGAACCTTGCTCCCCTAAAATCTAGAAATGAAATTAGTTGATTGAACCCACCTTAACTCCTCAAGGGCATCAAAGAAGATAAAACCAAAAACCCCATCCAAAGGACAGCAGCATCAAAAATTAAAGGAACATCAACCCACACAGATGAGAAAGACCAGCATAAGAACTGGCAACTCACAAAGCCAGTGTGTCTTCCTACCTCCAGATGACTACAGTAGTTTCCTGGAAATGGTTCTTAATCAGGCTGAAATGGCTGAAATGATAGACATAGAATTCAGAATGTGGATAAGAATGAAGATCATTGAGATTCGGAAGAAGGTTGAAACCCAATCCAAGGAATCTAGTGAATACAATAAAACGATACAGGAGCTGAAAGATGAAATGGCAGTTTTAAGAAAGAGCCAAACTGAGGATAATTGAGCTGAAAAACTCACTAGAAGAATTTCAGAATACAATTGCAAGTATTAACCACAGAATCAATGAAGCCAAGGAAAGAATCTCAGAGCTTGAAAATCTGCTCTCTGAAATAACTCTGACTGACAGTATTTTGTCTGACTGACAAAAACAAATTTAAGAAAATAAAGAAGAATGAATAATACCTCTGAGAAATATTGGATTATGTAAAGTGACCAAATATATGACCCATTTGTGTCCCTGAAAGAAAGGAAGATCAAGCAACTTGGAAAACATATTTGAGGATATGGTCCATGAAATTTTCCCCAACCTTGCTAGAGAGGCCAACATTCAAATTCAGAAAATGCAGAGAACCATGGTGAAATACTACACAAGAAGACCATTCCCAACACACCTAATGATCAGATTTACCAAAGTCAAAATAAAAGAAAAAATGTTAAAGGCAGCTCAGGAGAAGGGACAGGTCATCTATAAAAGGAATCCCATTAGACTAAGAATAGACCTTTCAGTAGAAACCCTACAGCCAGAAGAGATTGGGGGCCTATATTTGACACTCTTTAGGAAAATAATTTCATATCTAGCCAAACGAAGCTTCATAAGTGAAGGAGAAATAAGATCCTTTTTAGACAAGTAAATGCTAGGAGTATTTGTTACCACCAGATGTGCCTTACAGGTTCTGAAGAGAGCACTAAATATGGAAAGAGTGTTACTGGCCACTACAAAAAAACACTGAAGTACATAGGCTAGTAAAACTGTAAAGCAGCCATACAAACAATCTGCATAACAACCAGGTAACAACATGATGACAGCATCAAATTCACACGTCAGTACTAACCATAAATGTAAATGGTCTAAATGGCTTAATTAAAAGGCACAGAGTGAGAAGTTGGATAAAAAGCAAGAGCCAACGGTATGCTCTTGTCAAGAGACCCATCTCACATGCAGTGACACCTACAGGCTCACAGCTAAGTGATGGAGAAAATTGTACCAAGCAAGCAGAAAAAAGAAAATAAGCAAGGGTTACTATTCTAATTTCAGATAAAATGGCTTCAAACCAACAAAAATTTAAAAAGACAAAGATGGGTTTTACAAAATGGCAAGTGACTCAATTCAATAAGAACATATAACTGTCCTAAATATGTATGTGCCAACACAGAAGCACCAAGATTCATAAAGCAAGTTTTAGAGACCTACAAAGAGACTTAGATAACCACACAATAATAGTGGGAGATGTAAACACCCCCCTGAACAGTATTAAAAGACAGATCTTTTATTATTAAAGACAGATCTTTGAGGCAGAAAATGAACAAAGATATTCAGGACCAGGACTCAACACTTGACCATATGTGCCTAATAGACAACTACAGAATACTCCACTCCAAAACAGCAGAATACACATTCTTCTCATCTGCACATGACACATACTCTAAATTCGACCACACAATCAGACATAAAGCAACTCTCAGCAAATTTTTAAAAACCCTGAAATCATACCAGCCACACTGTTGGATCACAGCACAATAAAATTAGTTATCAACACTAAGAAAGTCACCCAATGCCATATAATTACTTGGAAATTAAACAACCTGTTCATGAAAGATTTTGAGGTAAATAATAAAATTAAGGAAGAAATCAAGAAATTTTTTGAAACTAATGAGAACAAAGATACAACATGCAAGAATCTCTGGGACATAGCTAAAACAGTGTTAAGAGGGAAGTTTAGCACTAAACACCCACATCAAAAAGTTAGCTCTCAAATTAACAATCTAACATTATAACTAGAGGAACTGGAGAACCAAGAGCAAACCAACACCATAGCTAGCAGAAGATAAGAAATAACAAAAATCAGAGCTGAACTCATGGAAATTGAGATGCAAAAAACAAACAAACAAACAAAAAGAAAACCATACAAAACATAAACTAATTGAAATAAGATATTTCACTTGCTAGACTAATACAGAAAAAAAGAGAAGCTCTAAATAAACACAATCAGAAGTTACAAAAAGGGCATTAGCAGTGACCCCAAAGAAATGTAAAAATCCCTCAGAAACGTGTTACCAATACATGTGTGGTTGTAAGCTAGAAAACCTAGAAGAAAGGGATAAATTCCTGGAAACATACAACCCCCCAATATTGAACCAGGAAGAAATTGAATTTCTAAACAGACCAATAATGACTTCTAAAATTGAATCAGTAGTAAAGCCTACCAACCAGAAACATCCCGGGACCAGATGGATTCACAGCCAAATTCTTCCAAATGTATAAAGAAGAGCTGGTACAATTCCTACTGAAACTATTCCAAAAAACTGAGAAGGGAGGAACTCCTCTAATTCATTCTGTGAGGCCAGCATCATCCTGATACCAAAACCTAACAGAGGCACAACCAAAAAAATAAAACCTTGGGCCAATATTCTTGATGAACATGGATGCAAAATTCCTCAGCAGAATACTAGCAAATTGAATCCAGCAGCACATCAAAAAGCTAATCCACCACGATCATGTAGGTTGCATCCCTGGGATGCAAAGTTGGTTCAACACATGCAAATCAATAAATGTTATTTATTACATACGCAGAACTCAGAAGAAAAAACCACATGATTATATTATTATCTTAATTAATGTAGAAAAACTTTTTAATGAAATTCAACATCCATTCACGTTAGAAATACTCAACACACCAGGCATTGAAGGAACATAATTCAAAATAATAAGAACTATGTATGAAAAACCCACAACCAACATTTTACTAATGAGCAAAAGCTGCAAGCATCCCCCTTGAAAACTGGAACACGACAAGGATGCCCACTCTCACCACTCCTATTCAACATAGTATTGGAAGTCCTGGCCACAACAGTCAGGCAAGAGAAAGATGTAAAAGGCATCCACACTGGAAGAGAGGAAGTCAAACTATTCCTTTTTGCAGACAATATGATTCTATTCCTGGAAAATCCCACAGTCTCTACCCAAAAGCTCCTTGAGCTGATAAACAACTTCAGCAATCAGGATACAAAATCAGTGTACAAAAATCAGCAACCTTCTGACTGGGTCCAGTGGCTCACGCCTGTAATCCCAGCACTTTGGGAGGCCGAGGCGAATGGATCATGAAGTCAGGAGTTCAAGACCAGCCTGGCCAATATGGTGAAACCCCATCTCTAATAAAAATACAAAAATTAGCCAGGTGTGGTGGCATACACCTGTAGTCCCAGCTACTCGGGAGGGTGAGGCAGGAGAATCACTTAAACCTGGGAGACAGAGGTTGCAGTGAGCCAAGATTGCACCACTGCACTTCAGCCTGGGTGACAGAGCAAGACTCCGTCTCAAAAAAGAAAAAAAAGGTCAGCAGCCTTCCTATACACCAACAATATCCAAGTTGGGAGTTCAATGAAGAATGCAATCTCATTCCCAATAGGCGAAAGAGACTAAAGTACCTAGGAATACACCTAACTACGGAGGTTAAAGGTCTCTACAATGAGAATTACAAAACACTGCTGAAAGAAATCAGAGATAACAGAAACAAATGGAAAAACATTTCATACTCATGGATAGGAAGAGTCAATATTGTTATAATGGCCGTACTGCCCAAAGCAATTTACAGATTCAATGCTGTTAATATCAAGTTACCAATGACATTCTTCAAAGATTAGAGAAACTATTTTAAAATTCATATGGAACAACAACAAAAAGCTTCAATAACCAAGGCAATCCTAAGCAAAAAGAAATGCTGGAGACATTTTACTACCTAACTTTAAACTATACTACAAGGCTAGAGTAACCGAAACAGTATGATACTGTTGCAGACAAACAGACCAATGGAACAGAATAGAGAGCCCTGAAATAATGCCATATACCTACAACCATCTGATCGTCAAAAATGTTGACAAAAACAAGCAATAGAGAAAGGACTTCTCATTCAATAAATGGCAGATATCACTAGACCCCTTCCTTACACCATATAGAAAAATCAGCTCAAGATGGATTAAAGTCTTAAATGTAAAACCTGAAACTATAAAAACCACAGAAGGTAATCTAGGAAATACCATTCTGGACACAGGCCTTAAAGATTTCATGTCATAGATGCCAAAAGCAGTTGCAATAAAAGCAGAAATTGACAAATGGGACCTAATTAAACTAAAGAACTTCTGCAGAGCAAAAGAAACTATCAGCACAGTAAACAGACTACCTACAGAATGGGAGAAAATATTTGTAAGCTACACATCTGACAAGGCTCTTACATCCGGAATCTATAAAGAACTTAAACAAATTAACAAGCAAACAAACCCCAAACAACCTCATGAAAAAGTGGGCAAGGGACGTGAACAAATACTTCTCTAAAGAAGACTTACATGTGGTTAAGATGAACATGAAAAAATGCTCAACATCACGAATCATTAGAGAAACAATAATCAACAACCACAATGAGATACCATCTTATACCAGTCAGAATGGCTATCATTAAAAAGTCAAAAAAATAACACATGCTGGCAAGGTTGTAGAGAAAAGGGAGTGCTTATATGCTACTGGTGGGAATGTAAATTAGTTCAGCCATTGTGAAAATCAGTTGGGTGATTTCCGAAATAAGTTAAAACAGAACTATGATTCAACTCAGCAATTCCATTATTGGGTATATACTGAAAAGGAAAATACATCATTATGCAGAAAAGAAAATGCACTTGTATGTTTATTTCAGTACTCTCCATAATTGCAAAGACATGCAATCAACATAAATACCCATCAGTGGTAGACTGGATAAAGAAAATATGGTACATATACACTATGGAATACTACACAACCCCCCAAAATGGATGAGATCATGTCCTTCGCAGCAATATGGATGGAGCTGGAGTTCAGTATCCTCAGCAAAGTAACATAGGAACAGAAGACCAAATACTGCATGTTCTCACTTAGAAGTGGGAGCTAAACACTGAGTAGACATGGACACAAAGAAGAGAACAACAGATACCCAGGCCTACTTGAGGGCGGAAGGAGGGAGGACATGAGGATCAAAAGCTACTTATGAGGTACTATGCCTATTACCTGGGTGACTGAATAATCAGTACACTAAATGCTCATGACATGCAATTTACCTATATAATAAACCTGCACATGTACGCAGAACCTAAAATAAAAGTTTTGGCTGGGTGTGGTGGCTCATGCCAGTAATCTCAGCACTTTGGGAGGCTGAGGTGGGTGGATCAGAAGGTCAGGAATTCGAGATCAGCCTGACCAACATGGTGAAACCCCGTCTCTACTAAAAATATAAAAATTAGCTGGGTGTGGTGGCACGTGCCTGTAATCCCAGCTACTCAGGAGGCTGAGGCAGGAAAATCACTCGAACATGGGAGGTGGAGGTTGCAGTGAGCCAAGATAGCGCCACTGCACTTCAGCCTGGGTGACAGAGTGAGACACTGTCTCCAAAAAAAAAAAAAAAATTTTAAGAAATAAAAAATAACACGAAGAAGTATTTGCCAAGACATATTTTTCTTTTGGAGCTTAGCATATTAATAGGTATGTGATGCATATTAACTAGCATAATCTGAGAAATTTGTAAAGGAAAATATCTTGCTAAGTTGTTATATCTCTGCCAAAAATAAATTTACAGTTGTCATAAAAACTGAAAATTTGTGTGATTTATGTGTAGAAGGCTTACAAAATCAGTGTGATTTTCATTCAGATTGGTGTGTGATTTTTTTTTTTTCAGTAGAAAATTTTGTTTATGCTAACAACATGAACCACTGCTGGGAATTCAATGGATTGTAAACATAGGCACATTACAGACATAGAAACACGTACATTTTGAAGGATAAGTAGATATTTATCAAACTATATATGATACATATACATATAAGCATATATATGTGTGTGTGTATATATATACATGGAACATTGTAACCATGGCCACCACCCTTAGTAAAGGTACATGGTGATATGAATGCTTATAATAGGGAATTACTAGTCAGGAAAGTTAGGAAAAGCTTTCCTGAACAACTGATGCTTGAACTCCAACCTGTGGGATGATGTGTTAGAACTGGCTGATGAGTGGGAATATCCTTACAAGGTGGGACCCTGTAGGAAGGAAAAGCAGATGAAAAAATTGTCTTCATACTTAGAATTTGTTTTTAAATTTGACTGATGTTTGTGTTAGTATCATTGTCTAATACTATTCTTTTACATAAGCTTTAATGAAGACCACCCAATTGATTCCTTCAGAAAATGTACGTCAATTCATGCTAGGGACCTATAGTAGATGTCATAAACCTTACGATTAATTTAAACATTACAACTGTTTAAAATGACATCTTAGTAAACTCTGTCATTTGTATTGTATTAAAATGAGAAGACGCACAGTGTTAGTTAGAAGTCAGATTAAAGGTCATATAACTAAAATTGTATGCTGAATGTTGAGGAAAGAAAATTTGGATGTTCTCTATGTCTATTTGGGTTATTCAAATGACATGTAGTCCTGAATACATTTAAAAAATTAAATTAGACAATTTATCAGTTGTCTAATTTAAATGTTAGGATTCATCTTCCTATCTGATAACAATTTTTTGTTTTATATTCAGTACTTTGAAAAATCACAGACTTCATGTTAACACTTAAGCATTCTAAAAAGGCACAAAAGCACATGAATATAGAATTTAAAGTTTGAGGATTGTTCATATCATTTCCTGCACATACAGTATTTGAAAATGCATATCACCTTGCATTTAAGTAATATTAGATCAGAATGATCTTTCCATATAGAATATTCATATGCCAGCAGAAGTATACATATCTACTCTAGAGATAGTGAACATAGGTCAAATAGCAACTCTGGACCACATATATTCACAGCATAAAGAAATTCTCACATTGAGGACATTTTATTTATTTGCATTTTAATATTGTTCTATTGCATGACGGACAACATTTAGGTGTTAATTACCCAATTATTTTCCTTTAAAAATAATAAACATATGTAATTTCTGTGAAAAGGAAAACCAGAAAACAGGCCTCTGTTTATTTTCATGTACTACCAACTTAAATTTTATGTAATTTAAAGTCCAAAGCCAAATTATACACCTTTTCTATTGCAAGCAAATAAAAGCAATGTAAAAATTACTTTAAATTCAAGAAACATGAGCTTATACAGTTTTCATTATGATCACATCCCTAATGTTCAGAGCCTTTCAGAAAAAAGGATTTTCATCCATTATTCTAAATTATTTTATTAATTTGTTAAATTAAACAGATACTATCACGTAAAAGTAACCTCTTCCCAACTCTTTTTCACTAATTACTTTCCCCAAGATCATAATACCTTCTTAAATTGAAGAAACTATTCATGTCCCCAAATACGGTGCATTGGCCTTCACACATAGTTATTGTATGTTTTGGCTCATCATGGGCCCTCTTTGGAGATATGCTTGAGACTCCTCTTTAGCTCTAATGTCTACAGATTCAGCTTTTCAGTTCATTGTGTTAACTGAGTTTTACATACAGACTATAAACTGTCTGCTGAATCTATTGAAATAAAATTTGTTAGCTTTTATGCTCTTTTGCATAGGGTGAATACTAATCTTCATATTCTTATACATTTAGTTTGAAACAAAGTGAGATTAACTGGTAGTTTAATATTTCATTGCCTTATGCCTTTTTAGCTGACCATTTGGCTGTTTCTCTCCAGTCTCGCTTTTTCTTCTATAAGTTTACTACAAAGACTCTACAAATGGTTAATCTGATTGAAAACATCTGCCTAAACTATGTCAGTAAAGCATTTTCCTCTTTTTTGACTAGACACCATTATTACATATATATAATTATTCCATTATTTTTTCTTCTTTATATCAGATTATGATTCATGATACACATTTTATATTGCCTGTAAGGAAAACATAGCTCAGTTATTCACTTTGGCTAAGAGCCCCATGGGATTTCTGACATTGGGTAAATTATAGATATAGTAGACAAACTGTTAACTCAGGAGTAGTAAAAAACTTAACTCTTTAATGGGTAGCTTATCCCAATTCACTGCTTTCATGGGAAACCAAGGCTGTTTTGAACAACATGTGATAGAAAGTGCCTAAACATATTCTGTCATCTGGCACCTGACAATAAATTATATATCTCTTTTCCTGAGTGTACATGTTAGGAAAATTAGCAAGCATTTATAAGCTCATGGAAACTCTGAAATTCCATATAAGATGTCTTATCAAGTCTGTAGCGGTCAGTTCTATGACAGCATAAGCTAGACAGGGCCAGGGCAAAAAGTAAACCTACCTAGACATGTTGCTGGCTACACATCTTATTGAAGACCAGATTAGACAGTAAGGAGGTGGTGAGTCCTTACTGGAACATCTAAAGATAATTAAAGACATGTACTGAATATTGTTATGTCTAGGCTTCTTTCTAAGTGCATTTTAGGTGCCAGCTCATTTACTTTTCACAGTTCTTTGAAATACTGATATTGTCTCCATTTTGTAGCTGGGGAAACTGAGTCAGAGAGAAAGGTTAGGAAGCCTTGCTCAAGGTAACACAGAAGAATGACAGAGCTAGGATTTGAATGCAGATATTCTGGCCCATGGCACCTCTTAACCATTGTGCTGTGTTGCTTGTCAGGCTGTCAGTGAGCTCAGACGCTGGAATGTTAGATCAAAATGAGAGGACTTGAAAGTGAACTTCAGAATTATCCAGTTATTTTCTGGGGTGATGTTAAAAAAAAAAAACATATTCAGTAGTGAGCAGAAGAAGAGGTGTCATGAAGAATGTTGATTTAGTATGTCAATATGTAGATAGCCAACTCTAGAGGAAGGTGTGACATCATGGTGTCCAGGCTGCACGTTATGAATAGATTTGGAACCTGGCATGAAGATCCATAGTGAGCCCATGGACAGATCTATACAGAACAAAGGCGCTAACCCAAGAACAAGTATGTCCTTTTTCTGGCCACCTTTTAAAAAACTTCTTGGTATGGGCTTATAATGTGGGCAGAAGTGTTCTGTTCTCCAAAGCAGGTACAAATGATGGCATCTGAGTGCTGGAGCCTCCAGGGCCATCACATTTTTAACAGAGAAATTACTTTATGGCCTGAATAAATGGAATCTTGTCCATGCTCTGATATAACTTGGCTCTTTGTGGGTCCTCAGTAAATATGAAATAACCCTGACCTTTTAGGAAAAAATTAACCTGGTTACTAGTCATAAGTGCTAATGTAATATTCTTGTAGCAAATAAAGCAACTAAGCACACAGTTGTTGTTCGGTAAACATTTTGTTTTTTGAGCCTGATTTTCCTGCTTTCAGCCATAGAAAAATTTAAGCTTCATATATTCTTCTTTCATGGATAAATTGTACCTGCTTTTTGAGGGTCAGTAGACTGAACCTAGGACTATTTTGGAAGCTAACAATTTCATATGCTTTTGCTAGGCATTATAACATTTAATCCTCACATCAACCTTGGAAATTAAAGTATATTCATTCCGATTCTTCAGTGGAGAAACTTGAAGCTCAGGGAGGATGAGCAACTTGTACAGAGTTGCATAGTTAGTAAGCATTAAATCCAGGATAGAACCCAGGTCTGACGAACTCCCAACCTATTGCTTATGTTATTTCATCCACAAGTATTGTGAAATATACAACTTTAACATTTCAAAGAGCAGAATTAAAGAATCTGCCAGCTTCCTTTTGAATAGCAGAGGGGTATTCCAAGGTCATTAGAGAACTGGCCTGGAGCACTTAACAGTATAACTCTTACCAACACTAAAGGAGAGAGTGGGATCATTGTCCTGTTCCCACTGCTATCACCTCTACCCCTAAAGCATGCAGACATACTTTATCCAGAGAGTTGAAAATTCACAGACACCATTCCATTCCTCTCATTCCTTCTAAGCTGCTGTAGCTTGGATCCAAGGAAGCTTCCCATGTTTCCCTTAATTCCAAGGGCTATTATCTCGGGTTCTGCACATCTTACAAAGTAGTCGTAGTATTGCAAGTATTGTTTTATCTCAGGCTAACGTATCCATTTAAAGGTCTGGACAGTCATGTTGTTGTAGTTTATGAATGCGAAATTCTTCCTTAAACATAAGTTCTAGCTTGAAATTATTCCTAACCACCATCTACTCCAAGGCCACATGAAATTAATCTTTTACATATGATTTTCTGGAAAGTAAGTTTTTGCTTCTACCTGAGGGAGTACATCTTTATCTGTTTAGAGCTCATTAATGTTTCCTCTAAGATCCCACAACAGCCATTTGTAACACTTCATGGTGCTTCTCATGCAGGCAGGCATGCATTCGCTCTAAGGATAATCAGGATATCATCCTCATCTTCATTGTAGTGACTTCTGTCCCTTTCTGTAGTACTTTGATATAGTACTGGAGTATTAGATCAGGATAATACGGGATGAAATCTTCCCTGAATAAATCATGCTTGACTCTCTGCCTAGGAAATTCCACCCTCTATTTAATGATGGAGAAAAATCCAGTCATCTCTGAGTCTAGCTCAAGTATCTCCATTCTGTGAAGCTTTTCTTAATTCCTCATTTAAGTTAGTCTGTTTTTCTTCTTCTTTGTATAGACTATACCATGCCGCCTCCTAGTTCTGCTTCTGATTCCTTTTCTAGGTAGTCTCAACCTTTCAGAATGATAGATATTAAGGATACAAGGGTGAAACAGGTAGAAGAAGATGTGATTTTCTAATTTCCTTTATTTACTCTGGTTCTTACCAAACAACAGGTTTATCGGAATCAGAATCTTGGTAGCATTCAGATCCAGTTTAACCCTTTTTAAAATATAACAGACTTCTTTATCCTGTTGTAAAAACCCCTCCCAAACTCTTATTCATCCTTCCCTCAAGTTGAAGCTCCATTTGCTGCTACAAAGTACTTGATTCATATCTGTTATTTCATATTATAATATAATTATCAAATGTTAGGGGCCTCATTTCCATGGCAACCAGGGTGAAATTTTGTCTTTACGACAGTCTTAACCCTACTTGATTAAATTCTGGAATATCTTTTTGTCTCCTCTCATTTTTGTGATTGAAAGCATACAAAATGTCCTACAGTTCACCTGTCTGCTGTTCCCAGTTTTTTCTGTCTAACCATAAATGAATCTGTTCATTCATAACTAAAATCACTAACTTTGGCCTCTAGGTTATTTTGATAGTTTTAGAAATAAATGTATATAAATATATAAATAAATTATCAACAATAGAGAAACAAATATACAGGATTGAAGTAATATATACAAGGTGCGACATCACATACAGACGGATCCAAAACTTGGACCTGATCTTCAGGATTTCCAGTGAGAGGCTCCTTCCACTAATAGATGGAAGGGTGGAAAGATGCCTTCTTAAGCCAGAGCTAACAAAACGTATGTTATGCAATGTCATAGTCAACATCTCACTGGTTGTTGTGGTTATGTGGACTTTGGCAGTGCTTATATTCAGAATATGGCTACGTAAGAATCAGATGAAATATAAGGAATGACTCAAAGTTGACTGTAATATTTGAAGTCATTTCCTTTTTTTTTATTTAGCATAGCCACATGTTATTGAGATAGAGTTTTAAATATATCGTTTTATAGGTTGGGTATCCCTAATCTGAAAATGTGAAATTCAAAATGTTCCAAAATCCAAAACTTTTTGAGTGCCAACATGATGCCACAAGTGGATAATGAAGATGATATTTTTAACACTGCAGAAGAAGTACCTATAAATGACATGGTGAAAATGTGTGATCGAACTATTGAAGGAATAGAGCAGCACACATTCATAACAGAACAAGAAATCATGTCAGTTTATAAAATCAAAGGAAGGTTTCTAAGACAAAAAAAATTAATGTTGCAGATGACTCTGAGGGGAACATTTGAAAAACGTATCCAGCAGAATTCCTCCTCATCCCTATAGAATCCATTTCCTCATCCCTTAACTGCTTCTGTTTTTTCTCACCTAAAAAAAAAATGCTGTTTACAGTAACCTTTTAATCAAAACACAGCATCATAGGTAGAGACTGAAAACCTGCTGCTGTTTGTTGTTGCTGTTGTCTAACAGCTGCTGTAGGTATCTGGTGATGCAACTATGCTGCTTAGCTACACTTAACACATTACTTTTTCACTGTATTAATGATATGCCCTAATTTTTTTACTGTTAAGTACTTATATCTGACTAAATGTAAGAAAATGATTGCTTATCAGTAGCATATAAATTCAGAATCAGGAATAATGGTCATGCCAAGCAACCACAGATTGTCCCTATGGGTGGCTGAGATAGTGGCACCTTTGCTTTCTAACCATTTAATGTACACAGACTTTGTTTCATGCACAAAATTATTTAAAATATTGTATATGGCCAGGCACAGTGGCTCAGCATGTAAGCTCAGCACTTTGGGAGCCGAGGCGGGCGGATCACCTGAGGTCAGGAGTTCGAGACCAGTCTGATCAACATAGTGAAACCCCGTCTCTACTAAAAATACGAAATTAGCCGGGCGTGGTGGTGCATGCCTGTAATCCCAGCTACTCAGGAGGCTGAGCCAGGAGAATCGCTTGAACCCAGCAGGCGGAGGTTGCAGTGAGCTGAGATTACACTATTGCACTCTAACCTGGGCGACAGAGCAAGACTCTGTCTCAAAATAATCATAATAATCATAATAACAAATAAAATACTGTATAAAATTACCTTCAGGCTATGGGCATAAAATGCCTATAAAGCATAAGTAGATTTTGTGTTTAGACTTATATCTCATCTCCAGGATATCTCATTATGTATATGCAGATATTCCAAAAATCAGAAAAAAATCCCAAATCTGAAATACTTCTGGTCCCATGCATTTCACCTAAGGGATACTCAACCCATATTGGCATAGAATTTTTTGTTGTATATATTCTTCTTAATAATATATTCAATAAGATAATCCATAACTTTTTTGGATATGAGATTAGATTTTTAAAAATACATTCTCTGTAGTTTCATTGTTCACTTAGGAAACAATAGACTACACTGTGTCATTTAAATAGCACTGATTAGCCAAATGACCATTTTTAATTCCAGTTCTTACTCTGATTTAATAGCCAATAGAAGAAGTTTTTCTAGAGGCAAGATCTTGTCAGAAACAGTTGATGGGTTGCCCTCTGTGGTTTCTTTGTTCTTTTTAGGGTATACTTTTCTATGATTTCAAAGGGTTTTTTTTGTAGATGACACAGAAACTTCTCAGTTTATTCCACTGTGTCATCTAAAATACTACAATTTGCTCCAGAAATTTGCTCTGATGCAGTCCCCTGAAATCGTTCTACCACCCTCAATTGTGGCAGGAAATATGTTTAAAATGTTGTCTCAGTATAATGCAAAAAACAGAGTTAAGAGTGATATGGAAAAGTGATCAGATGAGGTGGAGAGGCAAGAATAGTAGCATGAAGCTCAGTTGCTTATATTTTGACAAGAAATAGGAAGGGGCAAAACCAAGGAGAAGGTGGCAGGGATGGAGAAAAGAGGGTGGCTTTCCAAGAGATAGGCTTTGTCTTGGTTCTGCCTGCATAGTTGCAGCACTTGAGGGTTGGAGAGGGACCACAGGGGGTCACAGAGCTATGTCTCCAGCATCAAAATTAGAGGGCCCAAAGATGTAATTCAGAAGTTTGGGATGCAAACTTTTTTGAAATTCTCCCATGAGATCTTTCATCAAGATCCTGATTGTTGTCATATTGAGTTTGTTTTCATAGCAAGATTTATTGTCATCAAGTTCTATCATATCTTGTAAAGCTTTTTTTAAAAAAAACCTTCAGAGTGATTTTGAGCTATAGTATGGCAAAATGTATACCCTGCTACCTTTCTGGAGCCATACAATATACTAAGATAGAAAATATAAGGTGGCACATTGTATATAACACAAGTGATAATGGATAAACTGAATAATAGGAAGTACTCTCAAGTTGCACCCAGACATGGGGGTAGGGGATGGCAGTATAAAATGATCATCAACCACAGTCAAAGTATCAAAGGAGAAGCAGGACTTTGGAGCAGGTGTGTGAGTTCTCAGGGATTCATGGGAGGGGTGAGGGTGGATATGGGAGAATAACTTTACAAAGTATTGAGGGTAACAATTATAAAGTTTGGCCTACCCAGAAGGACTGGATAGGGATGCTGAAAAAGATGAAAGAGCTCACCTTTTTCCAACCGAGATTGACTATACGTAGGTGGTTTCATTTTGAAAAAAACTGATTTGGACCTCCTCTGGGCTGTATGTGGGCACAGTTGAGAGATGTACTGTCCCACCTTTCTGATAAAGGAACTACATAAATTATTGCTTTGTTGCCCATTTTAACGAATGACATGTCTGTATTGTATTATAAATAGATTTCTCCTCACCTCCCCATCCCCAGCCTGCTCATTTACATTTCTTTTAGTTCTTTGAAAAATTGAAAACATCACTGGAATACATGATAACCACTATTCATTTCTTTTGACTTTCATTTTCTAAGAATAATGAATACTTACCTACTGCCCTCCATGCTACTTCCGAAAAGTGGTTTGGAAAATACCCTTTGAGCCAGAGTCTTGAGTAGAGTGTCTAGATCAGGAGTGCCCTGCTTGAGCCATTGTGTCCTTTAGAAAATGGCAGTGTATCTGGCAAATTCTTGACTGGGGAATTGTAGATGGATCAGGCATTGTCTGATTCCCTTATTTTCTTTTACCCATATAATTTGCCACCTTGTACCTTTTCAAATATATTGAATTGTCCTTAGTATATGTAATTTATTTCCATAGAGTCTCTAGCTTGTTGTACTAATAAAGTGATAATAATAACAGTAATGACGATAATAATGATAATAGGTATAACTGAAAGTACGACTCTATTATAAAGTGATCTTATCTTATTTAAGCCAGTAATTGCATTGCTGTTTAAAGATTTTTTTGTTGTGGTTCCTCATGGAACAGGAAAGTTCTAATTGATTGTCGACAAATACTATGACTAAAATTAATATTTATTACCTAACTGGAAAATAACATTTTATAATAGTTTGATAACATTTTAAACAGCTTTTGAAAGCTACACATGCTTTTATTGCTGGCACTTCTAGATTCATAAAATTAAGTGACAGATGAATTCAAATGTGTTTGAAGACCTATGTACTATCAGATCACAACAAAACTTCCTAACTGCGATACACCAAAAAATAGACATTTTTGTGTATGAGGTTAAACCATCTGTCTTACTGCACTGTGCAGTGTACTTTTTTCTGTTTTCTAATTGCATATCTTCTTTTTCTCTTGGAAAACATTTCATAAAGGTACTTTAAGAAAGAAACTTGAAGTTAAGCTCCTGCTATTGGAAAATGTTCTGTATACTCTTAATGAATTATTTGTATACTTGTCATTAAAACACTTAATTATATTCTTACATTACAATCTTTGTTTTATCTAAACTTGTGTTTCCAAGGGTATATCTAGGTAAGATTTAATGGAACACACCACACTTTTTCAGATTGGATATTTTACTCGAATAAGACGTGGTTGTATTACAGATGGAATACAGTCAATTATAATATTTCTACATATGTTAGAAGAGCAAAGGTGAAATAGCTAAAACCCATTAAGGATTTAATAAAAGGACTCAAAATATTACCACTAGCATTTGTTAATCTAAGTGTTAAAAATGTCTGCCTCTGAAGCCAGCGGAAAACAATTATTTAAGCTACTGGAAAATAGACACTGAGGAAAATGGTGCTTTCAGATATCTTTACTATGTTTTTCTATGCACTGACATGATAGGTAGTAGAAAAGATTGTTGAAGTGTGAAGTGTACCAAACTTAGGCAAATACTAGAAAAAGGTCTAGAATGGTTAAAAACCAAAGGAGTTTAAGGAAGCTAAATTTCCTTAAGACCATATATCTATTAATTTGCCTTCTTGGGAGCTTCATCTGCCCATATTTGCACTAGTTTTTTTTCTTGAGGTTTACTTTAAATCTACAGTACTCACTTAAAAAAAATCCTTAATTTGGTTCTAAGCAATAATATCTGTGAATAAAAGTTTAACATTTTAGCTCTGTCTACCACTTAAAATCTTTTACGGGTCCCACTATGGACACACTGCCTTGGGGAAGATGTCAAATATATCAGAGGGTGACTGTTTCATGAAGATGAGAAGTAAGAAATGGAGGAAGAAATCTAGAGAGCTAAATACAGAATTCCATAATTACAAGAGTCAGGAGAAAATTGCACACATCTATGCTAAGTTTATCCAAATCAGGTCTCTCCAATTATATTGTGAGTGGGTGATGTGAGCCTATCTGGAGACTTTTCTGTTTCCCAGTCACTGTTTCCCCCAATAATTATCCTGGCTATATGGGATCAGAAAAATTGTGGAGTGGGCTTTAGTTTTCCACCTTTCCCTCATGTAGAGGATTTGCTGCTGTTCTTGTTTTCTTTCACCCTATAAAAACCCCAAAGAGGAGTCTGTTAAAACCTACTGATTTTTCCCATTTATTCTATGTATCCCTACTTTAATATTCACATCTTTTATGTATTATTTATATATTTTTTGGTCTCTTTCCCCTCACTTGTGTACAGCTTCATGAAGACAAGAATTTGTGTGTTTTGTTTACTGCTATATTTTGAATTCCTAGAACAGAATCTGGCACATACCAAATGTTCAATAAATATTTGCTGAATGAATGAATGATGAATGATTTTAGCTTTGAATATTATCTCATGTTCTTGTTATTTATTATCCCCTGTCTTAATAATAAATTTCCTCTCACCCAGCATTTAAAATGGATTTTTTTTTCTTGCCTTGTTTGGTCTCTTCTTTTTATTTAGGCTGCAGCTTTTAAAGCTAAATGTTATTTAGTTGTAGCATTAATTTATAGTTGAAGCTCCAAAAATGTTTTATTTTTCTTTTATCATGGTAAAATCAATCCTTTAATTTTATTCTCCCTAGCCATTTCTAGCAAAAGATTAAAATTATATACTTCATTAATTTTCCTGACACTGTAAAATTCAGTTTTACAGTATGAACCCTGTTGTTGAGTGTTATTATACTTCTTGTGCTTTAAACTTTTGTCATTTGATAGCAATGGTACATTTCGAAGGATACATATAAATGATATGTTTGTTATTTTTTTTTCTTTTTAGTATTCAAGGAGATTCTGACAGAAAATGGTATATTTTATGAGTAGTGATTTTGTGAAAAACATTTCAGAGCTTCAATTTCCCCCTTGCTTTGATAAATACCTTTTACTTCAGATAACATGGTAGTTTCGGTCTGTTGTTAGTAAATATAGTCTTATGGTCTTCAGAAGAAATGTTTTAACATAACTTCTTTTTACTTGTTTACTTTATATTTCTTTAATGCATAAAGTATGTTCTCAACAAATAACTGTGGCAGAACATAGGTGATTAATCAATATGACTACAGTATGACTCTAAGATATGTATGTGAACGATGCTGTAGTATGTTTTCCCCAAATATACTAATTTCTCCTACTTTGGATATTTTCTAAAATTTTAATCTATATTTTTAGATTGTTAATATTTTCATAAAAGCTACTTTAAAAATAATGTCCATATATGTTTGAATTTTATTCATTTTATTTTATTTTATTATTCATTTTATTTATTTATTTATTACCTCCAAGCCTGTTCTTTTTCTCTACACTTCCTTGCTATTGAAATCAAGTACAATGCTTTTGATCTACAATTAGAATATTTATCACCAAGGGGTCAGAATCTGAACTTTTTCAAACCTCTGGATTCGAAATTCTGTGTGTTTTCTGAGTCAAAGGATGAGTAAATCTTTGAACTTCATAGGCCGTAATGCAAGGCAGACAGCAAGAAATACAAATACTTTGCTTTCTTGTTCATTGTGAGATACAGATGTGCATTTGTTTGTTTCATATGCCCCTCACTTTTTTAGTCTAAACCAATGGGTGCAATTAAATTAGAATAAATGTAAAACAAAAAATTAAAGTAAACCATTATTTAGAAAATTCAAGGACTCTCAAATGTGAAAAGCAAATAGATTTCCAAATGCCTGATAATTTAAAACAAAATTAATACAAAAATTAACAAATAGAGCATTAAAAAATATAGATATGCAAATATACTAACATGGAGGACATTTTTTTTTCTGAAAAAATATGTAAATCTACAATCTTTATGAAACGTATTTATTTAACACATTTATTAGTGCATTATTATTCAGGACTGAATTTTGTGGTATATTGAGGATTTTACTAATACCATTTTGCTTTTAAGATATTTTCCATTGTCCTAATTCTCTAAAAAATATTTGGAAACTATTTTTCCAATCAAATTTTCAATATTCAAAAATTTGATGTTAGCTTTAAGAACTGCTAAGAATATATACTTTAATGTATCTACATGATTAGCAGTGAAGTGTCATTTTTAATAATTTAGTGAAAAAAAGGATAAAGATTGTGTCATAGTGTGTGGTAATATAAAATTAAGATACAAATAGGGCCTAGTTTTCCATACATGTTAAAATATTTTATTTTTATCAGGTAAAATTAATTCTCTAATTTTATTCTCTTTAGTCATTTATTATTTATTTCTAGTAAAATAAGGAGAGTTACTTTTTATCTGAAAGAAATTCAGCTAGTTTTCACTATGAAATACTAACCATTTCCACGAAATAGTTTTTTACCAGTGCTGCTAAGAGGTTACATTAAATAATTTTGTTCTATCCATATTTTAGTAATTATGCTACAGCTAGCCCTCTTTTCTAAAAATGGAATTAAAAAGAAGTGAAATATTTAAATTATATACAAACTGAAAAATATAATTTCTAGTTTACAATATTACTTGCTAGTAAGCTTCCATTTTAGTATGCACACTCTAATAGTATTCTCAGCTCCTTTTTTTCCTTTTATTACCTTATCTATAGTCTTATTGCAATGCAGGTGAAAAAACATACTACCCTTATCCTTCATTTTCTTGGTGAAAAATTAGCAAAGAAAGATATGTAAATTTCCCAGCTGGAAGAATATATGAAGGAGAAATTTTTCAGAGAACAAAGTAATCCTGAAAAGCGCTTGGAGAATACAGA
Source organism: Macaca nemestrina (assembly GCF_043159975.1). NCBI lineage: Eukaryota > Metazoa > Chordata > Mammalia > Primates > Cercopithecidae > Macaca > Macaca nemestrina. The sequence continues at coordinate 47,918,305 of NC_092139.1, forward strand.
GTTTGGCTTCAGGAGTTTCTTCCAAGATCTTCCCAACTACACTATGGGCTACCATGGATATGGATTTTTCACTGTTTTGTTCACTGCCTTGTCCCCTGTAATATGGCACTTAATAGGCTCTCAGCCATTTATTGAATAAATGGATACATTTTAATACAAGATTCCCAAATGATTCTGATGGAGAATTTTTGTAAATTCTCCATTTCTAGAGACTTTCATTTGTTGTATGTGTTGGAAATATCATTTCCCATTATGTAGCTTACCTTTCTTTCTCTCAACAGTGTTTTTTTATAGAATATTTTATTGTATTTTTTAAAGTGACAGAAATATATATATTTATTGTGTACAATATGATGTATATTTGAAGGGAGTAGCACTCACACTATCCATTTTTCTTGCTTTGGCCAGGAATTTAGTTTAATTTCAATTTGTCCTTGGCTGAAAATGCCTCACAGGAGCCCCCTCCCATTTTCCCGTAAACCTTAGAGATTGTTTATTCAAATTATACGTTTATAATACCCCTTCAGATTTTATGATAATCTACACAAAGAAATATACTTTGTGTATATACACACCCACCGTACTGTATAAATACATGTATATAACTGAAACAAAGTTTTCCAAAGTAATACTTTTATTATGTGTTATGTATTCTGATTTTTTAAATTTTATTCCATTTGAATATTTTTTCAATGCTTATTCAATTCATTAAATCAGCAGTTTTCAGACTTTTTGTTTTTTAGGACCCAAAAGAACTGTTGTTTATGTGGGTTATATTTATGGATATGTACAATATTAGGGTCTAAGAGATTTTTAAAGTATTTATTCATTAATTTACTTAAAAACAGCAATGAGAGACTCATTAAACAAAGTAACACAAAATAACATGTATTTTAGGAAAAATATTTTCCAAGCAAAAATAGTCAGAATAGGGGCCTTGGTTTTCCTTTTTGCAAGTCTCTTTAATGACTGCCTTAACAGAGGAGAACTGGATTCTTGCCAGAGGAGAACTGGATTCTTGCATCTGTTTCTGTGCTCAATGTATTATGATACCACATGTCATCTAGCTTCTGAAAAACTCCACAGTATACTCAGAAGAGAGTGACAGTAGAAAAGGCAAATAACATCTTAGTTTTATTTTGAAAATAGTTTTGACCTCATGGATCCCCTGAAAGGGTCTTGGCCATTCCAGGGGATCCCAATCCCATTTTTAGAACTGGTACATTAAAGTAATTTGCATACCACTCATTAATGTGTAGTAACAACAGAATAAAAATGACTGCTTATATCAGTCAGTATAGGCTAGGTTATGTAACAAACAAACCCCAAGTCCCAGTGTCATAAAACAACAGACCCTTATTTCTCACCTTCCTAGATGTCCATTGAAGATCACTCATGGAGATCACAAACAGAGCAGCCCTCATTTTAAATGTTGCTGGATGCTAGGGCCAGGGCAAAAGAGAGAGAGCTCTAGAAGATCTCAGGCACTCTCAATGTCTGCTCACAGCTCATCTGCCGGAACTCATTACATGTTCACATTTATCTCAAAGAGGACAGGAAGTGGAAAGACCTGCAATGTTTTTGGCAAAACACTAATAACTACAACATTCTGTTCTTTAATACCTCTCATAGGGTGTTACAAGATAGAATAGTAGGAGTTCTAGAGACTTTCATTTGTTGTATGTGTTGGAAATATCATTTCCCATTATGTAGCTTACCTTTCATTCTCCTAACAATGTTTTTTTATAGAATATTTTATTGTATTTTTAAAATTGACAGAAATATATATATTTATTGTGTACAATATGAAGTATATATACATTGTATACATACATACTGAATGTATGTATAGTGAAGTGTATATGCATTGTGGATTGACTAAAACAAGCAATTTGACATATGTATTACAATTTTTGTAGTGTAAACAACATGCATTCTCTTAGCTTTTTAAAGAATACAATATACTGTTATTAACTATAGTTACCATGTTGTTCCATAGATCTCTTGAACTTACTTTTCCTATCTAATCGAAATTTTGTATACTTGGAGCAACATTTCCCCAACCCTCCCCTGTGACCTTGCCCCACAGAAATAGAGAGTGGAATGGTGGTTACCAGGGACTGAAGCTTTTATTTTTAATGTAGTCCTATTTACCAATTGTTTCCTTTAACACAGTACTTTCTATGTCTTGTTGTAGAACTTTCCCTACTTAAATGAAATGAAAATGTTTTCTTCTGTTATTCTTTAGATCCTTTATTACTTTGTTTTCTTATTTAGTTCTTAGTTTTCTTATTTAGTCTAATAGATATTTTTAATCTACCTGGAATAAATGTTCTTAATGTGTGGTGTGAAGTAAGGTTCAAATGCATGTTTTCAATATGTTGACTCACACTATTTATTTAAAAGACCATCTCATTTCCACAAGTGTCCATATAAGCATAGATGTGTTTTGGAACTTATTCCATAGGGCATATATTTGTTTTTTTTTTCTAAGTTCATTTTGGCTATTCTTGACCCTTACCACCTTCCTGTGAATTTTAGAATCAGCTGTATATTTCCACCGTGTGGTTACATTGAAATAACTCTGGGAGAACAGACATTTTTATAGTGTTGAATCTTTCAGTTCATGCACATGGTAATATGGCTGTTGTTTTCTTTCATTAATATTTCACAATTTTCTCTCGTACATCTTTTGTTTATTTAATGTTATTAAGATTATTTAATATTAATATAGATGGTATTTTAAAATTTCTTTTAATTTACTGTTAGTATTTAGAAATGCAAATGATTTTTATGCATTTATCTTACATTTGATAACCTTATTAAGTTCATATTTTAATTCCAGTAGTTTGTCTGTAGTTTATATGTTTTGACTCTCCTCTATAGTTAATAATAGTTTATTCCATTTTGACAACTAAACCTTGTTGTCTCCTTACTTTCTTGCCATAGCTAGGATCTCCAGTACAATTTTGAATAGAGCCTGTTTTCTTTTTTCTTCATTTTTTGATTTCATAAAGTTTTCAGCATTATGCTGTTAATTATTATGCGTGCTTGTGTGTTCCAAATAGATATTTTTTGCCACCTTAAGGAAATTTTCTTCTACTAATTTGTTGTTTATTTTTAGAAATCATAGATTTTTGAATTTTTTATTTTTCTGCATTATGAAAATTATATAATTCTTGTTTTATTATACAAAGTATAATAATTTTTGAATATTATTAAAGTATAATAAATTTTGAATAAGTATAATTGATTTTTGAATATTCAATGAACCTTGCATTCCTAGAGTAAACCCACCCTTGTCATGATATTTTATATACACACACACACACACACACACACACACACACACACACACACAGATTTAGCCTGCTAATATTTGATGTAACCATTTGCAAATATTCTTGAGTGAAATTGTCCTATACTTTTAAAAAAATCATATCCTTATCACATTTTGGTACAAAAGTTACTTTGCCCTCATGAAAAAAATTGGAAATTGTTCAGTCTTTTTCTAATTTTTGAAAGAGTTTGTGACACGTTAATGTCATTTCAGCCTTCAACTTTTTGTAGAATTAACTGATAAAGTCATCAGTCCTGTAGTTTTCTTACAGAGAAGATTCAAGAAATGGATTCAATTTATTAATAGAAATAGGACTATTTGATTTTTCTATTTTTCTTAGAGTTTAAGAGGTGTGTTTCCAAGAGCTTATTCATTTTATCTAAATTGTAAAGTAATTGGCATGAATTTACTGGTAACATCCTCTTACTACGAGGTCAGGAGATCGAGACCATCCTGGCTAACACGGTGAAACCCCGTCTCTACTAAAAAATACAAAAAACTAGCTGGGCGACGTGGCGGGCGCCTGTAGTCCCAGCTACTCGGGAGGCTGAGGCAGGAGAATGGCGTAAACCCGGGAGGCGGAGCTTGCAGTGAGCCGAGATCGTGCGATTGCACTCCAGCCTGGGCGGCAGAGCGAGACTCCGTCTCAAAAAAAAAAAAAAAAAAAAAAAGAAGTTACTTTTTAAAGTATGTAGAATCTGTAGTGATATTCAATTTTTTATTCTTTTGTTTTGTTTTGTTTTTTGAGACAGAGTCTCTCTCTGTTGCCAGGCTGGAGTACAATGGCACCATCTCGGCTCATTGCAACCTCCACCTCCCAGGTTCAAGCAATTCTTCTGCCTCAGCCTCCCGAGTAGCTGGGACTACAGGTGCGTGCCACCATGCCCAGCTAATTTTTGCATTTTTAGTAGAGACAAGGTTTCACCATGTTGACCACGATGGTCTCGATCTCTTGACATTGTGATCCACCCCCCTCGGCCTCCCAAAGTTCTGGGATTACAGGTGTGAGCCACTGCGCCCGGCCCAATTTTTAATTCTTTATATTGATTATTTATGCATTTTCCCTTTTTCTGATATTTCTCTGAGTGTATCAATTTAGTTATTTTTATCAACTAAATAATTTTGAATTTATTTGGTTATACATTGATTTTGTTCTTTACTATTTCTGACTACTCTGTGATTTTTTTTGCTACTTTTTCTCACTTGAGATTGATGCTGCAATGACAGAGTTTCAGCCTTTTCTCTTTTTTCATATGTACATTTAAGGCAACCAGTTTTCCTCTAGGTACAATTTTAGCTGCATCCCACAAATTCTGATACACAGTGTTTTCATGATCAATTAGTTTTTAGCTTTTTCAGTTTTGATTGTGAATTTTCTGTGATGCATTTGCAAACTTCCTAGTTATCATTTTATTATTGATTTCTAGCTTAATTCCATTTGGTGAGAGAACATGATCTGCATGATATCATGTTAGTTTTTAAAACTTTGTTGAGACTTGCTTTGTTATTTACCATGTTGTAAATTTTGATAAATGTTTTGTGAACATTGAAAAGAATGTGCATTTTTAGGTTCTATGTGAAGTTCTATAACGATCAATTAGATACAATTAATCATGTTTTTAAAGTGCTTTATATTCTCAGTGACTATATATGTGTGTGTGTTGGTGTGTGTTTACACATATGTATATTTTTCTAAAGAAATGTTTTTGAAATGTACTATGATTGTGGATTTGACTATTTCTTCTTTGATTACGTGATGTTTTGCTTTATCTCTTTCACCTATATTATGTACATACCTTCCTGGTAAATATCTTTCTTTGTCTCTAGAACACTTTATCTACTTTGTTTTTGATATAAGTATAGTTGAACTAGCTTTTCTTTTGGTTAGTATTTGCATAGTGCATATTTTCCCAGCTTATTACCTTCACCATGTCTATATCCTTTATGTGTTTCTTTTCTTTTTTTTCTTTTTTCTTTCTTTCTTTCTTCTTCTTCTTCTTTTTTTTTTTTTGTGTGTGTGTATACAGTCTCACTTTGTCACCCAGGCTGGAGTGCAATGTCATGATCTTGGCTCACTGCAACCTCCACATCCTGGGGTCAAGTGATTCTCCTGTCTCAGCCTCCCAAGTGACTGGGATTACAGGTGCCCACCACCATACCTGGCTAATTTTTTTTTGTATTTTTAGTAGAAATGGGGTTTCACCATGTTGGCCAGACTGGTCTCAAACTCCTGACCTCAGGTGATCTGCCCACTTGGACCTCCCAAAGTGCTGGGATTACAAGCTTGAGCCACCATGTGCAGACTATGTGTTTCTTATAAACAACAAAAGGTTAAGGTTTTTTAAAAAAATAAGATAACAGTGTTTGTCTTTCAATTGGAATAGTTCATTTAAATTTAATATAACTTCTGATATATTTGGTTTAAAGTCTACCATTTTACATTTCGCTTTCTAAATTACTGGCAGTTTTTTTTTTAAATTTATTTATTATTATTATACTTTAAGTTGTAGGGTACATGTGCATAACGTGCAGGTTTGTTACATATGTATACTTGTGCCATGTTGGTGTGCTGCACCCCTCAACTCGTCATTTACATCAGGTATAACTCCCAATGCAATCCCTCCCCCCTCCCCCCTCCCCATGATAGGCCCCGGTGTGTGATGTTCCCCTTCCCGAGTCCAAGTGATCTCATTGTTCAGTTCCCACCTATGAGTGAGAACATGCGGTGTTTGGTTTTCTGTTCTTGTGGTAGTTTGCTAAGAATGGTGGTTTCCAGCTGCATCCATGTCCCTACAAAGGACACAAACTCATCCTTTTTTATGGCTGCATAGTATTCCATGGTGTATATGTGCCACATTTTCTTAATCCAATCTGTCACTGATGGACATTTGGGTTGATTCCAAGTCTTTGCTATTGTGAATAGTGCTGCAATAAACATACGTGTGCATGTGTCTTTATAGCAGCATAATTTATAATCCTTTGGGTATATACCCAGTAATGGGATGGCTGGGTCATATGGTACTTCTAGTTCTAGATCCTTGAGGAATCGCCATACTGTTTTCCATAATGGTTGAACTAGTTTACAATCCCACCAACAGTGTAAAAGTGTTCCTATTTCTCCACATCCTCTCCAGCACCTGTTGTTTCCTGACTTTTTAATGATCGCCATTCTAACTGGTGTGAGATGGTATCTCATTGTGGTTTTGATTTGCATTTCTCTGATGGCCAGTGATGATGAGCATTTTTTCATGTGTCTGTTGGCTGTATGAATGTCTTCTTTTGAGAAATGTCTGTTCATATCCTTTGCCCACTTTTTGATGGGGTTGTTTGTTTTTTTCTTGTAAATTTGTTTGAGTTCTTTGTAGGTTCTGGATATTAGCCCTTTGTCAGATGAGTAGATTGCAAAAATGTTCTCCCATTCTGTAGGTTGCCTGTTCACTCTGATGGTAGTTTCTTTTGCTGTGCAGAAGCTCTTTAGTTTAATGAGATCCCATTTGTCAATTTTGGCTTTTGTTGCCGTTGCTTTTGGTGTTTTAGACATGAAGTCTTTGCCCATGCCTATGTCCTGAATGGTACTACCTAGGTTTTCCTCTAGGATTTTTATGGTATTAGGTCTAACATTTAAGTCTCTAATCCATCTTGAATTAATTTTCGTATAAGGAGTAAGGAAAGGATCCAGTTTCAGCTTTCTACTTATGGCTAGCCAATTTTCCCAGCACCATTTATTAAATAGGGAATCCTTTCCCCATTTCTTGTTTCTCTCAGGTTTGTCAAAGATCAGATGGCTGTAGATGTGTGGTATTATTTCTGAGGACTCTGTTCTGTTCCATTGGTCTATATCTCTGTTTTGGTACCAGTACCATGCTGTTTTGGTTACTGTAGCCTTGTAGTATAGTTTGAAGTCAGGTAGCGTGATGCCTCCAGCTTTGTTCTTTTGACTTAGGATTGTCTTGGAGATGCGGGCTCTTTTTTGGTTCCATATTCTTGAAAAGAGTGTGATATCAATGACTACTTTTACCATTTCCTGAAAAATGCAAGGATGATAGAATAAGATAAATTCATTTATTTTTCTTCTATACTCATGTCATATTGAAGGTATTTGACTTTTATTTATATTATTTATTTTTACTTTTATTTTTACGTTTTTGAGATGGAGTTTCACTCTGTCACCCAGGCTGGAGCTGAGTGGCACGATCTTGGCTCACTGCAACCTCTGCCTCCCAGGTTCAAGCGATTCTCCTGCTTCAGCCTCCTGAGTAGCTGAGATTAGAGGCATGAGCCACCATGCCCAGCCTATGTATATTTTAAATCTTATAGTGCATTATTATTAACACTATTAGAGAGCCAATATAAATATAGATTTATCCACCTATTTGTTCTTCATTCCTGTCTTCATAGCCATACTTCCAGCTGAAATTATTTCCATAATACCATTTAGTGTTTCCTTTGGTTTTTAGTCAGCTAGTGAAAAATGTTCACTGTTTACAAATATGGTTATTTCAAAAGATATTTCTACTGGATTTAGAATTTTAGGTTAGAATTTTTTTTTATTTTTTGCACTTTGAAAATATTGTTCCATTGTCTTCTGTCTCATTCCAAGAAGTCAGCTGTAGCTCTAATTGTAGCTCTTTGAAAGTAATATGTCTCTGACTCACATTCTCCCTTTCTCTCTTTTTACCTCTTTAAAAACATTTTTTGTCTTTGTTTTTCAGCACTTTTACTTTTATGAAGGGCCTAGATATTGTTTTTTTTTTTCTTTTTGCTAGTATTTCATAGTGCCTATTAAGTCTGTGCCTTCATATTTTCAGTTTTGAAGAGTTCTCTGCCTTTATTTGTTTAAATTACTTTTCTCCCATTTTTTCTGTCCCCCAAGCCCTTTCTGGAAATTCATTTGCTCACATCTAGGAATTTTTTCCCAGTGGTCTCTTACATTTATTCTCTGTATTTTCTTTTTGTCTTTTTGTGCCTAAATCTTTCCATATTCTAGTTTTGCTATTCAGTTTTTAGCTGCATCTAATCAGCTGCTTATCCCATACTTGAGTTCTTATTATCACTTATACTTTTTCTAGAATTTTTATTTGTTTTTCTTTCAGTGGTTTCTATTTATCTTCTGATATAACCAACTTTTAAAGACATTCCTCAAGCATATTGATCATAATTATTTCAATGTCCATGGCTGATAACTCTATTGTATGAATTCCTTGTGGGTTATTTTATTGTAGCATTTTTCTCTTAGTTTTTGAGTATGTCTTATTTTCATGAATGCATGATTATTTATTTATATTAGACATGTTATATTTTTAAAATTTAGCAAAATATTGAGGCTCTGAAACATGTTATGTTCCCTTAGAGAAGATTTAGTTTTGTTTCTGGCAAGTAATTGGCCTGGGAATGCCAGTATTCCATGATTACCTTAATGCCATCAAAACTTGAGATTATTGGAAGCTGGCCTTCATTTCTTGAGATGGCTAGCCTATTTAAGACCTTACACTCTTCCTAAGTTCTCCTAATGGAAAGTTTCTTGTGTCCAGGTCTTTCCTGTTTGTTAGGCCATAAACTTTCATTTTTATCCCCTTTAAGCCCCAGAATCTTTTGGAAGATCTGTTCAGTTTTCTAACTTCTCAGCTGCCACTGCAGATTCTAGATATTTGGCTTAGCTCTCTGGGATTTACTCTTCTTACTACCTTCATCCTTTCACATTTCTTTCTGCTTTGGTATTTCTCTGATGGCTTCTAATCATTGTTTTTATATTTTCCCATGATCTTCTAATTGTTTTCATTATTATGTTTTGTGTTACACATTCTAGTTCACCATTGGCAGAAGTAGAAGCAAAGATCTGGTTTGGTTCTATGCTTCTTAGTCCCAGCCCCTCATGCATACCTAGGAGATTACAAGGGAGACAATATTTGTCACAAAAAACAAAATAAAACAAAAAACAGAAACCAAAAATTCACCATGGCACTAGTGGTCTTTACCTTGCACCAATAAGGTATATTTACATGCAAGAGAGACTTAATTAATGTAAACCTAGCATGACAACGATGATTAGTACATGAGTGGTCAAAATTTAAATCAGAGCTTCTCTTTTCTTGGTTAGGCACCAAGGTCTAGAGGAACAAAAATATTAAGATACCATCTTCCCAAGGAAAAAAATCATTAATTCTTTATATAGATGTCAGAATTTTAAGATGCGGATTACTTTAAATATGTTTTACCTATTTTTACTCCTTTTAGTTTTTTACCTTCATTTTATACCTAAAAGTGGATAATTTTTAAGGTTTATATTTAGTTACCAGGTTTTTTTAAAGTACAGTAAAAGAAGAAGTATAGTGTAGCTATATGTTGTATAAAAACTCTAAAAGGGAATTTTTTCACTATAGATGGAAGCATTCTTTTAAACATAATACTTATTTTATGTTAAGATTACTTAGAAATCTGAGGTACCCCACACAGTGGCCTCATAACCCAATTAAGATTACTTAAAAATATAAAGAGAGACAAAATGTATCCATAACTTTTAAATTTTATTTTTACATGAAGGAGCTCTGTAATTTACTGATGATTTATAAATCAACTAGCCTATCCTTTATTTATTTATTTAAATAGTTTTTGGGGAACAGGTGGTTTTTAGTTACATGGATAAGTTCTTTAGTGGTATTTACCAAGCTTTTGGTGCACGCATCACCCACACAGCATACACTGTAGCCAGTGTGTAGTCTTGTATTCCTTACCCGCCTCTTCACTTTCCCCAGCATCCCCAGAGTCTGTTATGTCATTCTTATGCCTTTGCATCCTCGTAGCTTGGCTCCCATTTAAAAGTGAGAACATATGAGATTTGGTTTTCCATTTCTGAGTTGCCGCACTTAGAATAATGGTCTCCAGTTCCACCCAGGTTGCTGTGAATGCCATTATTTTCTTCCTTGTTATGGCTAAGTAGTGTTCTATGATGTATATATACCACATTTTCTTTATCCACTCATTGGTTGATGAGCATTTGGGTTGGTTCCATATTTTCACAATTGTGAATTGTGCTGCTATAAACATGCATGTGCAAGTGTCTTTTTCATATAATGACTTATTTTCCTCTGGGTAGATGCCCAGTAGTGGGATTGCTGGGTCAAATGGTAGTTCTACGTCTAGTTCTTTAAAGAATCTCCATACTGGTTGCACTAGTTTACATTCCCACCAGCAGTGTAAAAGTGTTCCCTTTTCACCACATCCATGCCAACATCTATTATTTTTTTATTATGGCCATTCTTGCAGGAGTAAGTTGGTATCTCATTGTGATTTTACTTTGCATTTCCCTGATAATTAGTGATACTGAGCATTTTGTTGGCCATTTGTATATCTTCTTTTGGGAATTGTCTATTCATATCATTTGCCCAGTTTTTGATGGGATTTTTTTTTTCTTGCCGATTTATTTGAGCTCCTTATAGATTCTGGGTATTAATCCTTTGTCAGATGCATAGTTTGTGAATATTTTCTCCCATTGTGTAGGTTGTCTGTTTACTCTGCTGATTGTTTCTTTTGATGTGCAGAAGCTTTTTAGTTTAATTAGGTCCCATCAATTCATTTTTGTTTTTGTTGCATTTGCTTTTGGGTTTGTTGTCATGAACTCTGCCTAAGCCAGTGTCTAGAAGAGTTTTACCTATGTTATCTTCTAGATTCTTCATTGTTTCAGATCTTAGATTTAAGTCTTTGATCCATCTTGAGTTGATTTTTGTGTAAGGTAAGAGATGAGGATCCAGTTTCATTCTTCTAATTTTTAGAACTTATTTATTTATTTATTTTTTTCTGAGATAAGAGTCTTGCTCTGTCACCCAGGCTGGAGTGCAGTAGCATGATCTCAGCTCACTGCAACCTCTGCCTCCTGGGTTCAAGAAATTCTCCTGCCTCAGCCTTCTGAGTAGCTGGGATTACAGGCACACACCACCACACCCAGCTAATTTTTGTATTTTCACTAGAGACAGTGTTTCATCATGTTGGTCGGGCTCATCTTGAACTCCTGACCACGTGATCCACCTACCTTAGCCTCCCAAAGTGCTGGGATTATAGGCAAAAGATTTCTTTAACGTCAGCTCCCTTAACTTGAGCAGTTAGAATGGTTTGAAAAAAAAGGAGAAATATTTTGAACCTTGTAAATTTACAAATTCATATGTAAATTTATGGTGCTAAAACAAATAGTTCTTTCCTTTTTAAATTTTATAATTTAATTTTAATACTCTTCCTGTGTCAGTGATGTATAATAGCCCAAGTTCTGTCCTTTGGGAGCTATTTTGCTTTGTTTCTATAGCACATACTTATCCTCAGCTTTTCATTCTGTGAAAGTATGCTATTTACTGCAAGGGATTGTGAATTTAGTTTCAATGTAACTGGTGAAAACAAAAAACAGAAAGATGAGCTGTTTATGTACCACTAGTCAAATATTTATTAAGCAGCTGCTATGTTTTAAGCACTGTGCTAGGTGCTGGGGACCCAAAAATGAACCAAATATAGCCTTTTCTTCAGGGAGCTACTGGCCTAATGGGGCTGCAGACAAGAAAAAAGAGAGTTACTTATGGTGTGATAAGTGCAACTGTAGAATGAATAGAGTACACTATGGAATCACATTCTTTTCTAACAGTTGCTTAACAGTGTCTTGGTATGTAGAGAAGTAGTAGCCTCTACTGTCCATCCTTTGTTTATGGGATATAGAGGGGAGGCAGGGAAAACTCATGAATCAATCAGTTGTTACAGAACAGCATTCCAATGAGTTGTGTAAAAGAATTGGAAACAGATTGAAGTTCCTTAATTCATGAATCTCTAAAAGTGGTTGGGGACAAGTGTGCTTTGCTCTTGCCAAAGTGTAGTGTATGAAAGATAGTGTGTCATTTTACTGACCCGTATTCACCCTCAAATTAAGTTACTCATTGTGCTCTCATCAGATTTTAAAAGAGAAATGCAAAACATGGATATTAGCAGAAATGCCACAAAATGCAATAATCAGATAAAACAGTTTTAAAAAGAACACTTTTGTTGGTGTTTGTGTAGAAGTATGAGTACATATGTGTTTGTATTTTTGCATGGACATACATATACTTGTGTATAGTGAGTCTTTATATAAAGGTACATAACAAAATGAACTATGGTTAAACCTATTTATGCCACTACTGGGTAGTGTCAGTGGAGACTGTCAGAATTAACTTCATAGGATTTCTTAGCACAAAAAAATGTCATGCTAATGTGGTGTCTGCCTTTCTCAAAAGCAAAGGTACTTTGATTTACCCTAAGCTCCCTTTCTTTGTTTTAAGAGACAGGATGTTGTTTTATCACCCAGGCTGGAGTGCAGTGGTGCAATCATAGCTCACTTCAGCCGGAAACTCCTGGCCTCAAGGGATCCTACCACCTAGGCCTCACAAAGTGCTGGGATTACAGGTGTGAGCCACCACACCCAGCCCCTAAGCTCCTTTTAAAGAGGTGATGTGATGTAGTGGTTTAGGACACAGTCTGGACCCAGACTGCCTGAGTTTAAATCATACATCTACCATTTATTATGTTTAACACATTTCTTAATCTCTTAGTGTCCTGGTTTATTTGTCTATAAAATATTTTAATAATACCTATCTTATATGCTCTTGTGAGCATTAAATGATATATGTAAAGTTCTTAGGTGAATAATGGGTACGCAGTAAGGAATACATACGTATATAAAAACACTGATGGTTGTACTTTATGTGAAGGCCTATTCCATACTGAGAATTGGTTATGGCAGACAGATTTGTGGTATTCTTTCTTTGCTCTCCTTTTCCTTCAATGGCTTAAGAGTACTTGGGACAGGAATTAGGGAGATCTACAGAGTATCATCATCATAAGATGTAAATTACATGCAAATCAGTAGGTGCATATTATTTGTCCAGGATGTACTTGATGTTAAAAGAAAATTTGGATAAATGATGAAAACAAGTATAATTCCTCAGAGACTGTTTGGAATCCTGCCAAGTGTTTTTAGTGATCAGAAAATACTGAGATGTTTAGCTGATGAGAAAATAAAGAGAAAAAAAAGGGGAAGCTATTGTCAAGCAAAATAGAGACCGTCCCTTTGCAATATCAGTAAGTGAAGTTTTTTTTATTTCATTGTAGAAATGAGGAAGCATGTTGAAAAATTAATTTTAGATTAGTAACAAAATCCCATTTGTTGTGATGTTTGTATTCTTAGCCAAAAATCTATCTTTTTTCTACTTTTGCATTTAATGTGACTTTTTTCCTATACTTATTTTGAACTCACTGAAAATACTTTATATCACCTCTTTTAACAGTTATAGTTCAGAATAGGTGAAAAATAAGAATAATATATTATTTTCACTACATCTGTTATCTACATACGTGTGTGTATGTGTGCGGGTCTCATTATCACTACATCTATTATCTACATATGTGTGTGTATGTGTGCGGGTGTGTGTAATCTGAAAAAACATAGAATTGAAAATCAGGAAACCTATATTCCAGCCATAGTTTATCTCACCTATAAGATGTGTGTATGTTGAATGACAACATTATATATGCAAATGATTTATTCGTTCCTTCCCCTGTTCATTTATTTAATTGAATGTCTTTTATGTGTCAGGTACTGACAATACAAAGGTGAGTAACTCATAGAATCTGTCCACAAAATACTTTACATATAGTAGAAGACTAATTCACAGAACAGCATGTGACCCAAGCCATGTAATCAAAGTCTTCTTAGGAATTTTTGTGGGAGCCTTGGAGAAACATGATTTTTTTTCCTTTTGTTTTGTGCTAGAAGGACATGACAAGGATAAAGATGCTAGTGACCATCTCTTAGACCATAGAGAGTGTTTCGGAAAATGAAGTCAAGATAAAAGAAAGCAAACTAGAAGCTGGAGAGAAGACAGTATGTTTCTTTGGTGATAGAGAAGCAAGAAAGAGAGGCTTTACATGGTAGAGGAAGCACCACAAACAAGGACATGGAGAGATATGAAACAATATGATGTTCTAAATGAAATGTAAGATGTGCAGAGGGGTTGAAGGAATGGAGGGAAAGTTAGGCAGAGGCTAAGTGTAAAAGATCTTTTAATCTTGCAGGTAGTGGGGAGCCATTGAAGTACTTTAAAAATAATCTGGCAGTAAAGTAAGGAGAGAGCATCTACATGGTGTGGTAAATGACCTAATTGGGGAGGTGAGAGAATAGGTGAAATGTAGGTTGGCTCCAAGGTTTCTTCTGATTTGGGTGTCTGAGTGCATTGTGTTATTATTCAAAGGGATAAGAAATTCAAAAGGAGAGTAAGGAGAAAAGATAATTACTATTCTTTTGGAAATAATGAATTTGAAGTTCATTTGGAAGATTTACCTGGAAGTGTCTTGTCTGAAGTTCAGCAGAGGGCTCTCTTAGCTGACCATCCGATTACAGCTATCAACACAGATGTGGTAGTGGAAACCATGAAAGTGAATGTGATTATTTAGAAAGAGCAAGTCATTCTAGAAGAGAAGAAAGATGGAGGCAGAACTTTGGGTAGGTGAAAGAACATGAAAGGAGACTAAAAGGGAAAGGTAGGAGAGGGAGAGGTGTCATGGAGGCTAAGGAAGAAAAGGTTTAATAAGAAAGCCTGCTCAATAATCAGCTGCACAGAGAAGTCAAACAGCATTACTGAAAACAATCTATTGGAGTTTGCAATTAAGAGGATATTTGTATTCATCCAAGAGCAATTTTTTTTTTTTTTTTTGGAGAATAGAGTGAGGAGGTAGGCCAAGGTATGATTATAGTGGATTGAAGATTAAAGAGAAAATAAAAGAAAAGAGTGATAGTAGTTCTAGAATAACATAGGATTGAGGAAGTTTGGTTTGGTTTGGATTGTAAGATGGAAAACCACTTAAATTGATTTTGAAGAAGTGGTCAGTAGAGAGGCACAGATTGAAAATAAGGGAGATGGAGAAAGTGAGTTATCAGTGAATTTCTGGAGAATATAATATCAAGGAACCATGTGGAGGGCGACTTTTGGTTGGGAATGCACCTTTTTTTGATACTAGAGGAAAGAAGGGAGAGGATTCATATGGACATAGATATACATATCATCAGTCAAGTTATAACTATCCCCAAAAGAAGCTGCTTAAAGTTCTTAAAAGAGAAGGAATTTAATGCATATAATTTGTTAATAGATCATGGAAGAATTGGAAAGCTAAATAGGGAATTGTAAACCAACCCAATAATTAACAAGAGCATGAAGCCAATAAGCTGGAGGGGCAAAAATGGAGGTAGCATCACTAGGAGTGGAAGCTAGAACCATGCCATCCTGCTGTTACCCTTTGAAGGAAACAAGCTCTGGTAGAGATATTGTCAGAGGCAGTGGGAAGGAGAGAGGAATGTCCTAGCTTCTGTCTACTTTCTCCCTTTCAGTCTCCTGCTGGTGTCCCCTAGACATTCAACATGAAGCCTCCAGGGTCATGCTCTGTGCCATCTTAAGTAGAGCCAGGAAAAACAACAAAAATCTCTGAGTTCAAACAGGCCTATGACTATTATAATAGGGTTGGAAGTGTGTGAGAGAGGAAAGGAAAATAAGAAGTGAAGAAAAGCCAGGCATGGTGGCTCATGCCTGTAATCCCAACACTTTGGGAGGCCAAGGTGGGTGGATCACTTGAGCCCAGGAGTTCGAGACTAGTCTGGGAAACATGGTGAAACTCCGACTCCACACACACACACACACACAGCCACACACACACACACACACACACACACACACCAAAAAGTTAGCTGGGTGTGGTGGCCTACTAACTTTTACTCCCAGTTACCTGGGAGGTTGCGGCAGGAGGATCACCTGAGCCCAGGAGGTCGAGGCTGCAGTAAGCCATGATTGTACCACTTCACTCCAGCCTGGGTGACAGAGCAAGACCCTATCTAAAAAACAAAAAACAAAACACCACAACACAACAAAGTGAAGGAAAAAGATGGTAGGAGTATGTGCATGAAGATTGAGAAAGCTACTATGAAGAATGGTTGAAGGAACCGAGCAGGGACATATAAATATACAATAGAATTTGGCTGATGATCCACTTCATTTCTAGACAAGAAGTTGCTAGTAGTATCAATTTGCACTATTGGATGTACCAGGAAGACATGTCCACAGGACTGGAAGCTTCTCTGAGATCCAAGTAAATATATTGTAGGTAAAGAAGTGAGAAAGCTTACAGGAGAAAGAGGAACTGTGAGACACTAGTATGTTGTTGTTTAAGATTTTGGAAGTGGAGCAGTTCTAAGTACTAGGAAGTTCCATGAATACATAAGCAGGGGTGGTTTCTGTCTTGCAGAGAGGGTAAAATAACTTGCATACTAGCTAATTGAGAGCTATTGACATGAGTGTTGAAGTCAGCAGTGATTATAACATTTTTTAGAGTAAAAAGGAAGACTGAATCAGGTGTCCAAATCTTCAGGGAATTAAGTGATCATCTGGAAAACACAAGGATGATGACAGCGAAGAGTAGAAAGTGATGCACTTGATATGTGCCTCTAAGAGTGGAAGGTTTTGAGATAAGGTTGGGAAAGTAATGGAATAAATGTGGTGATTAAGAGAGTGCTACCCATGACCCTGTGTCACGTGAGGAGAGAATGAGGAATTTCTTTATGAGAAGGCCAGGATCTAGTTGAAGGAAGAAGGCTTAGAGAGTGTTCTGGAATTAGGTCTAAAGTGGCAGGTAATTACAACAAAATGAGAATTTGAGAGCAAAATGGGTAGAGGCCAGTAGAGCTGTAGGAAGAAAATAGCAGCTTGGGGAACAACACTGTTTAGACAATGATAGATGAGACTGAATTTTGTTGAGGGGCAAGAATACCCAGAATGCAAAAGATTGGTTGGATCAGCTGGCTTCAAAATTCCTGGCCTAGGCAGGCTGAAGTCCTTGTAGGTTTTGGAGGGCCTCTGTGTTTAGCAGCCTTTGCTCAGTGCTGATGTTTCATGTGCTGCTTCCCTTCCTCCCTCTGCTGCTCATTCAAATATATTACACTTTGAAAGTAGTTCTTGTCTCTTCATTCCATCATAACCTTAGGGTCCAGTTTTTAGAAATTTGAATGCTTACACATTATTCACTGTAGATGCATTTCCAAGTATCACAGTGAACAGATGATTGTTTCTACATTAGCATAGAAAAATGTCCCCAGGTCTGAGAATGGCTCCGGGGTAAGGGGTGTATGATGGATTTTCTTATTTTCACAGAGGAGGTATTCAGTAAAATGTTTCTGAAGATGATCTTGATCAGAGGATGGGGAGGAGGAAGAGAAGGAAAATAAAGGGAGTAGTAAATTAATGAAGTGGCTAATGACCATCATGTGGCTGAGTCAATATACACTCTTATCCATATACCAAATTTCATTGAATCTCAGAGGGATTTTTTTCACATTTTTTACAATAAATTTTTATAATTTTTTTTCACATTTTAATATTTGTGAAATGTTAGTGACATTACAATTAGAATTGATTGTATCTTTTCTTTGGTGTTGTTGGTCCATATAGCACTCTCATGGATTTAGCAAAATCAGATATGTGTGTATTTTCATTCTTATTTGCCCCTACTATATCTCACATTTTAAAAACTATTATTTTTTTGTGTGCTTATTTTCCTTAAGTTCTTTAACTCTACTGAAATTCAACCTGTTTCCCTTGTACTTTTTATTGCAACTTCATTTTTCTTTTGGTTTGTAGTTTACAGAATATTGTTTTTTCTCCAAATTCTCAGCTTTAAGAAGATAGCATGTAATACACATTCTCTAGGCCTGACTCTTTTGTTAAGTATCACATGGCTCTTGGGTAAGCAATTCAACCTCTTTGGGCCATAATTTTCTTATATATAAAATGAGGGGTTGAGTCTAATGATACCAAAAGTCTCTTTCTGTTTTGAAATTTTGGGGTTTCTAGACCATCAGAGGGCTGAGAAATCTGTACTGTAAGCCTTTGAGAGGAATCGGTGCAGAGGATAAGGGTATAGAGAACTCTGCCTCTTTTATCAGACTCATTCCTTAAACCTGCATCTTCTACATATTCTCTGACTTTTGTTGCTGCCAAGCTACTCTGGGCTCAGGGTTTATGTCTGGGCATAGACATCTAGCAACATCATCTTCATTTATATAGATCTACAAGATAAAAAAATAGCATATGCCCCTCTCTTCAAGTTTAGTAAAAAGAGTCAATATTTTTTATAATACATAATTTGGATTTTTAATTTTTTCCTAGGAAGTTACTATTTTCTATTGTCTCTGGCACAAATTGAAGATTAAGTCTCACAATGGAAAGTTTAGAAGAGACTATTTGCTGTGGATTACTATTATATGTATATGTATTTGTATGTATATGTATAAAGTATACCATAAAATAAGGTAGCTTGCTAGAAGTCAGATCATTACTTATCAGGTCACCCAGAAAGTGGGGATTGTTTTGTTACCTGATGGCGTTGAAATGGTGTTTCTGTAGAACATATTGTAATCATTATTTTTCAGCATGGATAAATACTGGAAAATAAGCTCAGCTGGAAGTGAAAATAGTTGAACTCCAAGTTCTTTTTATTTGCCAAGTGATGACATTAGGGCTAGCTAAAATATCTATTAATTTTTTTTTATTATTATACTTTAAGTTCTAGGGTACATGTGCACAATGTGCAGGTTTGTTACATATGTACACATGTGTCATGTTGGTGTGCTGCACCCATTAACTCATCATTTACATTAGGTATATCTCTTAATGCTATCCCTCCCTCATCCCCCCTCCCCACAATAGGAGCTGGTGTGTGATGTTCCCCTTCCTGTGTCCAAGTGATCTCATTGTTCAATTCCCACCTATGAGTGAGAACATGCGGTATTTGGTTTTCTGTTCTTGCGATAGTTTGCTGAGAATGATGGTTTCCAGCTGCATCCATGTCCCTACAAAGGACACGAACTCATCCTTTTTTATGGCTGCATAGTATTCCATGGTGTATATGTGCCACATTTTCTTAATCCAAGTCTGTCACTGATGGACATTTGGGTTGATTCCAAGTCTTTGCTATTGTGAATAGTGCCACAATAAACATACATGTGCATGTGTCCTTATAGCAGCACGACTTATAATCCTTTGGGTATATACCCAGTAATGGGATGGCTGGGTCAAATGGTATTTCTAGTTCTAGATCCTTGAGGAATCGCCACACTGTCTTCCACAATGGTTGAACTAGTTTACAGTCCCACCAATAGTGTAAAAGTGTTCCTATTTCTCCACATCCTCTCCAGCACCTGTTGTTTCCTGATTTTTTAATGATTGCCATTCTAATTGGTGTGAGATGGTATCTTATTGTGGTTTTGATTTGCATTTCTCTGATGGCGAATGATGATGAGCATTTTTTCATGCGTCTGTTGGCTATATGAATGTCTTCTTTTGAGAAGTGTCTGTTCATATCCTTTGCCCACTTTTTGATGGGGTTGTTTGTTTTTTTCTTATACATTTGTTTGAGTTCTTTGTAGGTCCTGGATATTAGCTCTTTGTCAGATGAGTAGATTGCAAAAAATTTTCTCCCATTCTGTAGGTTGCCTGTTCACTCTGATGGTAGTTTCTTTTGCTGCGCAGAAGCTCTTTAGTTTAATTAGATCCCATTTGTCAATTTTGGCTTCTGTTGTCATTGCTTTTGGTGTTTTAGACATGAAGTCCTTGCCCATGCCTATGTCCTGAATGGTATTACCTAGGTTTTCTTGTATGGTTTTTATGGTTTTAGGTCTAACATTTAAGTCTCTAATCTATCTTGAATTAATTTTCGTATAAGGAGTAAGGAAAGGATCCAGTTTCAGCTTTCTACTTATGGCTAGTCAATTTTCCCAGCACCATTTATCAAATAGGGAATCCTTTCCCCATTTCTTGTTTTTGTCAGGTTTGTCAAAGATCAGATGGCTGTAGATGTGTGGTATTATTTCTGAGGGCTCTGTTCTGTTCCATTGGTCTGTATCTCTGTTTTGGTACCAGTACCATGCTGTTTTGGTTACTGTAGCCTTGTAGTGTAGTTTGAAGTCAGGTAGCGTGATGCCTCCAGCTTTGTTCTTCTGGCTTAGGATTGTCTTGGCAATGCAGGGTCTTTTAATATCTATTAATTTTTTAAGGGAAAATTAATGGTAGTGTTAGGTCTTAATTATTACAGAGTAGATACTACATTAGATTATCACTAGAGAGGACAAATGATCCAAGAGAAGTTATGTTAGTGGCCCTATATGTAAGAAAACTAGTTCTGAAGGACATTAATAGTTCCTTATGATTTCCTAGGGAAATTGCTTTAAATAACCTGTAGTTTGGTAGATATTCATATCCCAAAAGTCACTTAATGACAGCACAGGTTAAGACTACAAGAGTGCTGCAAGGAAGTTTATACAGTTCATTTAGGGGAATAATTTAATATGAAGGCTGGAATATAAAACAAAATGTAGAGTTAATAATTGTCTAGCAAATTCAGGATGATTGATAGGGAAGCACTGACTTAACCAATGACGTATACAATTATTAGAGATTTAGTTTGGTCAATTAAAGCAAATGCAAAAATAACAACAAAAACTAATCTTTTTCAAGTATCTATTAACATTCTAGATATCCTCTCTTTTAAATTTCAAGAAGAGCTTAGAGATAGGGTGAACATGTAATTTATCGTTCAAACCAGGGCAATAGGCATAAACTAGGCCTATTCCTGGAAATCAAGAGGATAAAGTTGCTCTAGTTAGGTCCTACCATGTGTCTACTCTCATTTCTGATTATTGCTAAAAATGTTAAGAAATGAACTAGTTAACATGCCAACTGAAGAGAAATAGACAAAAATCTTTCTCAGTAAGCCTCTAATTCATTGATTCTAACCTTTTGGGGAGAACTGATGTCTTGAAAAGTGATGACATGGACTCTCTCCAAGAGAAGTGAATTGAAAATGAAATACTAGGGGATTCATAGACCCCTGAAAACCATTGATGGGCAAGAATCTTAGCTCAAAGCCAGAAAAAAGAAATAGGATATCAATTTTTTATTCTAGTAAAAGAGCTACTCACAAGCACCACCACTACTCAAACACATTTTGATGAAGTGTAACATAAAATTAACATTTCTTATTATAAATAATTCAAATATATACAAAAATAGAAAGAATATTATAATGAAACTGCATATAACTATCGTCTGAACTCAAGATTGAATAAGATTTGTCTATACTTGTTTCACCTATCCCCCTTTTTAGTTGTGGTTGTTTCTGAAGCATTTTAAACAAATCCCAGATTCATATAATTTCTCCCCTATACACTTTAGTAGACATCTCTAAAAGAATGCACATTTTCTTACTTTGCCAGAAGGTCATTATCACAACTAACAAAACTGACACTGATTCTTCAGTATTATCTGATACTCTATTCATACTCATATTTTATCAGTTGTGTCAAAAATGTTATTTTCCATTGGATTTACTTGAACTAGTATCCAAAGAAATATCACGCTTTGCATTTTATTTTTTATTGTCCCTCTACTGCCATATCCTTTCTCCCTTTTTGCAGCAAACTAGGGCAGTTGTGTCATATTATAGATTTGTGTGCTTGCTTCTTTGTGGTATCACATAACTTGGTTCTTAATCCCCTATATTTCTTGTAAACAAGAAATGAGTTGTTAGGGTTGCTTAGATTCAGATTAGATTTATTTTCATTTTCCAGGAAAAATTTCCACAGATGATGGTATATATTTCATAGTTTATGCTCTATAAACTGATATTTTATGATGGTATGTATTTCATAGATTATGCTCTATAAACTGATATTTTATTTTAGGAATTGCTGACAATCAGAAATTAGAATCTTATGACCAAAAGAAACACCAGGACTAATTCTTCTTTCTCACTTTCCAAAAGTATCTGTGGTCCACCCCAATGTTCTTTCAGCCATAAAAATATTAACTACTCATATGAGATATTTATAAAAAGTGACAGTTATCAAATATATTTCCCTTTAATATTCATTTTAAATGATTACATTGAGCATGTACTTTTCATTCTTGTCCCCTGTCTTTTCTGGTTTCCTCTATCCCATTCTTTTAAAAACAAGCTATCAGTTCCCATAGCAGTGTTTACCAAGGTAGATAAATATCAACATCATGGTTGAAATACCAAAGCTCAGTGCCAGCAATTATCCTACAATTTGTGGGTTGGCGTAATAACACACAGGGACTTGAGCACATTGCTAATAGCCATTGAGGGGAGCAAGCTAGTCTCTAAACATATTAAAATGCCTCAGAGGACTTTTTCAGCACTACATAATCAAGATTTGGTGATATGAGCTGCTTTGTTAGGACTTGTTGTGAATTTTGCATTGCCTTATTGTGTGTGTGGATATTAGTGCCGACCTTCATAAATTGGCTTAGATAATATACAGATCAACCAACAGGAGACAGAACTAGCCAAATAAAGCATATGGCAAATCACTGGAAAAAGAGCATATTATATAGTGACTTTTAATTTGGAAATGAGAGTGTAAGAATATATCCAATTTAATTGGGGCTTGTCTGAAAAATGTGTTGGTGTCTGTCATTTCAGAATTGAAATGTTTTGATTTGCTGAAGTTTTATTTGCTTTGCTGAGGACAAGGATACTACCAGGAATGGGGTCTGAAAAAATAAATTATTAAACTGGGTTATTCTCATTTTTATTCTCTTTCAAGATAGTATTGGCAAAATCTATCTTGTTATTCTTAGCAACATAAATAAGAAGTATTTTGGGGGCAAAAACCATATTAGAAATAAGTTTAAAATTGTTCTGTCTTTTGTTATATTTGATTTTCAGAAAAATAAGGTGAAAAAGCATCAATTTTCATACAGTTTCTTTGGGTTTAATTATACAAATAGTTATTAATAAAGTAAGAATAATACATGGTTTACTGGCTAAAAATTGAAGGATTTCTGTAACACTGGAGCCATTCTTTAAACATGCTAGAATTTGGAAATCAGATTTTCTTCAGCATCTTTGATAAACTTGTGGGGTTTTTTTTTTTTTTTTTATCATGTTGGTTTTTAAAGAGTGTTTTTGGATTTGTATCTTCCTTTATTTATAGTTTATTGTGTTAAAACCCTCCTAATTGCCACTCCTCGTTCTAACCCTGGGAAAAATTCTTGTTGTTGGTTACTCCTATTCCTTAGGTATATTATATAAGCATTTTTACCTACTACTCCAAGAACTCTGCATTAAATGGGCATTATTATGTATTATATTCAATAAAGAAATTATAGAGCAAGGCAGCTGCCACATGAAAAATGACTTGTTTGGTATTCTCTGTTTTTTAGAGAGGGGCATGGAATAAAATTAAAAATATGTAAGGCTCATAGAGCTTTATATATATGTGTATATATATATTAATTTCTCTCAAAAACATATGAAACTGTCTATATACACACATATATACACACATATGTATACACGTGTGTGTGTGTGTGTGTGTGTGTATAAAAGGAGTGATTCCATTGCAAGGTGGATCTAACTATTAGACTATGTCTTCTCGATCGGGCGCGGTGGCTCATACCTGTAATCCCAGCACTTTGGGAGGCCGAGGTGGGCAGATCACGAGGTCTGGAGATTGAGATGAACCTGGCCAATATGGTGAAACTCCATCTCTACTAAAATACAAAATTAGCTGGGCATGGTGGTGCACGCCTATAGTCCCAGCTCCCTGGGAGCCTGAGGCAGGAGAATTGCTTGAACCCCAGAGGCTGAGGTTGCAGTGAGCTGAGATTGTACCACAGCACTCCAGCCTGGCAACAGAGTGAGATTCCATCTCAAAAAAAAAAAAAAAAAAAAAAATTTCAAATATAAGAAGACAAGTACCAAGTTTCTCAACCTCTTTTTTCAAGACCAAATGTCTTGCATTTTCTCAACTCAACTTTTTTTCCTATGTCATGCTTTCAAGACACTTCATTATTCTATTCAAATTCCTTTAAATTACTGCATTTTGACACTACTGTTACAATGTAGTACTGAGACCCTAACATACTAGCAGGTATGGTCTCATTAGAACATTAAGACTATTATTTTCTGATTTCTGACATCTGACATGTTGTGCTGTTGGTTTTTCTATTAGTGCAGTCTAATGGATGAGAGAATTTTTAGTTGCAAAACCACAGAATACTTACAATCACCTAATCTTTATGTCTTCTTCTTCATCATTTCTTTTTAACAGAAAATACTGTCAGACCTTGTCTTCCTCATCTTATATGTGGTTAATTGAGGCTCCAAGACACATTAATTCTAATTCCCAGCTTTACATACACATATCAGAAGAGTTTTGATATGGCTGGGCGTGGTAGCTCATGCCTGTAATGCCGGTAGTTTGGGAGGCCCTGGCTAGTGGATCATTTGAGGTCAGCATGACTGACATAGTGAAACTGCATCTCTACTAAAAATACACACACAAAAAAATTACCTGGGCATGGTGGAACATTCCTGTAGTCCCAGCTACTCAGGAGGCTGAGGCAGGAGAGTCTCTTGAACCTGGGAGACGGAGGTTGCAGTGAGCCGAGACTGTGCCACTGCCTTCCAGCCTGGGTGACAGAGCCAGACTCTGTCAAAAAAAAAAAAAAAAAAGGTGTTGCAATTTATATTGGTCAAAAATGTTTTTCTTTATTTTCTTTCACTTTTGGTTTTTTCAAAGATATTTGAGTTCTAAACCCAACTTTCCCACTTACAAAATTGAGACCTTGAGTAAAGTATTGAGACTCTCTGAAATTTAATATCTGCATTTCTAAAGCATTGATAATACGGGTTTAAATGTTAAGTAAAATAACATATGCACAGCTTTTTAGCACAGTACCTGGCATACAGAAGGCATTTGCTAAACATGCATTTTCTTCTTATTGTCAAGTTTGTACTATACATAGAAAAATCTGTATTAATCAACCACTTGCTGGATAACCACTAAACTCATACTGTTTTCAGACCTTGTTTGTGATAAAACCCCACCAAATTTTTGCCAGGTAAGGGGTAGAAAGAACTCTAAATGATCTTGAATTTAAAGCAGTACTTATCCTTGTTGCTAAACAGTGGAAAATACATTCATTCTGGAAATCAGGATCAGCATTTTCTATTCATCTCATTGACATTAACTTTAAACAAATTCTCTAATTTAGACTTTTTATTTTCTTCATCTTAGAAACTATAAACTGCATAGGGAAATGCGATGATAATTTTCTTCATACATTTGTACCTGAAGCTAGGTTATGTTATATATGGCCAAAGAAAAATCGTAAAGGCATTTCCACTTTTCTTCATACTGTTCTTACCTTTATTTGTATAGCTATTATGCATATCATCAGCATATATAAAATGTCATTAAAGAGGCATATTTTCCCAAGATAGTTAAATGTATAAAGACAATTGAGTATATTCTGATACCTATCAAGCTTAATCTGTAAGCAGCATTTAGTTTCAAACAGATAGATGGTTTTGACACAGAATCATTTGGCTTCCAAATGATTGGAGTCTAATTGGGAGGAAATATAATGGATATAGGCTTCTTTTGTCACAGTTGAGTCTTATGTAGAAATTCTCTGCATCCTTTTGATCATTAGTAAGTACTACATTAAAAATTAAAACTTTAATTACCTTATTCTTAATTTCTGGAAACTCTTTTCAAAATTAACCCAAGAATCCTTAAATATGAGAGAAAATCCTGTAGTCAATAAAAATCAATAAATATTAGAGACACTTTTATGAGCAAGGCACTGTGCCTGACTTTGTATATGATTCAAGGGATTCTAAATATTGTTGCTGTTGTTTGCTCTGAAGGAGCGACAATACAGTTTTTTAAGATACTGGTCAATCTCTAATAATAATTTTGATTGGAAGGGATCAGCAGTGTAGAATCACATATGAATTTGGGATACAGTTAGAAATATACTAATGAAATCACATTAAAGCTTTTACAGACTTTAAGTAGACAAAATAGGTGATCAAGAAGGAACTTGTTGAATGAATATGTTCAAAATACTCAGTTTATGATATACAAACTTGGCCAGCCATGGTGGCTCACGCCTGTAATCCCAGCACTTTGGGAGGCCGAGGTGGGCAGATCATGAGGTCAGGAGAACGAGACCATTCTGGCCAACACGGTGAAACCCCATCTCTCCTAAAAATACAAAAATAAGCTGGTCATGGTGGCACACACCTGTAGTCCCAGCTACTCTGGAGGCTGAGGCAGGAGAATCACTTGAATCCAGGAGGCGGAGGTTGTAGTGATCACGCTACTGCACTCCAGCCTGGCAACCAGAGTGAGACTCTGTCTCAAATCAAACAAACAAACAAACAAAAAGATATGTAATCTCAGAAAATGGTTTCCAAAAAACTAGTTAACTTGATGGTTTAAAGGTGTGAGGAGAGTAACTAATATTTGAATAGCTTAAATAAAAAAAAAAAGTTTTGATTAACTAATTGTGGGCTGGAAGATCTTATATCAAAGAAAAGGGTGGAGACTGTTGTTTTATTTGTTCATTCCTTTTTCAAGTATTTATTTGTCACCACTTTAGTGCCAGGCATTGCACTCTTAAAAAAAGAGAGAGAGAGAGAGAAGAAATAGGTAGAGAATCTAATTTAATCCGAAGTGTGGGAGGAGGAGGAGAGGATTAAAATGGAAGAAGGTAATGTCAGCCTCCTGCAAATTCTTTTCTCACTCTGTAATTCTTCCATATGGAGGAAAGGAAAGCAGAATGCTGAAAGGATGAAGTAAAATCTGCAGAATTATTTCAGCATTCAGCATTAGATTTATTAAAAAAGCATACAACTGAAAGTTTTCTAGGTCAAAGTAGTAACTTGGCCTCTTAGAAGAACCTGGATACTTAGTTTGCCTGAGGGAACAAATATTTGGAGAGGGCTTCCAACTTCAGGCGAAGACAAGTGAGAGGAGTTATAGGATCATTCAATCAGAACTAGTGTATAAGGAAATGTTTAGAAAATGCTGAGAATAGTTGATGAACAGTGAATCTTTGTTAGCTGCTTGTTTACTTTTAAATTCTCAGAGTAATTTTAAATATTAACTTTGCTTACTCTTCAACAATTTCCAAAAAGTTAATAATTTCATTGAAGTAAGTATTGTTTCTTTCAAAGGTATTCAGATATACACATGGGCATAGTCATGTATGCACACACTCACAACACACAATCTTTGTTCACTTTGTTGCCAGTTGGCCTTTTTATATGGAATGTAGCTGGGCAGTGGTGAGGGGACAGGTTATCCACTAGTGGACAAGTGACCATAATTTAATTTTGAAAAGATTGAAAATTAATTGCTGTGACTAGCTGATAAATAAAATGACATTACTTGAGTACTTGTTTGAGAATAATATTTGCTCTAAGTGTTAGCCATCTCTTTTTCAGCAATATTTTTTTTTCCTTCCTTAAACTAATTGATTTTGCAAAAACATATGGTTGGTACTACTGTAAAGAAAAATGTTTGCATAATGTAAATTTGATCTGAAATTAACTCTTAAGAAAATGAAATGGAATTTACTTCACATTAATTGTGTTTGGGTTAGCCAATAATTGTATTAGAGGACATTAGTACTTCAAAATACTATCATTTTGAATGAATTACTATCATATTTAACAACATTTTAGAATACATGAGTTCTGCTTCCTGAGTACATCAGAAAAAATAATCAGTAAGTTTTAAATAAGACTTACTTAAATTTAAATACTAATTTAAATAAGTTAAGTAAGAGTTACATATTGTTTTAAATACAGTGAAATGTAAGCAAGAATCTATTCTTAAATGAACTCGTTGTTACTATAATACAGAGTTTTTGTCATATAAAGTTTGTGAGGAGCTGGGGGTAATGTAGGTTAGAACTTGGAGCAAGAGTCTGTGTTGGATATTGGAGGCCATTGTAGGCCTTTGTATACTTCCAGGCAGGGCAGGAGAGAATATCACAATGATGTTTGAGGAGAAAATTCCAACTGATGTGTTGGACATGGGGTACTAAAGGCTTATCACTGAGTAAGAAATAACAGTTTTGGAGTTACAGCAAATATAATTTCCCCTTCTAGTTTCTTATAACACAGGAAGAAAATAGTTTCCTTTCACAGAATATCTTCTCTCCTCTTCCTAAAAACAAAAACAAACAAACAAAAACAAGTGTGATATTTTATTGACCAGCCTACATCCAGAGCAATCATACCTTTTCTTCTATTACTATTATGCTTGATATAGTTGGGTAATAGTCATTCTTCTACTCTGTGAATTGCAGTAAATTTCTTGGTGGATTTATGTTACCTTAAGTTGATTTTTTTCCTGTGATGACAGTGATAACAACTTTAATAAAAAATAGTAATATACAGATTCCTTGTATTTTATCAGATAATTTACTTGCTTTTGCATAATTAGTCTGCAAAAATTTGCTTCTATTTTTGCAGATGAAGAATTTAAGTCTCAGAGAGGCTCCGTAACTTCCTTGTGGTCCCTCAGTTGATAAGAGACAGGGGCAGGATTTGAATGACAAAGTATTTGACTTTTCATGATACTCTAATACTGTTTAATTGTAACCTATCTTTTCTTTTACAAGATACATGTATGTAATACAAAATTTATATCCAAGAGATGTGAAAGCATAGATTTCTTTTTCTTTCTGAATCCACATTTTAAATGAATGATGTGGTACATGAAGTTCTCTCCTACACTTGGGAGATGTACGACACTAATAAGGAAACATTTCTAAGTTAGTTTGTCACGTGGGGATTCAATCAGGAATAACCGTGTGACCTTTAACAAAATTAAGATTGGCTGTCAGAGGGAAATTTCTATCCTACCCTATGGGATAGTCTTCCAGAGAAAGAGGATATCACTTTCAATTCTCAATAAAGAATGGTAAATTATTATCCTAAAACATGTGTTTATTACTGAATATAGTCATTTTAATAATGGAAGAATAACTAAGTATTCATGATATCTTTCCTATTTTTAATGTCTATTTAGAACTTTAATTTATCATGTACAGAAAAACATGATCTAAAGCCTTCAAAGATCTGGTTCACTACATGAATGAGTTTTTAAAATTTGGAGAAATTCAGAAAACAAGAAGTATATATATAATGATAGGCCAAAGGATATAATTTAGCCACATTCGTAGTTAAAGACACCAAAGAAATGCTGTAGGGGTTTATGATTTTAACATCTTTTGGAAGATATATGCTGAATGTGCTTTTTAATAGGAGATTTTGAAGCTTTTCCTAAGGTTGAATATAAAATATTGGTTCAAGATTTATGATTGTGAAATGACTAATAAAAAGAACATTCTGTGAAAAATGAGTAGATGGTAGAGGAATGCCACCTACAAGAACTTTGTTAGAAACTAGATTAGCAGGCATCTGACTAGGACCAAGTATCTCTTCCCCAAGTATAAAAGGGCCAAGAAAATTATCTCAAAGTTCTGAAGATTGACACAGACACATTTAGCCCATTTAGGTCATGAGTTTGTAAAGCTTGTGTGTTTGATGAGGTTCAACATTTTAAGAAAGCTCTAGCAGTTTGTAAAAAGTAATAAAACATTTCACCTTTTTAAGCATCTTTGTAGGAAAAAAACTTCAATATACTATCATGACACCGACCCTCTTTGGGATGACATTATTGCATTAGTCGATTATTATTTCTCCTTAAATATAACCCAGAAGATAAAGCTGTCAAGATAGCATGTTTTATAAAAGCTAAAAGTTATTGTGAATTCTTCTGAATCAATAATTGAAAAGAAACTGAAGGGAAAATTTTTATATAATAGCAGTTTCCAAGTTATTACTTGTAGGAAACTTTTATACTTTTAAAAATTATTGAGGGCCCCAAACAGCTTTAATTTATACGCATTTTATAATTAAAATTTTTTAGTTTAGAAATGTTTAAAATATTAATTCACTAAAATACTATTAGTCTTTACCCAAGAAAATCACAAAGATAATTCACACAAAATTTGTACACAAATGTTCATAATTATTCATAACAGCCAAAAAATGGAAACAAACCAAAGGCCCATCAGCTGATCAATGGATAAATAAAGTGCAATATAGCCATACGGTGGAATTATTTGTCCATAAAAAGGAATGAAGTGCTGATATTTATTACAATATGGATAAACCTTGAAAATATCATGCTAAAAGAATACAGACACAAAAGGTAACATATTGTATCATTCCATTTACATGAAATGTCCATAATAGGCAAATCCATAGAAACAGGAAGTAGATTAGTTGGTGCCAGGGAATGGGGATAGTGGAGAATGAGGAGTAACTGTGTATGGGTATAGTGTTTCTTTTTGGGATGTTCAAAATATCTAGAATTAGAGAGTGGTAATATTTTTGCAACTTTGTGAGTATATTTAAAACTACTGAATTGTATACTTTATTTTTTTAAAGGTCATCTTGTCTTCAGGTGAATTGCATACTTTACAATGGTAAATTTTATGGTATGTGAGTTATATCTCAATTAAAAATATAATAAGTGGCCAGGCGCAGTGGGTCACGCTTGTAATCCCAGCACCCTGGGAGGCTGAAGCGGGCAGATCACGAGGTCAGGAGTTGGAGACCAGCCTGATCAAAACAGTGAAATCCTGTCTCTACTAAAAGTACACAATTAGCTGGATATGGTGGCCTGTGCTTGTAATCCCAGCAACTCAGGAGGCTGAGGAAGGAGAATTGCTTGAACCTAGAAGGCAGAGGTTGCAGTGAGCTGAGATCCCACCACTGCACTCCAGCCTGGGCTACAGAGCCAGACTACCTCTCAAAAAAAAAAAAAAGAAAAAGAAAATATAATAAGCACATTATATTTTATCCTAAATTATATATTTTTATGAAAAACGAATGTGTATTCCAAACAAAAATATTAATGAGTAGCATTGCTTTACATTTTCTACATATGTTTTTGCTGTTTGGCTTCATGGGAATAATTGGATTCTATGTTTGCTTCTACATTCAATTTATTGTAATATATTGTTTTGGTTGAATTATATAAGAAACTCTTGCCTTACACAGATATATAGTTAGAAAAGAGAGCAGTGTCATAATAAATTATTCAGATAATTATAGATATTTTTATTTGATATTGTAACAAAATTTGTTGTGTGGTGACTCTTAAAGGTTAGTTGAATGTAGAATTTCAAATCTCCAAATAGTGCTGACTTCACTGCAGTTATTCAAAGGTTAGACTGAGCTGGGAAGTTGAAGATGACTCACTCACATGGCTGGAAGTTGGAGTTGACTGTCTGCTGGATGCTTGGCTGAGCAAAGTGCATGTATTTTCCTTGGTTATGACTCTCCATGTGACCTGGGCTTCTTACAGCCCGATGGCTGGATTCCAAAATGAAATATTCTGTGAGAAAGTGAGATAGGTGAAGCCATCAATGTTTTAAGGCTTGTATTAGGCCATTCTTGGATTGTTTTAAATACCTGAGACTGGATAATTTATAAATAAAAGAGGTTTAATTGGCTCATGGTTCTGCAGGCTTTGTGGGAAGCGTAGTGCTGGCACTCAGCTTCTAGGGAGGTCTCAGGAAGCTTACAATCATGGTGGAAGGCAAAGGAGGAGCAGGCATATCACATGGTGAAATGGAACAAGCAAGGGAGAGAAGTGTGGGGGCTGCTACACACTTTTAAATGACCAAATCACGTTAGAACTCACAATCACAAAGACAGTACCCGGACATGAGGGATCTGCTCCCATGTTCCAAACACTTCCCACTAGGCCCCACCTCCAGCATTGGGGATTACAATTCACCATGAGATTTGGGTGGGGACTAATATTCAATGTATATTGAGGCCCAGCCTCAGAAATCACAGTGTCATGTTCCCTACATCATACTGGACACAACTGTAGGGCAGGCCCATATTTGAGGACAGTAGAAATAGACCCTGCTTCTTGATGGGAAGAGTGGTAAATAATTTGCAGCTAGTTCCGTGAAACAACCTTTTCTGAAATTTTGAATGCCATGGGCATGTGGGAGCTTGGGATATACTATGATTAAGTATTATTTTTATACTTTTGCCACTTCTGCTTTGAAATGAACATCTTAACTGAATGCTTTTGTTTGAATTATTTAAAATTTATTGTCAAATGCAATAAACTTAATGCAATGAGAATTAAGAGTGCTTTATGACTTTTGATTATCTGCCCTTCCTTTTACATTTGTGACATTATTGTTCAGTTTTTAATTATCATTGATAATTACTTAACAATTTTTTTCAATATGGTATAAAAGGTATAATATAAATAGAATATTAAGTGTCTGCTCCAATATCAGTCTGCTGTTTTTAGAATGAACGTCTCCACTTCCTCTCAATGTTTATTCGCCAAGAGTGCCTTGGTTTTGTACTTATGGGTTATCTATCAGCAATAGTTATAAGAAGATATACCAGAGATTAATTCATGTATTTACTTAATTACAATCTCCTTTGGAAGAAATTAAACCCACAAAACATTAAATAAAAATTAGTTTTTTAATGTGGAGACAACATAAAAGGGTGAGCACACAATTTTTTTTGTTTGTTTGTATTTTTAGTAGAGATAGGGTTTCACCATGTTGGCCAGGCTGGTCTCAAACTCCTGATCTCAGGTGATCTGCCTGCCTTGGCATCCCAAAGTACTGGGATTACAGGCATGAGCCACCGCGCCCAACCATAAAAAAGAAAAGAAATTTTTAAAACTTGCTACAGTCTTCAAATTGCTTTTCCTGTATCCTAAACTTAAAGTGCTGATGAAATGCCTTTGAAGTTTTCTGTTAGTTTCCCCAGGAAAGGTAGTGTCTTACATAGGCCCAGGTTAGAAATGCTTACATGTTATTAAGCATTTATGTAATTTGGGAATTTTGATAGTTACCAAAGCATGCTAAAAGCATCATTCTTTCAGCTGCCCTTAGAAGTTGCTTCTAGAAATCTGCTTTGAAATTGCCATCTGAAAGACTTATTTCTGCTGTATAAAAAATAAACCTTTTTTTCCATTGCAAAATGGCAGTGTCTGTAGATCGTTAGTAGAGGTGTTGGGTTGGAGATGATTGCTGTTACTGATCAGGGTAAGTAATGCACTATGCTTTCTTAAAAGATCAATATTGGAAAACTAAAGCTTGATTGACAGCTCAGCATACCGAAAATCTTAATGCTAAATTTGTTTAAAAATATTTGGTGGAAAGACATTATAAAACTTAAAACTCAGGGTTCAAAATTTCTCCAGAGTATTTTTGTCAACTCTAAGTATTTGTAGTACCAAAGCATAATTGGTCACCGCTGCCATTTGAAACAGCAAATTACCTTAGTGTGGTATAATGGTGTCACTCTGAAACCCTCTGGATATTTTAGCCACATCTGAAAACTCAGCATGTGGATTTTAAATATTCTTGAGAGGAAGATAGAATTCTGAGGCATAATTTTAGCTAAATTTTTATTGGTAACTAAACTCTCATTAAGATGACTTGCCAGATTAGATCTGAGCTAGGGTGTAGCTGCCACACCTTTGTACCCTATGTAACACAAAGAGGTGCAGCCCTTGTGATCACAGAGTGTTCTAAATTGCATAATACTTTCTAAAGGCCTGTAGCAATCTCAGTGCATTTCTTAAATTCTATGAGCGTCCCCCATTTACTTTGATTTTATTTTGGCCTAACTAGATGGTTTGTTTCTCTGTTCAGTTTTGGTTGCTGGTTTATTTTGGAGAGTTCACACTTCACTGGGAAACTTTTAAGTTTTCTTGTATACAAATAACTTTGTAATGTTACATTATTAGACATTATTATAACAAACTCTTGATTATATGGCATCAGATAAGCTTGTTTATGGATTGATTGTAAAAACTCTGAAAAATGTAAATTCTTAGAAGTCGTCAAAAAGTAAACACATTAAAAGAAATCTGTTATTTGGAACTCTATAGTAACCAATGAAGCCCAGATTCTCTCTATTGCACAGTTGGCACACTCTTTCCCCCTCAGAAAGGAAAGAAAAAAATACAGGTTGAATATCCCTTATCTGGAATGCTTGGAACCAGAGTGTTTCAGATTTGGGATTGTTTCTGATTTTGGAATGTTTGGTTATACATAAATGAGATATCCTTGGGATGAGACCCAAGTCTAAACATTAAATTCATCTGTATTTTATACATACCTTGTAACCATAACTTGAAGGTAATTTTATATAATATTTTAAATAATTTAATGCATGAAACAATGTATTGAACCATCAGAAAGCAAGGGCGTCAGGCATGGAATTTTCCACTTGTGATGTCATGTTGGTCACAACAAAAATTTTCGAATTTTGGTACATTTCAGATTTTAGATTTTCAGATTAGGGCTGCTTAACCTGTATATTAGAAAGGAACCCTATTCAGTTATTTTGTAATGTTCACTTTTGAGTTAAGAAGTCTCCTCTATTAGGATGATTTTTTAATTTGGTCATAAGCATGCCTCTTAAATTGAGAGTAAAAAAAAATAAAAAAACTAAACTTAGGAAAAAAAAAAAAACTTTAGGACTTTTCTTTCTCCCTTTTTCTCCCTTCTCTAGTCCCTCACTTTACAGGAAGGTAGTATCATAATTTTTGGCTTTGGATAACTTTATTAACCCACCATTGGTAGAATATGCACTGGAGTGGTAATAGATTGTGTTGAGACCATTAACAATTACATTTTCTCATTCAGTCCCTCTCCCACAACGACCAGTGACAATTATTGATGAGGTTAGTGATCTCTATGGTCTTGCTACAGTTCTGTATCTCTTTGTACAAAGCTGACTGTATACTGGGATGGAACTTTGGGATAGTGACTTTGTTATTGCCTTGTCACTGATGTTAGAAATAGGGACAGACTCTGCAGCCAAAAAAAAAAAAAAAAAAAAAATAAGTGAAACACAATTCTGTAGAAATGGAATTTTCTACACAGGAACAATGTTAGGAGGTTTTTCTTATATGTTCACTAGCATTTTGGGAGTCAATTCATTATTTTTGTAGAACAGGAGCATGAACCACATAGGGAAGAAAAATAAACCCAATTTATTCCAAGAATTTAAAAATTACTATCAACATTATAATAGTTAAAAAAATTGCATAGCTATTCTGATGTCTTCTAGCAATTAATGCCACCATACTTATGGGAAGAGTCTTTTTTTCTCTCTCAGAAGTATGCTGTTTTTAGCATTGATGTGCCTTAGTTTTTCATTAGTTTCAAGTACTTTTTCCTCTTTATGAAGTATGCTGTTTTACATGATTTTTTTCTATAAAAATAAACATAAGCAAAAACTACAATGGGTTTTTGTTGTAATAGCTATTCTACTTATATTCTCTCTAAGATTTTTGAGTTGCTTTAAGCCAACAACTGAAATCCATTATTAGAATGTTCCCCCTGCCAGGTTTTTATTACTAATACGTTGTTTATTTTTAATCATCTTTTGAATTATTGACTATTTTATGGTGTCTCATAATAGCAATTTCTATTTGTTTTATGTACTTCATAGAGTAGATTTTGTTTTTCTGCCTCACTCCATTATATATAATGGCTTAGCTTTGAAATCTTTGCTTGATATAGAGGACGTTAATTTGCTTTAACACATTACCATCTGAAATAGCTCAGGTTTTGTATGGTCTTGTAAAAGCTTTATCCTGAAATGCTCTGAAAGATGCTTTATTTTTTACTCTCCTATTTAAAAAAGAAGTTTAAATTTCCTCCTGATATTCTCGTCTCATGCCAGGATATTAAGCAGATGCTCAGATTGGCTCAGCTAGATGACATTGAAATGTATAGATTCAGATTTCAAAGCAATTGATAACTTTCACTCTGACATTATTCTTCCAATATTTTATTCCTGCTCCATGACCTAAGTCTTCTAGCGGTTGTTTTGCTACTTAACCTCTAGCTAATTATTACTTTTCTCCTCATCTTGACTCCATTGAGTGATAGGTCTATTTTCTGTAGGCTTGCCTGCATTTCTTAACGGAACCCCTAGAGTACTGTGTCCTATCCTACTCTATTCAGTTCTTCCCCAATGAGGCATGACCAAGAGATTGTTGTATCCTTGAGAGGCAAATTCTTAGAATGGAGTGGCAGATGGATATATAACAATCACCAGTGCAGTGATAATGGAAATTCAACTTCAATTAGATTTTAAAGTTGGTTGCTTCCAAAAAGTCTAGAAGTGAATTGAATAGAGCTATTTGCCCTATTAGGATTTTGTTCCTTGCTACCAAGTTGTCAGGGGAGGTGATAACAAAATTGGAGGAATCCATGATTAGGAAATGATGATGATGATGATGATGATGATAGTGATGGTGATGACGGTGTTGATGATGAAGATCATTGCAGCCTATGTTTATCAAAACTTATTATATATTTGGCACTGGGTTAAGCCTTTTATACACTATTTTGAGCATCTGTTGATTGTGTTCAATATTAGTAAATTAGTTTTCTATTACTACATAATAAATTACCACAAACTTAGGGGCTTAATACAACCCACATTCATTATCTTAGTTTCTGTGGGTCATGAATCTGGGGACAACTCAGTTGAGTCTTCTGTTTAGGTTCCCACAAGGCTGCAATCAAGGTTTAAGCCAGGGCTAGATTCTCATTTACAGGCTTAACTTAGAAAGGATCTATTTTCTTGGTCTTGTGGTTTTTGGCAGCATTAAGTTTCTTGTGATTGTTAGACTGAGAGCTTTATTTTTTGTTGACTGCTAGCCAAAGGCTACCCTTGGCTCTTAGAGATCACCCTCAGTTCCTTGACATGTGGCATTTTCCAACATGGTTGCTTGGTTCCTCCCAGCCATCCCTGAGAGAGAGAAATATTCCTGAAGGACAGATGTTAACAGTGTTATGTAATCTTGTACACTGATCATCTACAGTCTATCATCTTTTCCATATTCTATTGCTTAGAAACAAGTCATAGATCCCAACCCTACTTGAGAGGATTACACAAGGTGTGACCACAGGGAGGTAGGAATCATGGGTGCCACCTTAGAAGTTTGTACACCACCGAGAGATTGCTATTTGCTTCCAATATCTTTCCTTCTTCTTCCCCACCTGAGAAATAGAACTCATAATTCATTATTGGTTAAATATATGGTCACCTGGAATACAGAGTTTATTCCCTAGTTTCCCTTGTAGCTAGGTGTGGCCATTGTGAGTAAGTATGGCAGAGGAGCAAGATAAAAAAGTCTGGGACTCTGAGGATTTTGTGAAGTTACTCTGCCAGTTTTTGAAGATTCTCTACTCCTGACTTCTTTCAGGTGAGAGAAAAGTAAATTTTTATTTTTCTTAAGCCATTGTTAATTTTGGCTGTCCCTTGTAGGACACTTCCTTGAGACCCTCCTCTGTTGGCCAGCCCTAGAACAGGGTGTCTTATCCTGGTCCTGCCCAAGTGTGATCACCCTGTGGGACAGGAGCTGGTGTCTTCAGCCCAGCCTCTCCACAAGGAAAAGTTTACTTCTTAACACTGTGGGAGGTGAACCCAATCTTAACTTTGTTCTTTCCTGTCATCTCTTCTCCCCTTTCCTCTTTTCAACAGCCTTTCATTTCCATTTTGTAGTAGTGTGTGTGTTTTTCAGAGAACTTGAAATCACCCCTAGGTCCAGGTTTAAACCAATGAGGACATTCTGTTTTCTGTCTCAGTGGTGAAAGTATGACATATGCCAGTCTAATCAGAGTGAATCTTAAAACATTTACTGAGAAATTGTGGCAATACTTGTATGTAGTGATACTTCTGAGTAACCATATTTTCCATGCCAGCTGCCAATTCTGTCCCATGGAGAAACAGACTTTACCTGACCCTTGAGCCTGTTGCTTGACAGAGATGGCTCATGGGGCATATAAACAACCCAACTCCTTCCTTATATTAACCAATATTTAGGGGGTAGTCTAGGGGAAGCTTCCACACCAGCCCTGAGGTTAGAAATAGCATGTAAGGGAGGACTCTGAGAGAATTACTCTGTCTCCTTGACTGCAGCAGGATTAGTCATGGCTGACTCAGGTGGAACTGGGGGACTCTATTCAGTACAGATCTCAGACCATTGTGTGAATACTAAGACTTGGTATCCCTGTGCTTGTGGATTCATGCAGATGTCACAGGATATTGGAATGCTAAAGTGATTCATCACATTCAAGTAATAGATCCTTCCTACATTGTCTATCAGTCTCCACAACTATAATCTTGAATTTATTATTACTTTAAAAAATTACAAAAGTAACCCTTGCTCACTTTAGTAAATTGAACGACACAATATGTGGCCTCTGTGTAAAACAGATGCTTGCTTTTTCAGGAAGTCTTCTGCCCTTCAGTTTTCCTTTCACATACTCCTTTTAGCCTTATATTGATAAAATGTTTACTTTTTAAAAACTAACATTGATTCAGTGCTTCTCATGGTCTGTTTGTTTGTTTTTGTTTTTGAGACAGAGTCTTGCTCTGTCACCCAGGCTGCTGAAGTGCAGTGGCATGATCACAGCTTACTGCAGCCTCAATCTCCTGGGCTAAGGTGAACCTGCCACCTCAGCCCCCCAGGTAGCTGAGACTATAGACACATGCCACTATGCCTGGCTAATTTCTGCTTTTTTGGTAGAGACATGGTCTCACTATGTTGCCCAGTCTGGTCTTGAACTCCTGGGCTCAAGTGATCTACCAGCCTTGGCCTCCCAAAGTGTTGGGATTACAGGTGTGTGCCACCATGCCTGGCCCTGCTTTTCCTGTTCTATATTTCAGTGATTACAGGGTTTAAAAATATTTTTGACCTAAACAAATAATAATTTATTAATTCCAAAATAGATAAAGTTGTCAGCATTCTGGAGATAGAATCAAAGTAAGGATTCACTAGTTTTTCCCCAGTAGGAACTTACAGCTAAGTTAGGGCATGAAATGTTTAAATAAGTGAAACAGGGAGGAAGAAGGTGCTAATCATGCACTAAAGAAAGTGAAGAGGAAAGTGCATCTGTTTTTGGTTTGGCAGTTACCACCACAGCTGTTTTCTAGTTGCTGTATGTATTTAAAGAGAAGGCAATGATTTGGAATGGTCATTACCTGGGTGACAAAATAATCTGTACACCAAACCCCTGTGACATGCAATTTACCTATACAGCAAATCTGCACATATGCTTCTGGACCTAAAATGAAAGTTTAAAAAAATTAAAAGAGAGTTATATAATATAAAAAAAGAAATTTCTTAAAGGAGAGATGGGACTGAAGTTGGGTCTTAAACCGAACAAGAGAGGACAGAGAGAATTGGGGCTGCTTTAAGAGTCTTGGCACAAAACAGAGCAGCTGTCCTCAGACCTGCCTGAGCACTCAGGCAGCAGCCCACCTCAGATCAAAAGGGACAGAATCTCAGGAGACTGGCCAAGGTAGCTGTATATATATATAGGTCTATACTTTTTTTTGAGATGGAGTTTCACTTTTGTTGCTGGAGTGCAATAGCGCAGTCTGTAGTGCAATGGCGCAGTCTTGGCTCACCACAACCTCTGCCTCCTGGGTTCAAGCGATTCTCCTGCCTCAGCCTCCCAAGTAACTGGGATTAGAGGCATGTGCCACCACGCCTGGCTAATTTTGTATTTTTAGTGTAGAAGGGGTTTCTCCATGTTGGTCAGACTGGTCTCGAACTCCCGACCTCAGTTGATCCACCCGCCTCAGCCTTCCAAAGTGCAGGGATTACAGGCGTGAGCCACTGCGCCCAGCTGGTAGCTATATTTTTAACATGCTCTTTAGATAATTTGTTCTGATGACTGGCATTTAGGAGTTCTAAAGCAGGTGTGTCTTGTTCTTAAAAAAGCACAGCTGCTTGAAAATTAGTTTGGGAACATAATTTTTGACTAAAAGTCTTTCAAAAATCAAACAAATGGTCATATTCATATTAGTTGATATATTTGTCATTCCTTAAAGACATGATTTTGTACATGAGTTGTTATTCTCTTAATTCTTCTTAAGATTCTTTGGAATCATTTATTTGTACAAGTTGTACCAAAAAGGAAAATAGGAGTCCACAGAAATAACCTTTTTATCATTGATTGATTCGTTCATCCATTTATTTGTTTATTCCTGTGACAAATATTAGATAAGACTAGAGTCAAAAAGGATAGAAATTACAACAGGACATTCATCCAGTCCTAGGGAATTTTAGTAGAGATTATGTGAATTAAACACAAATTAATGTATGGAAAAGTGCCAGAGAAGGGAGGAATTACTTTTAGCTGTGGGAATTTGAGAATCCTTTTTGAAACATTTTGAGCTTGAAATTTGGACGTAAATGTGGGTAAAATTTGAGTATTTGGACACAGGTAAAAGATGTTCCAGACAGAAGATACAGTGTTAACAAAAGCCTCTGGGTGGGAAATCCGGGCTTCCAAATAAAGGAAGTTGTGCTCTTTGTTTTGCCTTATAGTGCAAGATATGTGGTGAATGAGAGTGACACGAGTTTGCAAATTTGATAAGTGTTATGTATTCGCCATAAAATAGTCGAAACTGTGGCTCATGTTTTCATGATCAACATGTTGAAAATCTTGAAGGGCAGAAAGTAGTAGCAGTAGTGAGCTGCCACCTTTATACACCTTCACGTCTGTCCACACCCTGTTAACATTCCACGTGTAAGTACTGAAAAAGTACTGCACTGACTGTTTCTGCAGAAAGTACCACTTAATACCCTGAATAAAGCTTTTCTCTCACATTTTGAGGATGTACTTTTAATGCTTAAGAATTACTTTATTTCTCTCCTTACCTACTACATGTTTTAGGTTGGATTCCCAAAAAATAGACCCTAAAATGGCAATTTTTAGGCAAGTGGTTCACTAAAGGAGTACTCTCAAGAGAGTCCTATAAGAGAGTGAGGAAAGTAGAATAGCTCAGGGAGGAAAGCTAAGCAAAGGTGTAGTTTTCCCTGAAGTCTAGCCTTCATCTGATTCCACTGGGAGCTGTGAAGCATGAATAGCATCTCAGAATTGTAGGACTTACAGGCATCTTGTATTCTTCCCTTTTATCATTCATTCATTGCCTAAAGCTATCCTTGGAGGGAGGGCATAACCTCCTGACTTTTCCCAGAAAGGCAAGTCCAAGAGGCTGAAGACAATTCTCTGTAGAAGGGTATAGCTTTTACTAGCCAACACTCACATAGCTAGAAGATGATGCACTACAGGTAAAGGGCAATGGTTCTCACCTGGGGGTAATTTTGTCTTTGGGAGACACTTGGCAATGTCTGAAGATAATTTTAATTAATGTGACTAGGGGACCGGTGGAGGTGGTGTTGCCCCTGGCAGCTAGTGGGTAGTGGCCAAGGATGCTGCTGAACATATCCTACAATATGCAGAAGAACTTTTCTACAACAAAGAATTATACAGTCCAAAATGTCAGTAGAGCTAAGGTTGAGAAACCCTGGGAGTCTGAGTAGGACATCAACAGTGACTGCTCTACCTTTCTTTTTATGTATACCCAGGCCTATATTTGTAAATTGCAGTAGCAGGAGCCATTCTTAAGTCTTGACCAGATCAGGTGAAAAAAAACTCTAAAAGCTCATTCATTCATTCATGCTGGTTTTTTTTTTTTGGGGATGGAGTCTTGCTCTTGTTGCCCACGCTGGAGTGCAGTGGCTTGATCCCGGCTCACCGCAACCTCTGCCTCCCAGGTTCAAACGATTCTCGTGCCTTAGCCTCTTGAGTAGCTGGGATTACCGGCGCCTGCCACCACACCCGGCTAATTTTTGTACTTTTGGTAGAGACTGGGTTTCACCTTGTTAGCGAGGCTCGTCTTGAACTCCTGACCTCAGCTGATCCACCCGCCTTGGCCTCCCATAGTGCTGGGATTACAGGCGTGAGCCACCGCGCCTGGCCTCATTCATGCATTTATTCAGGAGTTGTTTCATTAAGTAATTACAGAACACCTGCTATGTGCCTGGCACTAGGCTAAGCAGTGGGGAAACAGGGAGATAGTATCTGCTCTTGGGAAGCTCAGAAAATTAAGGACCAAGAGACATCATAACCCAGTGACTTTCTCAAGTTTAAAAGAGAGAATATATATTAACACAGTTTGACTGTACAAACTGAAACATAAATATTCAATCATTTATCCAACAAATATTATTGAGCACTTACTAGATACCATATGCTGCTCTAGGCACTGGAGATATAGCAGTGATCAATATGGAAAAAGTCTTTGTCATCAAGTAGTATATAATCCATTGGGAGAAACAGCTAATAAGACACTCAAA
The DNA here is from genome assembly GCF_043159975.1 of Macaca nemestrina. Taxonomy (NCBI): domain Eukaryota; kingdom Metazoa; phylum Chordata; class Mammalia; order Primates; family Cercopithecidae; genus Macaca; species Macaca nemestrina. Next base: position 47,960,823 of record NC_092139.1, read on the forward strand.
TAAATATGTAATAACAATTTAGATAGAGATAAATGGTTTGAAGAACACAGAAGAAAAAAGTAGAATAGAGAGTGAATTGAGGTAGGGGCTGTGGGTACCTTATATTAGTAACAATGATCAGAAAAAGCCCCTTTAAAGAGATGACAGTTCAGGTGAGACCTTAATGACGAGAAGGAGTTAGCCATGTGAAGATCTGGGGGAAAAAGATCTATTTCAGGAAGATGCTTGGTTTCATAAAGAAACCAAAACTGTGGCTAGATGTGCAGGCTGGGGAGTGGTAAGGTGTGAGTTCAGAGAGGTGATCAGGGGCCAGATCATGGAAGCCCACTAGGCCACTGTAAAGAGTGTGGACTTTATTCTTATTGCAATGGGAAGCCATTGGAGGTTTTTCAAACAGCATTTTGGCAGATGTGTGATAGTCCAGCAAAGAGATCCAATGGAGGAAAATGATCACCAAGAAGGACACTATATGTCTGCCAGCTGAGTCTTCGACCCTTCCAAAAGTGCATTATAGAGTGTCTTTCCCTTTTATCTCATAGCTCACTTTCCTAGGTAAAATATCTGCCATTGGAAGAGTATGAAAATATACAGATAAATTTAACATTACACCTTTTCCAGCAGCATTGCATTATTTCAAAAAAGGTGAATGAATATTAGGTTTGAGCTTTAAAGGGCAGTGAATCATTTGTTATGCCCAAGTCCCAAATCGGGACACATCACTAGAAAGAAGAAGCCCATCAGATTAATGAGGAAAGTTATATGTTAGTTACCTAAAATGTGTTTGGTGTAGTGTTTCAACCAAACCAAATCACTTTTAACCTTTTTATGTATGTAAGTCCTCACTTTAACAGTGGTAGCAGCATAAGCTGAACAATCATTGAATAATGTATTTCTAGTTAGTTTGGGTGTATGCATGTGTGTGTGTTCATGTATGTGTGTATAGCACAGTGACTAGAGGATTGAATTTCTGTTAGGGGATAAATAAAATAGCTGCTAGATGAATAGTTTGTAGAATGATTTTTGAGAGCTGCTTGGAACCCAGGATTTACAGCCTAATTACAATCTTCTGACAGACCTTTAGTGAGCAGTAAGCATGAAGATAGGCTTGACTTGAGTTTGAATGGTACTGTTTGTTTATTCTGCTGTTTACAGAGAGCAGCATATAAAATGGATTATTTTGTGTGTTAGTATTCTTTTATGTGTTAGTAGCTAATGACATTTTTAATACATTAATAGGAAGCTTGCCAGAAGCCCAAAGGAGCTTGAATATTTTGTAGGCAACTAATTTATTTAAAAATTAGCTATGAAAGAGAATGTATATATCATAGAGGCAAACAACATTATTCCACTAGTAAAGAGTAGGCATTGAGATGCTCTTTTGATAGAATCCTTTTTAAAGAAGTATTTTCAGAGCTCATAAATTATAAATTTGGCAAAGATGGAGCTCTTTTAAGTTGTGGAGCTCTTTTAAGTTGATTTTTAAAGTGAACCATATGTTTAGCAGGTTTTCTAATTGCTGTAAATGTCCATTGATGAATAAAAATGAGTAAGCAAGTTTTCTTTTTTACCATACCCTGGCAATTTTATTAATGTCTTACCTAACTGTAAACTCAGTAGTAGCTGTTTCTGACACAGCTACTTCTGTGTCAGAAACAGCCAGTCAGTGGCTTCCCACTGACTCATCATCCAACTTAGTAATTATCAATTCGTGGCCAATGTATATACCCATGCAATTTCACCCTTACGTATATTTTTGAAGCAAATCTCAGAAATTATATCACTTAGTTCATAAATTAATAGAACCTCTACAAGATAAGAATTGGGTTTGTGTGTGCACGTGTGTGTTTTTCTATCACAATACCATTTAAATTCACCTTGGAAACACTCTTTATCACTGTTGGATAAGTTAGGAAAACGATTTGTACTTCTTTCCATGAAGGTTTAACTGCTGCCAGAATTTCTTTCCTGTAATAAAAAACTAGAAAATCAAACACAAAATATGTAACAACTGTTTTCAGATAGCAGACAACAGGCAACATAGGACTGTGAGACCTGAGAGGAGGGAAATCAGTAAGACCGGCCCAACGTTTGTCCCATCTTCCTCTCTGAGGCTGAATCCAGGCCAAGGGGCAGGAAGGAGAACTGAAACAGAGCCCAGCCAACTCGCTGAATTGAGGAGGCAGAGATTGGAGTTAGGGGAAACCCGCTGGGATTTGCAAGACAGAGTATCATTAGGAAGGGACTGCGTAGGGGGCTGGGGGAGTGGTAATACCCGGTGCTACCATTCTGTACCTTGCTCTTTTTAACTTAACGATGTATTTATTTATCATTTAAATGTTATTTGTAGAGTTTCCAATATGTGCCAACCCTGTTCTAGATATTGTAGATGCAGCCTGCCTTCTGATGTATTGTCATATCACAAGCAGTAGTTCCAGATTTCGGTCCAACTAGGAAGACACAATGGGACTGAGCCTAGCACTAAGTTTACTGTATAGAGGATAAAACTTATATTGCACGTGTTACTGTCTCCTAGTACATTAGCTTTCAATATTCAAGAATTGTAGAAACTCATTAGGTATGCTGAGCTCTGGTCCCAAGTCAGAACAGAATTTTGAGGTACTATTCTTGGTCTGTCAATTACTCAGGCTGATTCTACTTGCACAGCAATAGAGTAGTTTCATAATCTACTCTGATTCAACCTGTTGGAATCATCTATCTATATGGAAATCTAGCTAGAAAGACATGCAAATGACCATGGATTTTCTCATCATAAAGCTGGAACCATGTTTATTATCATCTCAGTTACAGAACTATTTTGCAGCCGTGCCCATAGACTATGACTCAGTTTGAACAAATTATCATATTTATAAGCTTGCTATAATTAATACTTAGGATACAATGACCTTGGGAAAATTTGATATCATCTGCTAAATGTGAAGATATGAATATCTAAAGATTAAGCAATTCTCTCCCTAGATGTATACCCAACATGTTTATATGTGTGTGTGTGCATTTAGAGACATATATAAGAAGTTCATAGCTGCATTATTCATAATAGCTCAAAACTTAAAACAAGTGTCCATCAGCAACAAATAGATCAATATATTTTGGTAAATCATATAATGGAATAGTGCACAGTAGTGAAAATGAAGAAACTATGTGTATGCATAACTTATGTGAATCACAGAAAGGTAATGTTTGCGTGAAAGAAGCGAGACATGAAAATGTGCATGGTGGGTGATTCCATTTGAGTACAGTTCAAACATAGGCAACATTAAAGTATAGCATGAAGAGATGCAAATTTAGGTAAACTATTAAGCGAAGCAAGTAAATAATTACCATAAAAATGGGGATTGGAATTACTTTTGGTCAAGGATTGTAATTGTGAAGGAATGTGTGCTGCACTTCCAGGAGTGCTTGCAGTGTTCTTTGCCTTCATCTGGGTGGTGGTGTAAAAATATTCATTCTAAAATAATTGATTGTTTTGTGTACATATACACATATATTTCATTTTATTGTCCTTCCCTTTATTATACTTCACAGTTATTGTGCTTTTTACAAATTCAAGGTTTATGGCAACCCTGCATCAAGTAAGTCTATTAGTACCATTGTCTGAACAGTATGTCTTTCCTTTTGTCTTTCTGTCACATTTTGGTAACTCTCACAATATTTCAAACTTGTTCATCATTATTATATCTCTTATGGTGATCTGTGGTTAGTGATCTTCGTTACAAATTGCCGTGAACTGAGCACATATAAGATGGCAAACTTAATCAATAAATGTGTGTGTTTCTTGTTACTGCTCCACTGACTGGCTGTTTCCCCATCTCTGTCCCTTTCTTCTGGCTTCCCTCTTCCCTGAGACACAACAATATTAAAATTAGGGCAATTAATAACCCTGCAATGGCCTCGAGGTGTTCAAATAAAAGGAAGAGTCCTATGTCTCTCACTTAAAATCAAAAGCTAGACATGATTAACCTTAGTGAGAAAGGCATGTCAAAAGCCAAGACAGGCCGAAAGTGAGGCCTCTTGTGCCATACAGTTAGCCAAGTTGGGAATGCCAAAGAAAATTTCTTGAAGGAAATTAAATGTGCTACTCCAGTGAACACATGAATGATAAGAAAGGAAAACAGCTTTACTGCTAATGTGGAGAAAGTTTGAGTGGTCTGGAAAGAAGACCACTAGCCACAACATTCCCTTAAGCTGAAGCCTAATACAGCATAATGCTCCAACTCTTCAGTTCTAGAAAGGCAGACAGAGATGAGGAAGTTGCAGAAGAAAAGTTGGAAGCTAGCAGAGGTTGGTTCCTGAGGTTTAAGGAAAGAAGCCATTTCCATAACATAAAAACACAAGGTAAAGCAGCGGGTGTTGATATAGAAACTGCTGCAAATTATCAAGAAGATCAAGCCAAGATCATTGATGAAGGCCGCTAACACTAAACAACAGATTTTCAATGAAGATGAGCTAGCCTTCTATTGGAAGAAGGTGCCATCTAGGACTTTCATAGCTAGAGAGGAGAAGTCAATGCCTGCCTTCAAAGCATCAAAGGACAGGCTGACTTTCTTGTTAGGGGTTAATGCAGTGGGTGACTTTCAGTTTAAGCCACTGCTCATTTACCATTCTGAATATCCTAGTGCTAACAAGAATTATGCTTAGTCTACCCTTCCTGTGCTCTATAAATGGAAGAATGAAGCCTGGATGATAGCACATCTGTTTACAGCAGGTTTTCTGCATATTTTAAGCCATCTATTGAGACCTACTGCTGAGAAAGAAAGATTATTTTCAAAATATTACTGCTCATTGACAATGCACCTAGTCACCCAAGAACTTTGATGGAGATGTGCAAGAAGATTAATGCTGTTTTCACACCCGCTAATACAACATCCATTCTGCAGTCTATGTATCAAGGAGTAATTTCAAGTCTTCGTATATAAGAAGTGCATTTTTCTGGCTGGGTGTGGTGGCTCACGCCTGTAATCCCAGCACTTTGGGAGGCCGAGGTGGGTGGATCACCTGAGGTCAGGAGTTTGAGACCAGCCTGGCCAACATGGTGAAACACCAGCTCTACTAAAAATACAAAAATTAGCTGGGCGTGGTGGTGGGTGCCTATAATCCTAGCTACTCGGGAGACTGAGGCAGGAGAATCACTTGAATCTGGGAGGCAGAGGTTGCAGTGAGCCAAGATTGTCCCATTGCACTCCAGCCTGGGTGACAACAGTGAAACTCCATCTCAAAAAAAAAAAAAAAAAAAAGAAGAAGTGAGTTCTTCTTAAGACTACTGCTGCCATAGATAGTGTTTCCTCTGATGGATCTGAGCAAAGTCAATTGAAAATGTAGAGAAAGGAGTCACTATTCTAGATAAGAACATTCGTGATTCATGGGAGGAGGTCTGAGTATCAATATGAACAGGAATTTGGAAGACATTGATTCCAACCCTCATGGATGACTTTGAAGAGTTCAGGATTTCAGGGGAGAAAGTCACTGATGATATGGTGGAAATAGCTGGAGAACTAGAACTAGAAGTGTATCCTGAAGATGTGACTGAGTTGCTGTAATATTATGATAAAATTTACATGGATGAAGAGTTGCTCCTTATCGATGAGCAAAGAAAATAGTTTCTTGAGATAGAATCTACTCCTGGTGAAGATGCTGTGAGCATTGTTGAAATAACAACAAAGTATTTAGAATATTATATAAACTTAGTTCATAGAGCAGTGGCAGGGTTTGAGAGGACTCTAGTTTTGAAAGAAGTTTTACTGTGGGTGAAATGCTATCAAGCAGCGTCACATAATACAGAGAAATCTTTTGCGAAAGAATGGGTCCATGAATACAGAAAATTTCCTTGTTGTCTTATTTTAAGAAATTGCCACAGCCACCCCAGCCTGCAATTGATGCAAGATCCTCCACCTGCACTGATTATGAGTTGCCGACATGTCAGACAATTATTGGCATTTTTAGCAATAAAGTATTTTTAATTGAGATATATACATATTTTAAAGACATAAGGCATATTGCATACCTAATAGACCTCAGTATAGTATAAACATAACTTTTATATGTACTGGGAAACCAGAAACGTGACCCAATTTATTGGCATATTCTCTTTATTGGTGAGGAGTTGCTTCTTATGGATGAGCAAAAAAAAGATAGTTTCTTGAGATAGAATCTACTCCTGGTGAAGATGCTGTGAACATTGTTGAAATAACAACAAAATATTTAGAATATTACATACACTTAGTTGATAAAGCAGTGGCAGGGTTTGAGAGGACTTTTGGTGGTCTGGAACTGAACCTGCAATGTCTCTGAGGTATGCCTATATATGGGAATTATTTTTTAAATAAAACTTAAAAATAAACCCTGAACATAACTACTTAACCTGGGAATTTAATAAGGGAATTAACCTTATTAATATTTGTAATATTAATGTTAATATTTGCAAAACACCTTTCAGTGTAGAAGGGATAAGATTACTTGTGGAATCCTCTGAACAGAAAGAAGAGGCATCTGACCAAATATTTAATTTCTTACATAGTGAAGGACTTGCTTTTGATATATACAGAGAAAGACCAGTTAATTGAGATTCTCATATTCTAAATTTCACACTTTTTTCTGTGTTAGAGTCCTGAATTTATTCCAAGAAACTTGATAGAATAATTTAGGATCGTAATATCATATGCAGGTGCAATGTGACATTTCTGAGTCATGCGTTGGAGCTGACAGTACAACTTTTCCCCACTCCCATCCATAGCTTTTTACCTGTTTTTAAGGTTTTCTAAATCATAAAGATGAAGCCACTGATAGTTTGAGTGAGGCTTATCAAATCCTATAGCTTTTTACATGGAAGAGATGGATTTCACCTAGAAGTCAAACATTTGTTTACTGATAATGATAACAGCCAATGTCTGTTACAACATCGCTACCTCAGAGACTTTATTATGTATCACACATTCTTGTATGTGCATACTTGCATTCGCTCATGTGAATCTCACAACTACTCACAAGTATTATTTCCATTTTAGTAGTGAGGAAACTGAGACCAAGAGGAGTGCCTTGAAAATGGATGTGTTTGACTCCTACGCCCGTGCTCTTTATTACTGGGATACTTTATAATGCTTTCATTTAGTTCAAGGTTGCAAAAGAAACAAAGCTCTCAGGGTTTTGTTTTTTTTTTGGTTGTTGTTGTTGTTGTCATTAATAGTACATTTATTTCAAGTGGAAACTTCAGAAAATTGACAAGCTTTTCATTCATATCTCACTGATGTCTTCCATGTGCCTCTGAGTCTTCCTTGGCCAGTCACTTATGTTTTTAAGTAGGATTCAGAATCAGAGGTGGTCACACCACCTACCTCAAAGGCTGATTCCGCTTCAGATTACATTTTTGGACTAATGTTTAGGATTCAGCTGGGCCAGGCTCAGAGTCCATCCTGTGTTTTCCACATCTGATTTCTATCTTACCTACAAGCAGCCATCGAATAAAAGACCTTGGATGTAATGCAAGAGAATGGGGCAAGCAGAGGAAATAGTTGAAAGTTTGTAGTGAGCCATCATTGTCACTTTAGACCTTTGTTTAAAAAATATATTCATTGTTAAGATTTCTAATTTTACCTAAAGTTAGGGGACCATTATAAGGAAAAGCTGTGGCAGTCTTAATAAGAGCTAAGGGATATTGAGCACTTAATCTGTTCCAAGAACTCTTACAAAAGACTTTTTACCTATTAATGTTGTTAACACGTGCCATGATCCTGTCAGGTATGTATTCTTAATTATCTTCATTTTCAGAAGGGGATTTGGAAGCACCGAGCAGTTCCTAATTTTCCTGAGATCACACACCTAGGAGGTGGTAGACTTAGGAGTTACTCAGGAAGGCAAATTCTAGAACCCACACATTTAACCACTATGTCATGCTGCCACTTCTTGAGTTGAAGAAAGATTTGCATGTGAATATGCTTTATATTTTTTTAAAAATGAAAGGTGCCACGGCATCTCAGGTGGGAAAAAATAAAGAAAAAATAAAAAATGAAAGGACATCAAGTATTGGTGGCATATTGAATCCTTTGATTTATTTCAACATGAACTATCTGCAGTGGTAGAAAGACATTTATAGTCTGGTTGCCTTATAGGTTATAAGCCAACAAACCTCATACTGTAAGTTTATAAGACTGCCAAGCATTTTCCAAACTCCGTTCATTATCTGTGAACCACTGAACAACAAAGATCAAGTATGAAAAAATGTTCTTTGAATTCCCCTAAAGCAAGAACATACTGAAATGAATGGTGAATAGTTGTGTTGGTTCTTTGTCATTCCTTGGATCAAATAATGACCTTCATATCTATTGATTCTCACTTTTCTTTTGAAAATAGAGTGTTTTTATTCTACCAATGATTTAAACTAGAAAAGTTATTATTGCTGTCCCCTTAAAGCATTACATATATATATTTTTTTTCACTAAAATATCTTGGTATTATTGATTTAACCTGTTTCCCTCTTTTGAAATAGCTGTGTAGTCCTCTTAATGTATATGACATAGATTTCTGGAAAGCAATTCATATATACTTATAAAATATGAATTCTGCTTTAATTCTGATCTTTTGTGCATAACTACTATGAAATCTGTAAGTTCTCTTGATTTCCTTTCTTTACATTAAATATTTTTCTTATAACAATAAGAAAAACTGTTTTTTTGTTTCTAAATTGTTGCTTCTAAAAATTGTAGAAAACAAATTTTACCTTTATTAGGATAGATAGAACTATGTATAGAAAGTACAGGTATATAGTTTTCTGCTGCTATATAATTACTACAGAATTACTGTCTTAAAACAACATGCATTTATTATCTCAAAGTTCTGTAGATCAGAAGTGTAGCTGGCTTCTCTGCTCAGTTTCACAAGACTAAAATCTAGATGTCATCCTGCGGGGCTTTTATCTGGAGTCTCTGGAGAAAAATCTGCTTCCAAGATCATTCAGATTATTGGCAGAATTGAGTTCCTTGTGGTTGTTGGACTGTACTTTCTGTTTTCTTGCTGATTGTCAGCAGAGAGCTGCTTTTAGCTTCTTGCAGCCCTCTACATCTTCAAAGGCAGCAATGACTTATTAAATCCTTTTTAGGCTTGGATACTCTCTGACTTCACTTTTCACTCACATTCAAAGGGGGAGGATGTTATAAAAGAGTGAAAATCATTGGAAGTCATTCTTAGAATTCTGCCTACCACAGAGAGGTAGCAAAATATTTATGAGTTTGGTACTTCCTTGAGATTTGATTTTGACAAAGCCTGAAATAGGCGACTTGCTTTACATGAGTGATTTTAATGTCCTTGATTTTTCAAAGGGAATACAGCACTTTTAAATTTATTATTCTTGCTTATGTTAGAATTCAGACTTGGAAGTGTTTTTTTTTTTTTTTTTTTGTCGGAGTTTCACTCTATCACCAGGCTGGAGTGCAGTGGTGCGATCTTTGCTCACTGCAACCTCCGCCTGCCAGGTTCAAGTGATTCTCCTGCTTCAGCCATTACAGGTGCACACCACCATGCCCGGCTAATTTTTTGTATCTTTAGTAGAGATGGGGTTTCACCATGTTGGCCACACTGGTCTCGAACTCCGAACCTCATGATCCACCTGCCCTGGCCTCCCTAAGTGCTGGGATTACAGGCATGAGCCACTGCGCCTGGCCGGAAGTTATTTTTAAAGTGGTGAAAGTATAGAATTATTTTGCATTCACTGAAAGATTGTTAAACATTCAGTAAAGAAGGTGGTCTTCTAACCCTGATTCCAAAGTTCCTTCCTCTGATGTCAGTGGAGAGGTGGAGCCACTTACTATGGCTTATATTTATGGTAAAGGTAGAACATGTTGAGAGTGAAATGAATTTCACAGAGCACTTATCTTTTCAGTTTTCTTGCTTTAGGATCACAGCTTTGCTATGGGGCAATTTTTCAATGAAACAGACCTACCACCAGCCATTTCTTATTGGAAATGCACAAGGCCTCAGGCAACAAGCAACAGCTGAGGGGATCAGTGGCTCTTTTAATCTGCCTGACGCTGGCCACAGAGTCCTTACAAGCATCCACCATGCTCCAGAGAGCTTGTTTTCTGAGGTGGCAGAAGGGTCGCATCCACAGTGTTCACATCCCTTAGATCCTCTCTCTGGGAAGCCACAGTGGTAACAAATGTCCAGAAGAGCAGTTATTCTCAGGGTATACGACCTCACAGCCACCACAGCTCATCTCTGCTTTATTTGGTTTTCATTCATTGAAGAGACAGATTTTGAACAGGAAGTACATCTTGCAAGTACTTTCTAATTACTGATTACCCTCTTTCTGAGTCCACCATTTGAGAAGCCCGTCAGCTGACCCCTGTTTCCTTTATAACTAGTACTTAATATGCATCAAATTTGTGCTTTTTTAAGGTTTATAGTCTTCCAGTTCTGCATAGTTCCAAATATGTCTCTTCAGTGACTCAAGCCTCCCTGACACCGCTCCCTGTTTCTTCCATCCCACAGCCCCCAGTGCATTTAAAGGTACATTCAGCAGAACAGAATTTCCTAATAGAGTCATACAGTGGCTTATTCATAGTGCACACTGGGGGTCTTCTAATGAAGGATAGAGGGCACTTGTGTCATGGTATCTTCTATGATTCTTTTGTGTCAAATTCAACATCTACATTAGTGCCCCTTGAAGTACCATGACCTCTTAGCTCTACAAGTCTAGTCTTCTATCATTTACCAGAATGAACACATTTTGAGTGTCTTTATTATTCCGTACCACTTTATTTCTATGATAAAGAAGTGAGAACCCCTTCTTTATGTCTGAGACCTTTCCTTTCTCTTACTACTTATGATTGCAAACTTTCATGTCATCATACTTTTCAGGTAAGAAAGTTTCCATTTCTAATAGAATTGATGTCTAGATTATTTTAATCATGGCTACCTATCCTTGAACACTTTATGTTTATCAGAAACTCTTTTTAAAAGGCTCATCTGAACTGAACATAATATTCCAAACATGTTCTGCCCAGCCCAGAGCAGTCTAGACTGCTTCCTCCCTTGATGTGTGAATTGTACTTTCCCAAGTTCAAGTAGTATCCATTCTGTCGCCAGAAGATAAGTTAATGAATGTCTAATGAAAGTCAACCAGTATTTTTAAAAAGAAGTCTAAGATTGCCTTAGAATATTTAGTAGACATAGTATGCCTCTGGTTCAGACTGAAATTGTGGTTGACTAAACTCCCCCACACTCATTTTCTTTGGTTTGTTTATTTAGATCATTATACATTGATACATTCCACTTCTCCACAACTTTCAACTTTAATTCCTTCTTGCTTCAGGTTATATCCAACAGTTTATTATTTCAAAAGCTCTCTATTAGCCTTTTTAAGTACTCTTATCTCTGGACTCCTAGTACTGGGTCAATCCAGCCATCTACCTTCTCCACACCTAACCTCGGGCTGCTGAGAACTGCTGTTGAAAAGTCACACACCTTATTTTTGTCTTTGTCTTCTTTTGTATTTTTTTCGGGGGGGGGGTCTGTATAAAATAAGATTGATTGCTTTTGCTAGTCAGCACCATGATTTAAAGTTTTGTTTTAAACTTGACTAGCTGCCCCATATTTTCCTCCTAGATTCTAAGTATGTTCCTTGCTCTGGGACTTTGTGCTTGTGATTATCTCTGTTAAATGCTCTTCCACTAGTTGAGTAATTTTCAGTCTTGACTATACATTAGAATCAATGGGGAATTTAAAACAGTTCTGATGCTAGACCACATCCCAGACCAATTAACTCAGAATTTCTGAAGGGTGGGACCCAGATATTAGTTTTGTTTTAAAAGATTCCCAGGTGATGCTAATGTGCACTAAGGTTAAAAGTCACTGCCCTATAAAGATGCGTGCTTTGCCTTCTCACTTTAATTGGTTTTAAGCTCAAATGATCATCACTTTAGGGAGGATTTTCCTGTTTATCTAAAATATAGACCTCTTTCACTTTCTATTGCCTTCTCCTGCCTTATTTTTCTTCACAGGACATACCATTTATTTACCAGGTAAACTATTGTTGCTTATTCATTTCATTTGTCTGCCTTCTTCTCACAGAATATAACCTTCATGAGTGCATACATATATATAATCATATACACATTACAATGGTAATTAGAACCAAAAGCATAAAAGAGTGGAAGAGACTGACTTGGAACAGTGTATATAGAGAGAAGAGGGCCTAGAATAGAACCCCAAGGAACTACAACATTTTGGGAGCCCATGTGGTTATTATGTTTCTTGGTTGGTTTAGTTCATTGCCATATTCTGCCATCTCTAATAGAGTCTGGCGTACTATCCAATAAAATTGTTGAAAGGAATTCCCCATACTTCACCATTTTCCTTAACCTCCCAAATAAATTTTCTTTTTCACTCTTAGAATATTTTCAAATAGCAGAACAAAGTAAAAACTGTCTAATGAAAATTCTTTGACATTCTGGTCCCTTTGACCAAGCTTATAAAGTGTCCATGTATCTTTTTTTGTATCTCAGAAAATTGATGCTCCTGGTGTTTGGGGGTAAGTTTTTTTATATAATTTTTTTTTTGTTTTGAATTCCTTTATTTTGGATTCTGTTCTATTCTCTTTATCTCAAGACTTTGATCTATTCACTGTCTCTCCTTTATTGATGCCTTTCTTCAACATGAGTCTACTCATGTTTCTCCCATTTAAAACTAACATTCTCTCTTCTGTATCTCTTGCTCTTTCTCTCTCTCCCCGCTAAATCCTCTTATTTGTCTAATCTCTTTTCATTTTTAAACCTCTCTATTCTCTCATTATTACCTTTGATGCTTCATAAAAAGTGCTCTGAAGTCAATAATTATCTATTTTTTCCAAATCCAATGGGCACTATTCATTATTCATCTTTCTTGACTTTCCCTCTATAAGTTGGGAATGTTGTTAACTTCTCCATTTTGAAAATTCTCTTCTTTCTTGGTTTCTGTGATATCCCTCTCTCTTAATTCTGATTCTACCTCTAAGGTACAATCCTTGGTAAGAAAGTCATATGTGTCATTATTCAAGTTACTGATAAAAAGCTTAAAAAAATTCAGGCTTGAGGACAGGTTCTGTGTTGTGTTGTTAGAGACCCAGGTCTAGGTTGTTCCTGATCAATTTTAGGGGTCTGTTATTCAGTCCACCGAATAACATGATTATACAGTCTGTGGATCTCCATCTAGTCCTGGAGGATATAATTAAAAATTGTTAAATGTTTTACTGAAATTATGATAAAATATATATTATGCAGGATTATACCTCACAGTAACACAAATTTTAACATAAGACAATTGGCAATTGATATTTAGGGGGTCTTCAAACCAGCACCTCATTCTCAAACAATGATAATCTAAAATTCCTATCTTCTAGGGAGAGAGGACAAGTTGTAGAGGGTAGCAAAACAGCAGACAGCTAGGATCTTAACAGAGAGGCGAGAGCAAACATGATCCTAATATTTTCTCTTTTCAGTGTCCCCAGATTGGTTGACAAAGCAAAGATCAATTGCATATGAGGCCATTAAATTGCTGCAGCTATCCCAGGAGTGCCAGTTAGCCATGACCCAGCATTGTCTTCTTGTATAATTAAGCTAGAGGGGCAAATGCCACTATTTGATACCAAACCATAGTTGGACTTGAGTTGGGTGTCGACTGCTGCAGCTAGAACCTAGGTATTCTGTGCTCCTCAAAGTGTGAACCATAGACTAAATAAAACACACATACACACACAAAACTGACTACTGAGAAGGAAAATGAATTTTATTAATCCGAGAGGGAGATAAAGTACAAGTATACAAGTTATGGATGACTTATTGATAATTGCTTACCATAAATTTGAATACTTCAGCATAATCTGAGAATAAGATAACCTCCCTATTAATTTAATAAAGTTCACATTAAACTTGAAATATTAATTCAAAACCAAAAGGGACCTCTGTATGTGTGGTTCTGAATTTTGGTTGGGGAATGGAAAAGGAATCTGAATGTTGGCATAAACTGATAACATGGATAGGTGAGAGACAGCCACTTCTTTACCTTTCATTTTTTTCTTCACTATGGATTTGATAAAGAACTTTTGAATTTTTTTTTAACTACATTTGGAGGATGTTATGGACTTCATTCACTTTTTCTTCCAGTAAAATTTTGGTACATATTCAGTTTTTTTATTGGTTTGAGAAACTATTGCTTTGGGATAAAGTCTAAAATAACAATTGTAGATCTCCTTGTAGAGCTATGAAATTTGAGGTTAATAAGTTAATATTTCAGAAGATCATAAAACAGTAAGCTGGGAAGAAAACTAAGATTTTCCAACTTTCAGAAGACACTCCATTTAGTAAGCCCTATGTTGTCAGATGTTGCCTGTATTTCTGAGTGAGAAAGAACTTTTAATATTACCAATGGTCTTTGAAATTTTTTGGAAAGAAAAAAGCAGGAACATTTTTTCTAATTTAGCTTTACTTTTGTAATTCATTTTGGTAAATTATTATTTGCCTCCATTTCTAGATTTTTCTTTTCTAGCATTTGAATCTCAGAGGATGCCCTTGATAGTGGAAGTATAGGGGTAATTTGTCATGTCAGTTGATAATTAGTTTGGATGATCTTACTGAAAGCTAAAGTTGATTGTGTTCATCTGCAAAGCAAACAATTTTGACAATTAAGGCATAAAAATTGTGAGTGTTACATATAGCTGTTCCAACTATAATGTGTTGATTAGAGCTGTTTCATGAATCTTTCTCAGGAACAGTCTGAGTGCTATATACTGCTTAGAAAGAGAATACAGAGTCAGTGTATTTGCTATCACAATATGCTGATTGCAGCAGCTTGCCCAGAGCTAAACTTACTGTAATAAAAACTTCTGGATTGGAACATACTGATGGCATTTATGTTATTTGCCTCCTAAGTTGTTTCTGCACTTTATAAACCCAAGCAAACAGCTCTCAGTTTGAGAACCTCAGAAAGGTCTGTCATTAGGCATTTTTGAGTTTCCTTATGTCAGTTCTTTGAAGAGTATGTCAGCTGAAGTCTTGCAGTGAGCAGTAGAATATGGATCTTATGTAGCTGAAGGTGCTGGATTAAAATAGCTTCCATCTTCTGACTTTGTCCATATCATTTTATTGAACTCACGTTTTGATAGATGCCTTTCTGTTAGGGTGTTATTATTTTTAAAGACTCATAGTGAGTTCCTGGCCCTTTGGATGCATATTGCCTCCTCAAATAGCATGACATCAGGCATACTGGACTTATATTAGCATGGTACTTAAGGAAATTTGAAAAAGGCTCAAAGGAAAATTACTGAACCCATCTTATACATGCAGTATGTCTTAACAAATCAATTGCGGATTAGCTCTAGGAAGTGGCCATGTTTGTGTACATGGGAGGCCACATAGATCTCTGCCACATATTACAGTGTCTGTTCACAAAATTGTCCCTTTTTGAATTCTTAGAGCCATCACTGGGAATAACAATGCTTCTGAGTGCCTACTAAGGAATGGTTGTGGAGATAGGCCAAAGCTAAAGAGAGAATAGGAAAGAAAAAATAAAGATGGAGGGAGTGGGCAATTGGAGATGGAAAGGGTAAAGGATGAGTAGCAGTGGTTATGTCCTGTCTCTTAATAACAACACAATGGAAGAGTTGGCTTTCCTCTTGCTGAGAAAGGATATGCATTTGTCATATGCATATGCCACCCTTCACTGGGTTTCCTGTGCATCTTTGGATCATACACCAGATGAACAGGAGTTCTTCCGTTACTACCAGTGAAGCTGTTATTATCATCACTTAGCCTTGCTGCTGTGGACAATCCTTTGAAGATCTGCATTTGGAAATGGCACATAGAATTTCAGCTCTTTTATAATTTATTTCTTACATTATTTTTTAATGAATAAAATGAGGATTATCCAAGACAATTTTTTTTGAGGGACAGTATGATTCAACCTCTTCAAGGAAAAGGTTTTTAAATGGCCTTACTATAATATTCGAATAACTTAGACCCTTCACGTAATTTCCTTAAATGGAGGAATTTAGTCCCTAGTTATAAAAAGAATACAGTACTTTCTTTCTAGAAAACTGGGAAAGTCAGAAGAGTAAAAAGAAAAAAGTGTGCCTATAATCTCACCACTCAGAAAGAAGCTCTCAGGATTAGATATAATAGTCCTAAAGTGCCTCTTTATTTTCTAAATTCTTGGGGCAGTGAATGACTGAAAAACCTGAAGTTTTGTGCCTGTTCCCTTGGGTGATATTCTAAGTAATACCTGTTAAATGTTTAACTCATGTGTCTATGGACCAGTAATATTTGAATAGCTATAATGACTATGTTTAAGTCTACTTTATTCCAAATTCATGCACGTAGCCAGAAATTCTCTGACCAGGAGAATAGAGAGAATTGCCTAATGATTTCACTATTTTACCTAATGATTTCACTGTATTAACTTGTATCTTAAATAGTAATAACTATATAAATAAACAAAAAAATAGACAGATACATACTTTCTTGACCACATTGGCTAATGAAATTAATAATAAACTGTGTTGAAAACTGCAAACATTTGCTATGCTATAGTTTACAAGTGTTCTCCATTTAGTAGAATATCAGTGCTATTTTTATGTTATTGTGCTAGTATTTCCTACACAATTGTTTTCCTTGTGTTTCTACTAGTATATAGATTCCAGACTCTTTTCATTCTCTAAAACTCTTCCAGTTTTAGAAGTTTGAGCATGTATGGGGTATGTGTGTGGTGTGAGCATGGGGCTTGCTGAAAATGAAGTTATTTCCTCTTATCTTTTCTTGAAAAAATTCAGATCCATGCTTGTGCTAATTTTACTCAAACTATAATTTGTTTCTAAAGACAAATGTTCAGAAGGATCAAGGAAAAATAATGACCCTTTAATTTTTGTAGTTAATTTATTTGAATGTTCTAAAATTGTTAGCATTTTTAACCTATTAGCAATGATAGCAGTGTTGTAAATAACTGTAACAGACCTCTTAAAGAACCAGACCCCTCGATTAACAGGACCCTTGATCCTACACTTAATGAACTCCTCAGGTCAAAAGGTACCATAAAATTACAGTCATGTGCTGCATAAGGACATTTTAACCAATGATGGACTACATATACAATCATAGTCCCATAAGATTATAATGGAGCTGAAAAATTTCTCTCGCCATCATAAGGTCATAGTGCAATGCAGTACTCTTGTATTTGTGGTGATGCTGGTAAAAACTAACCTACCATGCTTCCAGGTGTATAAAACTATAGCACATACAGTTATGTACAGTACATCATCCTTGATAAGAAAAAAGGACTATCTTACTAGTTTATGTATTTACTATACTTTTTATTTTATTTTTTACAGTTAACTGTAAAACAGCCTCAGGCAGGTCCTTCAGGATGTATTCCAGAAGAAGGCATTGTTGTCATAGGAGATGACAGCTTCATGCATGTTATATTTAGTGGGACAAGATGTGGAGGTGGAAGAAAGTGATATTGGTGATCCTGACCCTTTTTAGGCCTAGGCTAAGATGTCTGTTTGTGACTTAGTTTTTAAGCAAAAAGTCTTAAAAGTAAAAAAAAAAAGAAAAAAAAAAAAGAGTTAAATTTTTTTAAATAGAAAAAAAGCTTAAAGAATAAGGGTAGGAAGAAAGGAAATATTTTTGTGCAGCTGTACAACGTGTTTGTGTTTTCAGTTAAGTGTTATTATAAAAGTTAAAAAGTTGAAAAAAGTTAAAAATTTATAAAATGAAAAAGTTACAGTGAAGTCAGGTGAACTTATTATTGAAGACAGAAAAATATTTAAAAAATACATTTAGTGTAGCTTAAGTGTACAGTGTTAATACAATCTACAGTTATGTTTAATAATGTTCTGGGCCTTCACATTCACTCACCACTTACTGACTCACCCAGAGCAACTTCTGGTCCTGCAAGCTCCATTTGTGGTAAGTGCCCTATTCAGGTGTACCATTTAAAAAATCCTTTATGTCATATTTTAAATGTACCTTTTCTATGTTTTGTTATGTTTAGACACACAAATACCGTTGTGTTACAATTGCTTATAGTATTCAGTATAGTAACATGGGGTACAGGTTTGCAACCTAGGAGAAGTAGAGTATGCCATATAGCCTAGGTGTGTAGTAGGCTATACTATCTAGGCTTGTGTAAATGCACTCTCTGGTGTTCACGCAACAATGAAATGGCCTAGCAATGCATTTTTTGAACATATCCTGTGGTTAAGTGACACATAACTGTATGCATATCTTTTTTTTGTTTGTTTTCAAGACTGAGTTTGCTCCATTGCCCAGGCTGGACTGCGGTGGCGTGATCTCAGCTCACTGCAGTCTCCGCCTCCTGGGTTCAAGTGATTCTGGTGTCTCAGCCTCCCAAGTAGCTGGGATTACAGGTGTCCGCCACCATGCCTAGCTAATTTTTGTATTTTTAGTAGAGATGGGGTTTCACCATGTTGGCCAGTCTGGTCTTGAACTCCTGACCTCAAATGATCCACCCTCTGCAGCCTCCCAAAGTGCTGGGATTACAGGCGTGAGCCACCGCTCCCAGGCTGTATGCATATCTTTGTCGATGATGTTCTTTCTTTCTGTTTCCCACTGTTACCACCCCAAATTACTTCAATTTTTAAGAGTAGGTTTCTTTTCCAATTAACCTTTGTACACTGTTTTTTGAATTATACTATAAAATATGCTTAAATGGCCCTCAATCAATATTTGGTACTGATAAATGATAAAATATTTGCTGAATAACAAATCATTTTCAAAATTCTCATTTTCATTACATAATATTTATAATACAATAATTCTCTTAGGTGGATGTGACTGCTAGATATTCTTCTTAGGTTCTGTGTTTGGGCACAGCTTCAACTGACTCAGGGATTCTGAGCCTGCCTAGCCATAGGACTCCCCTGGGAAACTGATTATGCATACAGATTTCAGGCCCCACCCCTCCACCCCAGACCTGCTCAGTCACAATCTCTGGGAGATTTGTATCATCAGACAAGTCTGAAAAACTTGAAACTAGTGAGGCTGCACTGGGAATTTGATCAATGCATAATTGCATATTGGTGTATAGGAAAGATTTATGGATGTGGATTGAGTTGATAGTGTTCATTTACTTTTATTGCTAGTCAAATCAAACGTCAGAAGAGAAAACTGCCCTCCTACGTTCTTTAAATGTTAGCTTCTATGAGACTTCAGTTGAGGTAATATAAAAATTATTTTTTGAGCACTACCATGTACAAAGCAGTATTCTAATCTTTTTCATGTATTTATTACTATTAATATTAATATAGAGAGATGAAATAATTTGCCCAGAGCCAAATAAGTAACTAATGGGAAAACCTGGACTTGAACCTGAGAAATCAGATTTCAGAATCTATACAACCCTTGCAATATATTGCCTATAGCCACAAAATGCTAAGTATGCACTAATGTGTCAGACACTACTATACTAAGTACTTCATATACTTTTAGTACTTTTAATTCATTTACCAATTCTACAAAGTGAGATTAAGAAAGGCAAATTCAGAGAGATTAAGTATTTTGCCCAGAGTTGCCCTGCTAATAAGTATTTAGAAGCAGTGTGGTTTGAAATTGGGGTAGCTCAACTCCAAAACTCTTTTCACAACCACTATCCTGTATGCCAGAGTGGCATGTTTGAAAACACTCATACTTGTCATCCCTTCAATATTTTATATAAATAGTATTAGCACCTGAGGGGTTTTCTGTAAGCTAATTATATAACACTTTATTGTCTACATTTAAAAATGTCTACATTTAACATCTACATTAAGACACTTTGGTGTGTACATTAAATTTTTAAAGAGATTCTAAAGTATATTATAGAATTCTTTCTCTGAGAAAGATTTGAAAATAATATATTGGTCACTTTGTTATCTGTCATAGGCTGGCTGAAGGAGAGATAAGGATTAAAATACTTTCAAGGAATTCTTAACCTTCTAATTTTTATCATTAAGGGATAGTATAGTTGGTGAATAGTTGCATATTTTATGAACATTTGTTAAGCAGTTGCCCTTAATTTTCTTCACTTGAACATTAAATATTCCACATTTGTTCTGTCCCAAGTAACTTATTCTCCTTTACTTTGAAATGACTTATAAATTTACTTTCACAAAAGTATTAAAGATTTGCTTTAAACTGCTGCTTTCCCCCTCCTTTTTTTGGTCCCAAAATGAAGGTGAAGTGTTAATTGGTTTTAGTGGCATCTATGGCTACCTCTTTATCTGGGACTTCACTTTCTAAGGAAAAGTGAAGAATTGGCAGAAAAATGTGTGAAATTGTCTGGGGAGGTGAGAAACTTTAATGTGCTTGTGAATTAGTTCACTTCTTCTAGGTAAGACTATTGCACCATAATAAATATTGAAACGTAATTCTTACTCTTAGACCTAATCCTTTAAGTATATTAGTAGACATTCATAGAAGAATTTTCTGAAGAAATATGTTAACTAAGTTTCTGTAGCTGGAAAAGATCAGCCACTGATAGACTATGAAATAAGAATATCTTGTGTAAACACACATGGACAACCAGAGAAGAGACTCTCTCTCTCAAGAACAAGGACATGCTAATTTGGATTCAGAACTAGAAGGGAGGAACCTGGATTTTGCAACATGCTATTGTAGTTAAGTACAAGACTATAAAGTGCCTGAGACATGTACCTGGCTGTTAACACTTTTTCCCAATGAAAGTGATTCTAATAGGAGTGGCTAATTCATCTGAAACACTGTTCCTGGTGCTTATACACTGATACATTTTAGTAACTCTGTACCTTTGATTTAATAGGTAACCATCTAGATTGGTGTTCTTATTTAAGAAAAAAATTTACTGGGATTCTGGAAACCTCAAAGAAGACTACTTTACCATTTTAACAGCTTTAAGATAACTAATCTTTTTTTTAAAAAATTATTATTCCTTCTGCATTTTAGCAGTGGACATTTCCACTTGTACCTTTATCAGTAGGCAGCAGAGTAATGTAATGAGCCCAGTTCTGTGTTGGGAGAGAGAGAAAAATATGGCTTTGTTAGCATTTGCTTCTGTAAAATCAGTGCAGAGTACAGAGGGAAAATAGAAATGCAAATGAAGTCTGTTGATTTGTTTCTACACTTCCCTCTTTTTGTCATTCCACATTCAAGTGTCGGTTGTAAGACACCAGGAAAATGTTTCTTTATCATCAAAGATAAAAATAAAATTTTTTGGCCAGGCGCGGTGGCTCACGCCTATGATCCCAGCACTTTGGGAGGCTGAGGGTGGTGGATCACCTGAGATTGGGAGTGCAAGACCAGCCTGACTAACATGGAGAAACCCCGTCTCTACTAAAAATACAAAATTAGCCAGGCAAGGTGGTGCATGCCTGTAATCCCAGCTACTTGGGAGGCTGAGGCAGGAGAATTGCTTCAACCAGGGAGGCAGAGGTTACGGTGAGCTGAGATCGCGCCACTACACTCCAGCCTGGGCAACAAGAGCGAGACTTCGTCTCAAAATAAATAAATAAATAAATAAATAAATAAATAAATAAATAAATAAATAAAATTTTAGGCACTTTGAGCCATTAACCCATACTCGCGAGTTAAGTCCTTTACTTGAAATACATAATTTTTTCCACACAATTAGAGAGACATTATTACTACCTTATTTTACAGAAGGTGAAACTGAGGCTTAGAAAAGTTGACCAAGGCCATATCCCAAATAAGTGGCAAAAACTGGAATGAAAATGTAGGTCTGTCTAATTCAAAGATAATGCTCTTAGTCATTATCTCAAATATGAATTGTATGTATAATTTAATAGCGTTCTGGTATGTTTTGTTTTATGTACTTGGAGTCAGCATATCACGATAAAGAGCAAGATAGAAAAGGCAGGAGATCTGGAGTCAAGATACTTGGATTTGGAATCAACTTGTTTGTTGGAATTCTAATTCTACCACTTACGCTGTGTTATATTGGGCAAGTTGCTTTAGCTGTTTGAACTTTAGTTTCTTTTGTGAATTGGGAAGTAAGGGAGATAATGGATGTGAAATGCTTAATAAATGGTGTTTGCTAATGCTCTACATTTGTAGAATGGCTTATGGTTTACAAAGAACTTTCACCAAGATTGTCTCAGGTAATACTTAGTGATGTAAGTGTTTGAAGCTCATTCATTCTTTTATTCAATCATCCAACAAATATTTTGTAAGTGTCCACTAGGCTTCAGGCATTGTTTTACATGTTGGAAAGATTTAGCAGTGAAACAACAGGGGGGAATAAAATTCTTGTTTTCATGGAGTTGCATTTAGTGGGGCATATAGATAATAACACATAAGCAAAATATTAAATATATCAGATAATAACAACAAAGGTAGCATTTAACTTATATGATAAGTACTATGAGCTAGTAGTTAGCTTAGTAGCTAGAAGCATATTGCGATTCATAGATTAGCTACATGATTTTCCATTACAGACAAACAAAACCTGTAAAGCAGTTACAGTTCAACTATAAACTAAAAAAAAGTATTGTTTTAAAACAATTAGGGGATTTAACACAATTTAATGGTTAGTACACATCACCAAAATTGATGAAATATCTTCTAGCTTTAACATTCTATGATATATTGGCTAAAAGCATGGAGTAAATATGGACCTCTGATACCTGTCTTTATGTAGGTCTGGCAAGTGTACTCTGAATATAACATAATAATTATTCAAAGATTTTTTAAAGATTATTGAAAAACACTAAATAATCTTGGCATTTGTTAACTTTGTAAGCTAGTCGGTATTCTCTTGAGTTATATGTCTCAACTTCAGCACAAAGCTAGGAAAAAGCTTCAGTAATCTGAAACTTCCATTCTCTTATACTGCGGCTCTTAGAAGATGTGATGGGATCATGAAAAGATCTTGTAGGGAACCCAGACATTAAGGTTATTTCTACCAACTCTGAGTTTAAATTCACTGAAAGCTACAAGAAAGACAAGTGTTACTTTTAGGGTAGTTGACAGTCATTGACTATTGACGACCCCAAGTCATCATTCAGCATCATGGGGCAGAGGTCTGTAAGTATTGGAAGAAAAAGTCACACCTCCCCATTAAATGTTTTGAGATTTAATCCTGAAAATGCTTTCTAGTTGTTATCTCAGTAAAAGGAAATAATCTTTTTTTCTTGACTCAAACTTTAAAACATTTACTGACGAAGTGTTTCCGATCAGTATTTAAGACAAGCTTGTCCAACTCATAGCCCGTGGGCCACGTGCAGCCCAGAATGGCTTTGAATGTGGCCCAACACAAATTCGTAAACTTTCTTAAAACATGATTTTTTGTGTGTGACTTTTTTCTTTCTTTCTTTCTGTTTGTTTATTTATTTATTTATTTTTGCTCATCAGCTATCATTAGTATTAGTGTATTCTACGTGTGGCTCCAGACAATTCTTCTTCTTCCAATGTGGCCCAGGAAAGCCAAAAGATTGAACACCGCTGATGAAGAAGTTAAGAGCCCAAGCTTCAGTAACAGAATTCTTGTTCTACTACTTACTATTTAACTTTAAGAAGAAATCCATTACAGCTTCAAAATATTTTGAGCATCTTTCCACCTCTCTACTTGATACCACTATTCTGTTCCACACAGTGTTTCTCCATAGAGTAGCTAGAGTGACCTTATTACAATTGAAATCTGACGGTCTGATCCCCACACCTTCTCCTCCTCTTTTACTCACTTCTCCAGCTCCCCACCCCCTCTCCTCCCCGTCTTCCTCCCTGCCCTCTTAAAAACTGTCGGTTGTCTTTCTTTTATGCCAGAGTGAAGTTCAGACTCCTCATTCAGGCCTACCTTGCTGATCTCACCTATGTCTTGATCACTGAGCCTGAGCCACCTGAATTGTTCTAATCCTTAAACACGTTAAGCTGATTTCCTATTTGCAGCTTTAACTCAGCCTGTTTCCTGTGCTCAGAACACTCTTCATTTCACTCTACATGGCTGACTCTTTATCTCTCGGGTCTTAGGCTTTCTCTTACCACCCAATCTAAATAGGTTCTCTTGTTATGCTCACTCATAGCACCATGTTTTTCTCCTTCGTGGTACGTATCACAGTTTTTCACTTTATATTCCTTTGAGTTTTGTTTAATGTCCGGATTCCTGGCCAGGTGTGGTGGCTAATACCTGTAATCCCAGCACTTTGGGAGGCCAAGGCGGGTGGATCACGAGGTCAAGAGATGGAGACCATCCTGGCCAACGTGGTGAAACACCATCTCTATTAAAAATACAAAAAATTAGCCGGGTGTGGTGGCATGTGCCTGTAGTCCCAGCTACTTGGGAGGCTGAGGCAAGAGAATTGCTTGAACCTGGGAGGCGGAGGTTGCAGTGAGCCGTGATGGCACCACTGCACTCCAACCTGGTGACAGAGCAAGACTCCGTCTCAAAAAAAAAAAAAAAAAAAAAATCTAGATTCCTGCCCTCCCCCAACCATAATCTTCATGTCTTTTTTGTCTACTGTTGTACACCCAAGTCCAGCCACAGTTGTTGAACAGATACTCAGTAGTACATCATTGTTAAGGTTGAATGGATAACAAATCTCTATGACCGTTCAAAGTCTTAATTTGCATATCTGAAAAATAAGGATAATAATTCCTATCTCTAAAGTTATTGTGTGAATTAAATGAGATTAAAAGATCTAAAATACTTAACGCTGGGCTGGACAAAGTCTTCAACAAATGGTAGGGTCTGTAGTAGCAGCAACATAATCAGCAGGCACTTATTAAGCCCACTGTATGTGTAAGACGTCACTAATATTTACAGAACGTATTTTAGAAAGAGAAACTTCTGTTAGACTTTTGTTTAACCTAGTCTTTTCTGGGTATATTCATTAACATTGATCCCCATATTAAGGAAATTAAAATGCGAGATTCCAGCAGTGATTCTGTGCTTTTTAATGGAACATTGGTATGAACTAGCCTCAGCTTTGTGTTGTCACAATTATCAAAGCCCCCAACGTACATTCAACAGGGTAATTACTTTGCTTAGTAATTGCCTAGACTATCCTCCCTCCACTCCAGCCAGCTGGCATTGAAAAAGAAGCACTGCTTTTATGTGTGCACATAATCAATCTGTAAAATCCCATTTTCCCCAACTTCCACACCCCCGTGGCTGCATGCTTCATTTTGAAACCTCTTAAAAAAGAAAAACTTTGAAGGCAGCCTTAAAGGTTATTTCTAATCTCATTCTAGCCATATAACATAAAAATGAGATAGGGGGCCGGGCACGGGGGCTCAGCCTGTAATCCCAGCACTTTGGGAGGCCGAGACGGGCGGATCACGAGGTCAGGAGATCGAGACCATCCTGGCTAACACGGTGAAACCCCATCTCTGCTAAAAAATACAAAAAACTAGCTGTTCGAGGTGGCGGGCGCCTGTAGTCCCAGCTACTCCGGAGGCTGAGGCAGGAGAATGGTGTAAACTCGGGAGGCGGAGCTTGCAGTGAGCCGAGATCCGGCCACTGCACTCCAGCCTGGGCGACAAAGCGAGGAAAAAAAAAAAAAAAATGAGATAGGGGTAGGGAGTGGGAGGGGTTCATAATGTGATTTGCTTACCTCTTTGCCTGGAATCTTACGATACTTGTAGGAAAGCCCAGTGCAAGCTTACATGGGTAAAAATACTTCTTCAGTGTGTATTTTGAGATAAAGTTGAATTTAATTCTGTTTTGAAGTGTGAAGAATAGATCAAGGTTAATTTGGTTATTCTAGTTCTTCTTTTAATCTGTTCATAATGTCTGTACTATTTAGAATAAGAGTTTCCACCCACCTCTCATGACCAGCAGCCTGTGTAACTGATTATCTGTTAGAGCCCTAGGTGCAATGCCCTTCCCGCTTTGCTTTCCTGTTTCATGTCTCTTTCTTTCTGAGAATATTATCTCCTTTCTGGATCGTTTTCTAACTGCTTTTACTAGGCTCACTGCAATCTTTTTCTTTTGGATTCCAATTTCCCATGTGATTAGCATTTTTCTTAGCATTCTTCCCATAGTCTTGAATTAATTGACATTTTTCCTTGAGGATGAACTTCCCTGTTATCTGCTCCATCTCTAGAAACTACCAATATTTGATGAAAATAGGGTAGGGGAGAGGTATGGGATATAGGTAGGTCGTCTCAAAAATGTTTTCTCCAAACCTGAAAGATGTAACTATGCTTCTGTCATCATTATTCAAAAACCTTTATTTTGAAGTCTGTATTTTACAGTTGCATCACCTACTACCAT
This sequence comes from Macaca nemestrina, assembly GCF_043159975.1. NCBI lineage: Eukaryota > Metazoa > Chordata > Mammalia > Primates > Cercopithecidae > Macaca > Macaca nemestrina. The sequence continues at coordinate 47,987,058 of NC_092139.1, forward strand.
CATCTTCTCTATCCTCTTCATCTCTGAGACATTTCCCCATCTTCCTTAGGGCCTGGAATACAAACCTTACCTTCATACCACCTCATTCCATCTCTCTCAGTGACTTTGTTCTCCTAGCTAGTGATACTTGTAAAACCGTAGCTTCTCAGTCGGTCTTTATTTCAGGCATCCTAGAGCCACAGTCATGGCTTGGGCCGTACCTCTCGGGCATCTCCAGTTTCTTTTCTCCTATTAAATATGCTCCCTGTCTTCATTGTAGATTCCTCTCACTTTACTCCCATCTTCTTCCTCAGGTTAATATATCTCCCTCCTGGTGTTCACTTCCTTTTTTTCTATCTTGTTCCTCCCCATGACCCACCAAGACCCCTTTACCCTCTTATCTTCTTAATCATTGTTTCTCTTTTTTTTTATCTCCCATTATCCTGTCAGCACCCTAGAGGCTTTTCCCTCATTACTTGCAGACACTGCTTTCATAATCCCCCAAGGGTCACCTCATTTTTCATATTCAGTGGTGACCTCTCCTATGTCTTTACCCTGATAACATTTTTGACATCCTTCTTTTTTAGTACTTTACTTCTTTGACTCCATAATATTTTCTTTTTGTGATTATTTTTCCTTCTCTGCGACCCCCCCCCCCCCGCCACATTTTGTTTATTTGTTGTTTCTTTGGTGTGGATTCTTCTCCCTCTTCCCCCATTACAAAGGGTGCTCCTTTGGCACCTCTTTTCTCTCTGCTTATTTTCTGTTGGTTATGTCATCTGCCCTCTCAATTTTAATACTCACCTCTTAGATGTGGTTTCCCTTCCTGATACTGAGGATCTGTCCCCACATCCTCCTTTGTAACCCTCTGTAGACATGTCCAGAGGGATAATGTAAACCTAAGGTCATGTTAATTTATTATCTGGGTCACTATGGAGGGTTGAAGAGGGCACTATTAAAAATTAGCAGATGTAAACCTGTACTGCGCACATAGTCACCTGTTCAAAGCCAATATTTACAAAATACTCTGAAATCTGTTTCTTCTCAGTTGTTTTCCATCTTTATTAGTTGCCTCAACAACATTCTACTTACCTGTGCTGAAAATCTTCATCATCTTCAATATTCTACTTTTTTTACTGTAATCTTTTTAATTAAAGCTTTCTTTTCTTTATTTCTTTTTTGACCCCATTCCACTGGCAGTGCACTGTTCAGGCCCTTATTTCCCCTTGCCTGAAATACTGCATAGCCTTCTAACTTGCCTTCTTGTTCCCAGTTTCTCCCATTCATCTTTATGCAATATTTTTTATTTTTACAAAATGTTGCGTGAAGTGCACTGATCATTTATATACCTGCTTAAGAGGCATTGCCAAAGAATATCAATGTAGACTTCTCAGCTTGGAATTCAACACACTGCAAAGCCTAATGGAAAAAACCTTTCCAGTCTTACCTCCTTCATGGACCCTGTATTTCAGCTGGACTATTGGCCTTTATCCAAACACCTCCTAAATCAGTGGTCCTCGACCACAGCAGAATCACCTTTGGAATTTTTTGAAAGGTATGTGCCTAGCCTTCATCTGGGAGTTTTTAATTTAGTAAGTCTTTGTTGGGGCCTGATTATCTTAATAAAAACCTCCCTCAAGTGATTCTGACCAAGGCCAAGGTTGAGAAACATTGGCCATTTTTATTTCTTTATAATTTTGGTCACTACTTTTTCTTCAGAACCAGCATCTGCTTTTCTTTAAACTCCTTCTTACCCCTCAACACCTATCCTTAATTTTATCTCCTTCATGAGGTCTTCCTTGATCTATTCAAATAGATGTAGTTGTTTCTTCCTCTTTACTGCAGAGCAGTGAACTGTCACTGCTATTTATGCCCTATAACTGGTAGACAGCACACTTCTTGAAGGCAAGCCGTCTGCTCCTTATAAAAAAGGAGCAAGCTGGGCGTGCTGGCTCACGCTTATAATCCCAGCACTTTGGGAGGCTGAGGCGGGTGGATCACCTGAGGTTGGGAGTTCGAGACCAGCCTGGCCTACATGGTGAAACCCTGTCTCTACTAAAAATACAAAAATTAGCTGGGTGTGATGATGCATGTCTGTAATCCCAGCTACTCGGGAGGCTGAGGCAGGAGAATCGCTTGAATCCAGGAGGCAGAGGTTTCAGTGAGCTGAGATTGCGCTATTGCTCTCCAGCCTGGGTAACAGAGTGATACTCCGTCTCAAAAAAAAAAAAAAAAAAAAAGCCAGTCAGTAAAAGTCATTGACTAGTTAAGAATATTTGTAGAGATCTTTGAAGTTCTTAAAAAGTGATTGATAAGCATGTTATTTTTTGCTTATCATTTAACAAAAAGTCCCAAAACAAAAAGTACAGTGTTTGTTATTCCAAGACTATGCTAAATCAAGATTTGCTAATCATGCTAAGAAGGAAAAAGGAATTAGAATTTTAAATGCTACTACCATTTTCAGCAAGAATGAACTAATACTACATTCATTGGTGGATTGATTCCATTAACACCCATGCTTCAGGTGCTTTAGGACTCCTCATGAAAACTGTCATGTTGTCATGTAGCTATAAAATATGCATTAGTCAGAAACTGTAGTTATTAAAGCCGAGTTCTTTTCACCAGTTTGTTTGGAATAGGGGAATAATACTTTTAATAAATCAGCCTTGCTATAAGATAGAGCACAGTGTCATTTTTAATAGGGAGCAAGAATAAGTGCAGTGATTAAATGCAGTTACAAGTGGCTATATCTAAAAACAATTTTTGATTTTGTCAGACATTTAGCAAGGGAGTAATTTTTTTCCTCTAGTTTTTTTCTAGCTTTCCCAGTTTTTTTTTATTTGTTGTTGTTGTTAAATCTATATGCTATATATTCAGAACTGGATTTTTTGTTCCCTATAAATTTGTTAGTACCTGATTTGGAATTTAGTCTTATTAATATCATTTAGTTTGGGATGCATGGAAATGTGTGTATAACTATTGAGTGCCCTTTAAGGTGGAGACTTGTATCTTGATATTCTATTAAAGTATATATATATGTATATTTTGTACTTTGCAAAGCAACTGGATTTTATAGCAAGTGTAGGTAAAGAAAAAACTTTTATCCTATTGGTGCTCTGCATATTTGCTAGTATAAAACATGTTTCTGATTTATTCCAGGCAACATAATCAAAAGGTGTATTTTAGAATATACACAAACTTTTCTATGCTAATGGAAGGTATACTACTGGAAAATATCAATATAATCTCTCTTTTTTTTTTTTGCTTTTTATAAACCACAGGTTTATAGAGACTTTATGGAGACATTCAGTCCTTTCCCTGACTTTTAGAAGAACTATAGCTTAAACTACTCAAAACTTCTAGAAACAAAGTCAGATTTCCTTCAGAAACATTCACTATGTTTAATGTTAATCACATTAGTCTTTCAGTTGTTCCTCGAAAACAGCCATAACGGGAAGCCAAAAGACAGAGTGTTGGGAAACATTCTGAAGAAAGCAAGCAAATAATTAATAAGATTTCATAGTCACTTGGTGATATCTCCTTGTCAGTAGAGGAGTAGAAGGAGCAGTCTCTAGTAAAATTTGGGAACAGATGGCAAACATTTGTTGACCATAATAGTAGTAACTTATATCTTGTAGAAGATTGTACAGTTTTCATGCACATCATGTCATTTAATCCTCACAAAAATGAGGGTACTAATAACCCTCTTTTGCAGATATGGAAACATAGCTAGGAAGGGTAAGTGGTTTGTTTTTAATTGTACTATTTATTCTAAATAGTACAGACATTATGAACAGATTGAAAGATTTCAAGTCTTTTGATGCTCTGTGTGGAAAACACAAACTCAAAGTGTGTGTGTGTGTGTGTGTTAATTCTCTCATTCAACAATAATCAACACAGAAGACTTGTCTTACCAAGTTTTGCCCCATACACCGAGCAAACAATCAGTTTTTCAGCAGATACCAGCCGGATGTCCTCCAATTCAGTTTAATCCTGACACTGGCTACCTGGAAATTGTGTCATATCCCACAGGTTGAACGCTTATTCCCACAAGACTGCCCCCTCTTCAGATACCAGTTGCAAAACTAGCCAGCTTCATGTTTGGTTTCCCAGGATCCCTTTTTGTGTTCTATTAATTTGCTACAACAGCTCACAAAATGCAAGGCAACAGATTTACTGATGTATTATAAAGGATCCGACAAAGGATCCAGATGGCAGGAAATATTAGGTGAGGTCTGGGTGGGCACAGAGCCTCCACGCCCTCTCCAGGCATGCCACCCTGCAGGAACCTCCACATGTTCAGCTATCTGGAAGCTCTCCAAACCTTGGCCTTTTGTTTTTTTATGGAGGCTTGATTACACAGGCATGCTTGATTAAACCATTGGTCACTGGTGATCAACTTAATCTTCATCCCCTTCTCCCTCTCTGGAAGTTGGGGTTTGGGGTTGTAAGTCCCAACCCTATAATCATGTCTTGGTCTTTTCAATGACCAGACTTTATCTTGAAGCTACTTAGGGCCTGCCAGCCATCAGTGAACTAATTAGCATATGAAAAATGAAAATATATCACTTTGAAGATTGCAAAGATTTTAGGAGTTGTATGCCAGAAACAGGGACAAAGAGAAAGTGTATATTTCACAGTATCACAAATGCTAACTCACTCTACTAAAAGGCTATTTTAAAAAAACAATTTTTCAAAGACCACCTTAAAAAGTATCAGGACAGTGGCAGCAGTGTGCCTAAGAGAGAAAGGCCGTGAAACCATTTCTTAAATTTTCCATCTACACAATGAAGAAGTAGGAGGAAATAAATTTATACATGAAATACTGAACTCTTTAAAGTAAAATGATACACAACCTCAAGATGTTGATTTTTTAAAATTTTTAGCCAACTTTTATTTTTATGCCTAGAAAAATACATGGGACGTTTAGGACTAATGTGCTGGGCAATTTGCTACTTAGTGATAGTAACACAATCCTGAAAAAGCAAGCACAATTATTCTGTACTTTTTAAAAGTTTTATTCAGCAATAAGACCATAATTTTTCATATTTAAGGAGTATGAAAAATTTGTCGAGTTTTAAAAGCTGAATACATGTAGCGTTGGATCAAGGCACATACAAGACTGGCCAAAGGGCGTACAATGCACTTTGGTTTTTTGTTGGAAAAAAAAAAAATCATGGCAACAGAAAAGTGATATGGTTTTTCAACAAGTAATAGCTCACAATTCAGTAGGAAGCTAGAAGGAAATGTTACATTACAAGTTCATTATGTAATATCTGGAAAATTGTGACAGTAATGGGCAGTATTCTTGATCTTTGTAAAAGTAAATTGAACATTTATGTACAGTGTTAAAACCTTTGACATAAACCAGATCTAAATTTGATGTCTAGTATTTATTTTTCTTTAAATTCTCTCATTTAAAGAACTACTTTCTCTGGGTTGTTGAGGGGAATCGCTTATAATTACACTACATTTTTAATATGCATAAAATTTCTCTGACATCCTTTATGATAAAAACATCATAAACACTAACAATTTTGTGTTTATAAGTCACTTTTCAAAAATCAGGATGGCATAGGCAAAACCAAAATGCAGTTTTGGTATTTGTGTTCATTACACTATACAAATCTAAGTTTTCATGTTTTCCTAAGTACACATTTCCCCCGCAACTTGGAAGCACATTTACATCACTGTTTTTGTGAAGTCCTTTATTTTCAAAGCTTTGCTGACAATGGCTTTAACAGACTTCACACTCCTTTTATGCCAGCTGATGTATTCAGTTCAGAAGATATGCTTAACTTTTTTAAGGATAATTAATTTGCCTAGAGCAAAAATGGAGATATGCAGCAGGTTTGATATTGCCCATTACTTCACACACTTTGATTTATTGAATACCACTGGGATAATACAAATTTAATAATTGGAACATTATTTCATAACCATTTTCTAAAATTAAATTTTCTCATTCAGCCATTCAGCCAGTTTTTTTTACATTTTATTAATACCAAAGTGAAAAATGGCCTGTGCTTATACTACAAGGATCTCATGTGAATGCAGTCCTGATTGTTCAACACAGCAAGAAAATTCACTTTCACAGTCAACAAGTCATCTTACTCAGTAGAACACAAAGTAAATGGTTTATAACTCCAATATTTGCAAGGAAAATACAGTACAAATTACTAAAAAATACTAAAATATAGAATTGTGTTCAGGCATCTCCACTACATCAATCGCAGCAGTAACCTGAAATTTGAAACTTTTAATAAAAAGTTCTTAAATATAAATTATATGGCAAATGTACAGTACATTGCTTTTTTCAGTCTCTTTTTCCAGTGTTTTGCAGTAGAACAGGGTTCCTACCATCACCTCCCTTAGGTTTAAAAAACCCAAAACACAAGTCTGCTGCAAGTCCTTCAGCATCATGAGTGTGAGTGATCTGAGTCTGGAATACCACTGTCTCTGTAGCTTCGGTTACTACTGCTTTCACTGTGATTGTTTTTGTACAGATTCATTCCATTAGGAGGAAATATGGTGTGTATTACAAACTCCTCCTTCGAGATGGGTTCATTGCTTATTGGTAACATCTGAAAAGAAGTTTCCCTGATTTCCAGGATAGAGTTGTCCTTCTTAGTGCCAGCTTCTGCATAGTCATCCTTTCTTCTCCTCCCTTTGCTATACGCACAGTTCCTTGAGAAAAGCGATCCATTCCTATGAACATACCAACACACTAAAGCAAGAAGGGCAATGGTAACCAGGGCCACAGCTCCACCAATGATGGCAGCCAAAGGTAAATTGGGGTTTTTGTAAGGTTCTTTCTCTTGCTCTCGATTGAGGGTGGTTGTAGGGTTGTACATTCGAAGGGGTGCAGTTTCAGTCTCAATACAAACAGGAGTTTCATCAAATAGGTAGAGGTTACTGGTTTCCATGGGAACCATGCATACTTTATAGGGTGAATCAGGCTCCAGGGCTGTGACCAAGTACTCACTGCGTTCCCCTGTTACAATTGTTTCTGTTATAGATCCAAATGCTGGGCTATGGCCCAGTTTAAGCCAGCTGAGTCTCAAAGCAGTCATAGGTAGAGCAAGTTTCCAAGAGATATGAATTGTATCAGAGGTGACAGATTTCACAGTAATTGTAATTGTTTTTCTTGAGGGACTCCCTGTGGTTTGGTGATCCTTGGTGAGCTTGGGGTTCTTAATATCTGGCTGTTTGGTCACTGGAGCTGGCCACTGTCCTTGGGCAGGATACACTGTGTTGGGTATTGCAGTGGTTATCTGAATGGTGCTTACAATGCCACTGTCCTTACAATCAAACAGTTCTGCATTGAGATCCTTAATAGCCATCCCACGAACTTTTTCTGGGGCTTGGCACATAAGCCCACGCACATTGACCTTCACAGGTAATGATTGTAACCAGTCACGTACCCATTTCATCTTGCACCCGCAATACCAGGGATTGTTGCGAAGAATCAGTTGTGTTATATTGTCCAAATCATCAAAGATACCCTGAGGTAAATTACTTAGGTTATTATTGGACATATCCAGTCGATAGAGCTGCCTTAGATAAGAAAAAGCATTTGGGGGCACCCGATTGATGTGGTTATCTTGAAGATAAAGCTTCCTCAGGTTTGTGCCTGGAAGGTTTACTGGTGCAGCAGTCAGGGAATTCCGCACCAGGGACAGCTCTGTTAAATTAACTAGGTTGAAGAAAACTTTGTCACCTAAACCGTGGTTGTTCAACAGGTTTCCATCTAGAACCAGGCGTTTTAGACTAGTGAGACCTTGAAGAGATGGTGATGAAATTGTGGATATGCGATTATCATCCAAGCGTAGTTCTTCTATAGTCCTGGGCAAACCCCAGGGAATTGTGCTAAGGTGGTTGCGGGACAGGAAAAGCAATCGGAGATAGTTGCTGTCTCGGAATGCTCCCTCTTCTATGCTAACTGCAGAGACAGAGTTGTCATCTAAATGTAATTCTTCCAGATAAGGAATTTTTGAAAGTGAATCATAAGTGATAGTCCTTATGTTATTTTCTTGCAAATGTAACTCTTTTACATACTTTGGGAGGTTGGTAGGAAATTCATCTAAACTGTTGTGGTATAGGTATATTCTTTCTACTTTCAGCAAGTTTTTCAAATCTGAAGGAATCCCAGCATTATTTATTTGGTTGTTCTGAAGGTAGAGAGTTGTAGCATCCTCTGGTATTCCTGTTGGAATGGATGTCAGAAAGCGATCATTACAGTAAATGAAACCCGCATCGCAGCGACACACAGATGGACAGGATTTAGCCATAACTGATAGAGGTGCTACTTGAAGGAACAGCCCAATTTTAGTCCCGATGAGGAAGATGCTCCAGGCTGGGCTGATCATGGTCAGCAGTGTTGAGGTCTTTATACAAGGTAGCTTCCGTTACTTCAGAACCCTAAAATGAAGTGAGTAAAAAAAGACAGAAAACAATAAGGACAGCATACTGAATATAATGTTTAAAATGAATGTGGAAACTAAAATATCTATAATCACTTTTAATATTTTAATTTGTTTTGGGAGAGGGCATAGTCGGGCTTATTGCTAGCTAACAATAGACAGTGTCATATAATCTCTTTACCTTAATGGTTTCTTAATTTCTTTATACATTAAAAAGTAACATGTCCCAAATCCATTTGATTTTGAAATGTTAAATATAATTGAAGTTTTATTGAATAATCTAAAGTATTTTAATTATACTTTATATCAACCTTATAGACAGTCATTGATCAAGCTAATTGAATATCCATTTCTTTCTTAATATTCATAATAATTAACACCTTGGAATATTGTTTGGTATATTTAAAGGTAACCATTTTACTGTTACCAAAAAACCACAAATTTTTATATTTACTTTTTATTAGGCAAAGACTATACAGGTATAGAAAAATGTCATAAAAATATCTATTCTCTTCATACTTCATACTTCATAGTTACCCACATCTTGAGATCCTGAATCTCAATTAAACCCATAGTTTGCTTTGATTATTAATGTCATTTCATTTTCTTTGGTTATTAATTTTAAGTATTATTTTAAATGGGTGGATTTCTATAAGAAAATAAGAACGAATCCTTCATTTATTTTTGGGAAAGAATTACAAAGCTAATACATCCAGCTAACCTAAGTGGAAAATTTCACTTCATGTTGAACTCTGTCTTTCTTCTGTTTGCATTTTGTTATATGTTTCATACTGCAAGTTTTAATGACTTTGTCCACATTTTTCATTATTTTCTATCTCATAATGTGTTTTCACAGTGCATTTATATTTCTTTAAATTCTAACCTAGAATATAAATCAACTTTTTCTATGGCTGGCAAAGTACAGATTTATACTGATGTATTGTGTAATATAATATCTTGTGTCCTTTTAAGTATTAATTAGCCTTTGTAATTTTAGGCATGAAAATAAAATACTTTGTTTTTCCTACCTTATTGAACGATGTGAGTAAATTTTGCGGGAGTGAATATCCAATGCACATATATTATTTTCCTGGTGAGGGGCTGGGACTTATAAACTTTTGTTTAGTCCTTGGAAATGTTCTTCACCGTTTATTCAAGTAATCCTATGCCGCACACACCTCCAGATCAGGCTTGCTGTTGTCAATGAACATTCCAGCTGCAGTTCAGCATGGTGGGCAAGCTCATTAAAGTGGGGGCAGAAACAATTCTGCTTCCTGTTACTATGTAGGACACATGGCTTCCTATGTATTTTTTTTTTTCTTTCTGATAGAGTTTCTGTGTGAAGGTTCCTTTTGTGTAGGTTAATTCCCTTAGTGGAAATTGCCCTCTTTGAAATTCTTATTGGCTCTTCTGTGCAATGTGGTCAGAGATAGTAACTTCAGATCCTCATGAAGAAAGCCATTCATGATGCTAAGGCCTGTATAGTAATAGGTTTTTCAGGCAGTTACCCCCTACCTTTATTCCCATCCAGGATTATCCAAGTATAAACTTTGTACAGTAGCTACATCCTGAGGTATGATTACCTGCTGTGAAATAGCTATTTCCAGCTTTTGCTTCTTGCTGATTTTTCAGAATGTCTGGTGCAGTCACGTTATACAAGAACAGGTATTCTCTTTTAAGAAGTAAAGGAAACTAAATTCTTCATGGAAAGAAAACGAGGCATACTAAATTTCCTTTATATTTATCTTCCTTAAAATATACTGGGACTGAGCATCTCCTGTGAAAGTAAAAGGTTTTAATGAACTATTAATAATGAACTTTAACATACTAGAGAAATTTCCTAGACATTTAATTTCAATGTCTTAAAACAACACATCTTTCATCATAGTGGTTAGTCAAAAGGGATAGGTTGACCTCTTTGTTTTTAGACTTCTTATTTTCTTATATAAATAAAGTAGGAGCCAAAGTAGAGATTGTCATCAAACAGATAATTTCTATTATATGATTGTGTCACTTTGAATTAAACACCATGGCTTTCAAATTCAAGCCAGTCTTTAAAAATTTACTTTGAAATCATATGCATAAAATGATAAAATGTTTAAAAAGAAGAAAACAAGTACATGTCAAAGAGGTGAGCAAATACATTAACAAGTATCTTTGACAGAAATGCCAAGGTAACTTTTTAGGCATTTCTGAACATGATTTAACAAAGTCATACAATCCACAATTTAGAGTTGAAAAGGCTATGTTAAAAGCTTTTCTGTTGACTTGCTCAGTTCCCTGTTTGATTCTTCCTGCAGGTCTCAATTTTCCCAACTGCAGAATGTCGACACCATCCCCTTTCTCTTTAGGGGTACATCTAAGGACTACTTATTGGTCTTGAAACTCTAAGCACTCAGGTGTTCTTGCCCAAAAGGTGACATAGAAGTTCAAGTCATGTTTAGTTTTTCTGGAGAATACTATTCTAATTTTCTTTTAGCATACTGAGTTTGAAAAAAAATTTTGTATTTGAAATAGAAAGGACACTATTATTTCGATCTCCTTGTAGTGACCATTAGGAAAGCACACCAGATGGGGCATTTCTCTCTAGGTTCATACATGAATATGCCAATTTTTAATAAGTGTATCATTTCTGAAAGAAGACTTTTGGCTTGACTAAAGAGATCTTTGAATTTAATGTTGACTGCTTTGCCTATTATCAAATGTGCATGAAGATTTTTTAAGAGTTTGGAGGAGGTGAGTAATATTCCAATTGGTTATGCAGGATCATCCACTCTGATACTTTGTATATATGTAGGGAACATTTGAGTATCCTGGAAATGTGTGACCCTGAAAGTAAGGACTAAAGTAGTAGCAATTTGCTTCTCCCACAGTTACTACCTAACATCCAGCAAGGATAGCATCTGTTCCATAATTCAAATGCTCTGCTGAACGAGTATGTTAAATAAGGCCACAATTTGTGTTTCTGGTTCTCTCCAAAAATTCAGTTTATTTTAGTTTGCTAACTGCATACCGACATGGTCATAGGCTATATTAACAGAAGAGAAGTGAAAAAAAATTACAGATACATATAATTCATTATTTAGGCAACTTGAAACAAAAATAGCAGTTAGCAGATGGATCAAACAGTCTCTGGTGAATATTGCAAAGTGCCCACAGAGGAAAGTTTAAATGATTTATTGTTTAATGTGAGGTTTTACTGTGATGCCTTTAGGGCTTTGCCTGTTATTGTCAAATTCCAATAGTATCTTTTCTTGAAAACTGTTGCTTTCTCAGTGTGTGAAAATGGAAAACCAAGCTGTTGAAATTATAATTACAAGGTTACTTTTTAAAGTATCTTCTGTAAAAGTTTTTTAAACTTGAAAATTATTCAACATATAAAATAATGTGGTTAAGTTTAGAAAACAACTACTTACGTTAAATTGCATTAGAAACTAATTAAAAACCATTATAAAAATAACAAGAGAGAACCTGCTTAAAGTGTTACCAAGAGTCAAGCATTTCTGATATTGCAGGGATGATGGTGAGGCAATATATACTTGAGATGATGAATCTGCTGATTTTGGGGATTTAAAAACTGATCATTCCCTGAGTCAGGTCAGACCACAGTGTGTCCAAGGTGATGGTCATAATGATAACCAGACATAAAATAAATGTCTTTTATCTTGTATCTGAACTATGTATATTTCACCAAATTAGGCTCTAACAATATGTGTTGATTTTCACATTTTTAACCCAGAGAATGAAAGAGTTCTAAATTGGTGTGAAAAGATGGAAGATTAATTTGTTTATTTTACCTGTTTTACATTTGTGAAGCTGCTTCCTCTATTCTGTTTGATATGCAAACTCACATTTGCCATTCATACAATAGTGGTAATAATGTGGGATTAACAGAAAGCCTTAAATCTCATTAAGTTCTTGGAAAATGTCATTCTTTTCTCCCCACATTGTATTTAAATAAAAGGAAAAACATAAAACAGGTTTCTTAGGAGGGAAGGATACTCTTTCAGAAATGAAGGTTACATTCAGAGCTACTCTCATATGCCCCTACTCCCTTTACTGAGGCTCAAAACCATTCATATTTGACTACATTTTATGTCTTCTCTTTCCCATTTATGTTTGAAACTATAGTGCTAAACAGATTTTTGGGTTTTGGTTTTGGCATATTAACTGCAAGGATCTCTTCATCAAAAATGAACGATCTTCTCCTATGCTTTGACTTTCCCCTTTCTGAGCTGGATCTACATATTTGCGCACCTAGAAATACTGTAGTCAAATGTCGATGATGAAAAGAAAAATGACCCCCACTGGCATGGACACTGTGGCCAGGTTTCCACAACACTGACTTCAGAGCCTTTCTGTCTGCCTAGGCTTGAAAGAGGCCATTACTTCTGAACAAAATGAATCGATCTTTTAGAAAAATACTGTTAATGGGGTAACTTGGGGGAAAAACATAAATGGAGCCCTGGTAACTTAATGGAATGTTAAAAAAAATTTTTTTTAATGGAGGCATTATTTAACTATAAAACACTTAAAACTGTAGTAAAAAGAAGAAAAACATAATCACCTCACTGATGAATCAAATTTTTAATAGGGATCCTTATATTCATATTCAGTTTCTTTTTACAAATAAAAATTGTAGATTTTTTTTTGCATTTATAATGTAATCATCAAGTCTGAAAAGCTTCCAATTTATTTCCATGGTACACCCAATAAAACATGTAAATAGATAAGGATACTATTTTAGGAAAACTAATATAAGAAGTTGTATCTGAATAGAAAACTGATATTTAAATAAAATCAAGAACTTGCGGCAATCTACATGTTTATATGATTTCTTCCCTGCTACTATAATATTTTGGAGCTGGAAGTGTTATGAGAAGGTATTTCTTATGTTTTAAGAATATTACTTAGATTAAGATGAAGCTATATAATAGTAGTGCTAATTTCTTATTTATGCCTTAGATTTAAATTGATTTTGATTTGACCTGTTTGGTCATTACTCACTTTTGAAAAATATTAATTCAAGTATAAGGTTTTGAGATTTTAGTTTCTTTTTTAATGATTTCTCCCACAGAATGATTTCTGAATGCTGAGGACTTTTAAAAATATTCAGTCTAAAATATAATGGCATGTAGAACTTTTCATCCAAGTTAGTTGCCTTGTTTTAAGTAAAACCTTGAGACTAAAAAAAACTCATGCCTAAACAAACGTATCCAACTTTGTGAATATTTCTAGGTAAACTGGAATTTATACAATCATAATTTAGAGTATTAGGAAGGTAATTTATTTATGAAGGCTTAAATTGCTGCTAAAAAAGCTCAACCTGTGAATGCTAAGTCTTTGCAACAACAAATGGTATTTCAAATAAACTATATATATGGTTAAACTGAAAAACTGGAGTACATCAGGTTAGTTGATAGTGACAGCAAAATGCTTTCTAAGCAGCCTGTCTGGTAGTTAAATTTTCCACGATCATCAGATTTCAGGAAAGTTCCAATTCTTTTGTTTAATGCCAGGCAAGCAGAAGGACCTCTAACTCTCTCTTGAGAGTCATGAAGTCTGAAGGGTTTGCTGAGAGGCAGAGAAGCAAGTGTGCCTTTTCATACTTGGTTTTATCCAGACTATTTTCTAGCCTGAACAAGGTCCTTGTTTCATTTATGGAAAATAGGGGATAACATTTCCAATGCTAAGTATTTCTACTTTTTCTTTTTCTGTTACTGGTTCTTTTCCCCGGTACATTTGTGACAAATGAATTGAATTCTGCTTCATTTGTTTTGGCTTGTAAAGTTAAATCAAGCATCCTTAAAACAAAAAGGCAAACTGGGATATTATCCTTCAGCATAGTGAATGCTGCTTCCTTTTATGATATTAAACCCAAAGTAAATGAATTAGAGAACAAGACTTGTAAGAACGAGTAAGATATTAATTTAGAGAGTGGTGAAGGTAAGTGGTATAGTTTGGGGTGGGGGCATGCTTTACATTTGTGCTGACTTTTGAGCAAAAGGAATTAAAAGTGCGCCTACTTTTGTTAAACCACATTTACCATTGCAGACTTTAAATTCCTTTTTAACTGTGTGAGTACAACTTGGTTGACGTGCTTTAAATTTCTAATATTTAAGTTTCCATACAGTAGTTCAGCAAATAGATTTATTTTAGTCTACTGTGTGGCAAGCACTATACTGGTCGGTGAGACCACCTGAAGTCATAAAATACATTGTTTTTCATGTACAAGTAGGGTATTACTTAAACCAGATGAAGAGGAGGAAAATCAACAACACATAAACTGATCAATCCACAGTCCAGTGGCACACTTTAAAAATGGTTTTTAACCAAATGTGGTCTGTGGGTTTTCTCTTCAAAGTTGCCACGGTAACTTGTGCACATGTAAAGTGAAAGAATAAAGAACAAAAGCTGTCATTGTCCCATCAAATGAGAGCAATTTCTCCCTCCTTTCATTTAAACAGACTAATACCTGCAGAAAGCTTTTTATACATTCCTGACACTTGATTTTAGAGTAGGAAAGAGATTCTGCATATGCAAAACAAATGAAATTTTAGCTTTTGCTTAAATTATACTCTATTGCTTTCTACTTAAAATCTGTTTTCTCTGGGATTTTCGTAAATAGATAACTCAAAGTTCTTTCTTACACAACATAAACATAGCTTTGAAAACTGTCCTTTAATGTGATGTTTAACCAAATTTAGTGATGTCGATCTGTATTTTGAAACTGGAAAATACTTTCTGAAATGTGTATACCTATTTTCTTAAGAGGAAGAATGCTGTTTCAGAAGACCAACTCTTTGTTGGAAATTTATTTGTTGACTTTCAGTAAATTTTTGAAATGGTGGAATGTTAGAAGGAGCTGAGAAACATCCGTTTTTATGCTCTGAAGAGAAAATGCAGTTTTGAGGATTAATATTGCTGAGAGATTTTTACTGTAGAGTTTTTGCCCGCTGGGGGGTGGTACACTCTACCAGAACACTGCTTTCAGAAGCCGCAAGTCAGATGTTGGCTGCTGCTGGCCAGTTTTTCTCTGGTTTAATTACAACAAAGCCTCCCGTTGAGAAGAACAGTGAAGGCCTCTGGGGCAAAAGGTGGGGGGTGGGAGGGTAGGGGGAAGGAGGAAAGAAGGAGGGGAGAAATTATGGCCTTTGAAAAATTTACTGAATCTTATTTCCATTGTTGACTTTATTTATGGTAGTCTTCATTTGACTTTAAACAGTTATTTCTAATGCTTTTTTTTTTTTTTAAATAAATGGGTTTGAATAAAAGAATATATAATGGAATCTATTCAGAATATTTAAGTTAGCTCTGAATTTTGCCAGTAATCAATCACATTCTTTGTTTTATAGCCCACCCACCTTAAAAAGAGGCATAAAAGTTAAGAAATGACTGAAATGGCAACTATAAACCAAATATGTTTTTTAGTGACCAGATTTAATATTGGTATGAACATTGGCATATCAAAAATGAAAAGCAAGAAAGAAGAAACATTAATATATTATTAAGACAAGGCAAATTCCCTGCACAGATTTTTGTAGGGCTTAAAATTGTTCAAAATAATCCAGAAAGAGGAGGAAGCCTTAGGGTGTGTGGCCAAGAAAAGCACAGAAAAATCTCTCTGCAGTGCACTTGCATATTTAAAGCTGATTATTGTATTTTTCGTCGAGAGAGACTGAGTGTTCATTAGGGTCTTGTGTCCCTAGGCAGGAGATGCTGAGCATAATTGGAGTTTCTATTTGATTGGGCAATACAGTCTAGAGAAGAAACTGGGGTAAAGATAATTAATAGCTTGCTAACAAAGTCTGACAGCCACAAGATTTCAACCAAATTTATTTCACACTGCTTCATTTAGCTCTGAAAAAGTTTTGATAGAATTGTAGTCTCTTTAATTAGCACTTAAAAGCAAAAGAAACATACCTTCTATTTTGCTGCCACCTTTAGTTATGACAAATTTTCTTACTGTTTTTCTTCTTTTTGTCAAAACTTTATTTGCTATCCAATTATACATTTCACAAACGTTATGTTTGGGAAGTGTTTAATTGTGCATTTTGAACCCAGTCATAATTGATTTTAAAGGGTGGGGTGCAGTGAAATGAAAAACCCAATTAATAACTGGTAGAGAGTTATACAGAACCACGATATTAATGAATTCATTATGTTTATTCATTCACTAATATTTCGCTGATCCTTGGACTTGCTGTGTTTTGGCTGTGGTCTTCAAAAAATCAAATTTTAGTTTTCTTAGTTAAATCTATGCATTTTTGTAACCCTGTTTTTATTTCAGGGTAATAAATAGATGTACATTTGTCTGTGTGTGTATATATGTGTCCAAACTAAGGGGCATATCTCTGATTTAATTTTCCCATGGTGAAAACCTGGCATATTATCATTAATATTTGTGGTAGTTGGTAATGTTGATATTATTGTGGTACTTTTAAAGGATTCATTTTTCTTCACTCATTTCAGAGGAGATGAATATTAGTCCTCTGTCACTTTGGGTCAAGTATAAGTGATTCTCCCTGAATATAGGCAAATTTATTCTTTATGTTTAGGCTGGTCAGGATATTTTTATGCAGTTAGAGATAAATGAAAGGCATTGCTACAGCTGAAGGACTTTTCTAGTGGCTTTATTTATGTTGTTTCTGGATAATAAAATAACATAGATGAGCATTTTAAAGGAGATATTTATTAAGAATATTTAAAATAGCCTTATTATTAAAACCATTAGAGAATTTGGACTAACAATTGAAAAAAAAAATCAAGTTTTTTTTTTTCTTTAAATTCGAAATAAAATAACAAAAAAGAACCCCCCAGACGTTGAGAAGACATGGATGGGCCTGTTGCACTCTTTACCTATATGCAACCATTTTGTTTCAGACCTAATTCAGTGAACAAATTTTTTTGAGAAGATACATTTAACTACTTTTTCAAGCTTTGTAGTATAAATGCATTTCTTCCAATATAAGATTTTCCTATTGTAAGTTGCAAAGAATGGATCCTCTGCAAAACCCACTTGATGAGGGCTCTACTCATTTATTTTTCTTTCCTGCCACCCCAAACTCACTGCATACATCAGGCATAGCTTCCAGGGTGAGCTTTGTTAGTTTTTCTGAGTAGACTTAGCCATTTACTATGCTAGTCACATACCACACTTGCCTAAGCAATGGATTTTGGCGTTCTATTGAAGAGGGAATATAGTTTGGAAGAGAGTCTCCCCCTCCTCTGAGTTCAATTTACTAGTTGAGATTTGCAAGCCTGAAATGCTTGAAGCAGCTCAGGCACGATAGCAGTGCAAGCTTTAAAATCTAGGTGTAGCTGTTAATCCTTTACAGAGGCACATAAGTCTCTAGGAGCAGCTCGGCTAGCTGTGAGCAAGATGTATGCTTTTCATGTACTGCGTACTCATGGGCTGAGGGATTATTGATTTTCTTTCACAGTTGTAAAAACAGCAATTGGTGATCATACCACACATACAGTACACACCAAGTTAGCAGGACCTTTTGCTTTTCTATCTGTGAAGAATCTCCTTGTATTGTTTGATATTTAACACTGAACTTTCCAACTTGCTGTTTTCCATAAGGCTCTTTTCAAATAGCAATTACTCGAGACAGAAAATAGCCACTTACTATCTTTTATAAATGAAAGAAGGTTCTAAGAAACTTCTTGCATTTGGCCATATAGTGAAATTTTTCTTTGCTGGCTTGCACACACATATATTGCTTTTTCTGGTGACAGAGCAAACGTTCGTATTTGGATTTCTCATAGTATCCAGTCATTTCTTTCTAGAGAGTAAAACCAAGCAAACTTTCTGGGACAATCATAAGAAAAAACATGGAAAACACTTACCAGGAAGACGAGAAAAAGCAATCCTATATACACTGCCGCTACAGCTGTAATTCCATTGACTGTGAATTGGAGTAATAGCCCTCCCCCGTCTCCCAAGCTCTGCGTCCAGTCCACACAAAGCCCACGGCAGCTGCAGGCTGAGCTTGTCCTGCTTCAGATCACTCCTACACTGAGGAGTGAGCGAGGGAGAGCATTCCAGTTTACTGCACACAGCCCACCTCCAAGCCTGAAGTTTAAAGCTTCACCTCGCAGTGGTTGAAGAAGGGGGTGATGTCATAGATGGGCAGGACTTAGCCAAGCTCCTGTTCAGTGAGGTAACTGGATAATCAGACAGATGAGCTTTGCAAACGCTAGAGGGGGCGAGAGCAGCCGAAATGAAGCATCAGCCTGCCAAAGCTAGGATGCCATTTGGTTTGTAGGCAGCCCTTTGGAATCTCAACATTTTCTAAAGTTTACTACAAGGCAGTGGCAGCATACTTATATATATTTTTAAAAAGCATGTTAGAAAGATATTTTTAAGATCACAATAGAAAAACACAGGTTTTGTTTTATTTTTAAACCATCTGTATTGAAAAGAAGTTAACCAAAATCAAATTAGTTTTATTGTTCACTAGCTAAAATAATGTTATAATTGTGGAAGATGGAGGCCAGTAATCCCAACTGTGAATATTTATTCATTTATTGAACAAATGAATAAAAAGCAGGTTCAAATATATACATCAGGGTTGTTGCGGTGGCTGACGCCTATAATTCCAGCGCTTTGGGAGGCCAAGGTTGGCGGATCACCTGAGGTCAGGAGTTCAAGACCAGCCTGACCAACATGGAGAAAAAATTAGCTGGACGTGGTGGTGGGTGCCTGTAATCCCAGCTACTTGGAAGGCTGAAGCAGGAGAATCACTTGAACCCAGGAGGCAGAGGTTGCAGTGAGCCAAGATTGCACCATTGCACTCCAGCCTGGGCAACAAGAGCAAAACTCTGCCTCCAAAAATATATATATATGTGTGTGTGTGTGTGTGTGTGTGTATGTGTGTGTGTATATATGTGTGTGTGTGTATATATATACATATACATATATATACACGTCACTGATTCATTTAGTTGTGCGAAGGGCAATAGGAATGCCAAATGATTTTTTTAAATGGTAATAAATGGTCTATTCTTTTGGAGGTGAAGAAGTTACTGTTCTCTGTGTTTTAGAAAATGAAAGTATGTTTTATGTACTTCTACTACATGTTTATATTATTTAAAATGGATTATTTATATTTAACAATCCCCAATAAAATGTTTTTTAAAAATTAAATAGAATATTTTCCTTTCTAAATGTTTTCGCTGATCTGAACATGGGTTTAGATATAAACATCTTAAGAAAAATATCTTTCAGGGTGGTTTGCCTGAATTGAAATTATTTTATTTTAATTTAGGTACATGAATAAACACTGGACAGTTGTAAGACATGGATATTATAAATTTCTATGTCTAATTAACAGAGTTATACTTTTATTTTTAATTATGATTTTTGTAGACTGGTTTCTGCTATTTGGTCAATAATTGCTTTGTGCCCATAAGTTTTCCATCAAATAAGTGTATTTCACATGTTCATGTTGCTGGTAAGAACTTAGCTGTTATATTTACCTGGAGGACCATCTCCTTAAACTAATATCTTTATTTGCTCTATTCTTAGAAGTGCATGACTTTCTCCTTTGTCCTTTCTCAATTTTTCCCTGCACATTTATTTCTGAAGAAGGCCAGCTAATAGTCTTTCCCAGGAGTATTTGATTATGGTCTCTTCATTAACTTCATTTAGTTTATCTATTTATATGTTTGTTTGATAACAGTTTGACCTTCTGAGTTCCCTTCCAAGAATGGTTGATATCAAAGTAGGTGAACCCTTGATAAGAAATGTATTGACCCTATTGTTCTATGATTGCACTTTTGTGGGCCTCAGAGGACAGACCCATTAAATCTAGGAGTTTTAGATTCTAATGTCCATTGAAAAGCCAATTTCTTTGAACTGCTAGGTAGTACAATTAAACTGATATGCAGCTGCTGAATTTTGGGAGGAAAGGGAGGTGGTATTATAACAGATAATCTCTTTAAAAAGGGTGGACTCTTTTCTGTTACTGTGAAACACATGGATTAAATTATTTTATGAAATAATTCTTTCTAGAAGCCATTTTCAGATGGGAGTTGGTTCTATTTAAAAAAGGAAATTTTTGCCTGGTCAAATTCCTGTGGGTTTATATCCATATTTAATAAGTTTTGTCTTCATTCAGGCAGAGCTTAAGCAGAAAAGAAAGATCAATTGGTGATTTGGGTTATAGGTATCAAAAATAAATTGTACTGGCCTGGGAGTTAGCAGTTCGGAGGTTTCCCTTCCCTGGACTGCCATTTGTTATATGACTTCATATTTATTGCCCTAGGCTTTGGTTTCGTCACATGACAAATAAAGGCAGCAAGGATTTATTAAATGCCAATTATTTATTGTTGCTTTCTTTTCCCCTTTTAAGCTATAGATTAAAATGTAGGAAAAGAAAAGAAATTGTGAAAACATATTCTATACTGGAGTACTGACTTTGGAGGCAAACTCTTAGAATCTCTGGCCTCCTATTCTTTTTCTCTCTTTTTTTTTTCTTGAGACAGAGTCTCTCTCTGTCACCTAAGCTGGAGCACGTGGCGCGATCTTGGCTCACTGCAGCCTCCATCTCCTGGGTTCAAGCAGTTCTCTTGCCTCAGCTTCCTGAGTAGCTAGGATTACAGGCATGCATCACCACGCCCAGCTAATTTTTGTATTTTTAGTAGAGACGGGGTTTCACCATGTTGGCCAGGCTGCTCTTGAACTCCTGACCTCGTGATCCACCCACCTTGGGCTCCCAAAGTGCTAGGATTACAGGCGTGAGCCCCGTGCCTAGCTCTGGCCTCCTATGCTGTCCCAAAATATATACTCTTTTGCTGCCTACATGTTGTTTCACTTCCCACTTTTATCAGCTACCTGAAATGCTACTAGTTGGAGGTGAACTTATAATAATAGGTACCCCCTTTGAAATAGTGTGTACAACCTCTGGAAACATGAGGTTATCATGAGTTACTTCAGATTGCTCTCCTCTTTTGTTTTCTAAGGCACATTGGCTACAATAAGGGGATGACTGTTTTGTTTGAAGGGGACGGGATGCTGGCAGTCTTTAGCATGAAGTCCTTTAGGCTGTAATAGGAAGGGAGGAGGTGGATTCTCACAGTAGGAAGGACTTGGCTCAGGATGGAGGACAACCAGTGTAGTAGACCTGGGTAGTTTAAGAACATGGGCTTTAGAGACTAGCGCAGCTGGGCTCCATGTTGGCTTTGCCACATGACTGTAGACAAATTACTTCATCTCTTTGAGTATTAGCTCAGTGCCTGACTCACAGTAAGTGCTCAATAAAATGATAGCTGTCATTATTTAAGATGGGGGGCATCCAAGCACCTGGAACAAAAAGGACACTAAGAATGGGAGAAGAATGCACAAAGGGCGGTAGTACAGGGTCAATAACAGATTTTTTAAATTTTTCAAATTTCCCTTTGAAGTAATTTTATAGCTAGTAAATGGAAGTGAAAAAGAGGAATAGGAGAGCATTTTATTGATTTTTTTTTCTCTTGTACTTACACATCTCATGACCTCATGTTCCAAGAACTTAACACTTAGTTGGGTTCTAGTAGATATTTTGTGTTGAAAATGTGTTTGCTAGTTTGCATTTTGTTCTGTTTTGTTGGCTAGCCTGTGAATCTAACATTGTACATGAGAAAATGCATTTCAGGTTGAAAGCAACTGGTTTGGAAATGAACTTCAATAACATATCCCAGTTTTAAAATTCTAGGACTATCTGAACTTGTCATCTCAAAGGACTTTGTGGTGTTCTTTGTTTTTGTGAGAAGATGTGAGATGTTCCCTAGTGGACAAGAAAGGAGATTAGATTTGGAATTCGGTTTCCCAGGTTCTCCCATTTACTTGTATATCCAGATTTAAAAAAAGAAAAAACAACATACACACAGAAGCCTCATCTGTCTTTTAGTTACCAACTACCAGCTGAAACTGACTAAAATATACAGTCATTTCATGGAACAGTATAATTCAGGTCTGTCTAGAGTTAAGCTACCTCATTCACCCATTCATTCATTCAGTCTTCACACATTCATTCATTCATTCATCATATACATATTTATTGACTCCCTCTGTAAAAGAAACTAGTAGAACTAGATGATCCCCAAACTACCTCCAACTATGAAGTTCTGAGATTTAATCTTAGAAGATATTAAGGTTCTTATAAGTCTAAGAAACATTCTTCATGATTTTCCTTTCCCTCAGCATTCTCCATGAGAATAAAATCTTCAAAATTGTGTAAAGAAAACACAGTTTGGCCGGGCACAGTGGCTCATGCCACTTTGGGAGCACTTTGGGAGGCCGAGGAGGGAGGATCACCTGAGGTCAGGAGTTTGAGACCAGCCTGGTTACCGTGGTGAAACCCCGTTTCTAGTAAAAATACAAAAAGTTAGCTGGGCATGGTGGCATGTGCCTGTAATCCCAGCTACTTGGGAGGCTGAGGCAAGAGAATCACTTGAACCCAGGAGGTGGAGGTTGCGGTGAGCTGAAATTGTACCATTGCACTCCAACTTGGGCAATACGAGTGAAACTCTATCTCAAAAAGAAAAGAAAAGAAAAGAAAAAATAGTTCATACTTTTGATATATTAAATGTCTTGGACTGTTATCAGTTAAGATTCTTTTGGTTGCAAGTCATTGAAGAGCTAAGCCTTACCTGCAAAATCAACAATTGGAATCCATTGGTTCATGTGACTGAGAAGTTAAAATGTATAGTACAACTTCAGGTAAAGCTTGATACGGTGGCTTAAAATATGTCAATAAGAATACAGTTTCTCTCTGGGTCTCTGTCCTGCCTTTCTCATTGCTGGCAGCCTCCTCAGGCTATATACAGTGGACATTTGGCAGCTCTGGGATTTCCTCTTAGGCAATAACAGTTCCACATATCACATTCCCGTAACACAGTGTTCAAGGGAGAGACACGTCCTCCAAAAGCCCCTGCACAGAGCCCTGGGGGTCAGTGTTTCTCATTTGGTTAAATTTGATCATAGGTTCATTCCTGAACCTATTACATGGGGTGGGGAGATATGCTGGTGAGCTTAAGCCCACTGCAGGAGCTGCAGATAAGCCCAGCCTTACTCAGACACACAACTGAGAATGGAGGACAGGGCATGACCCAAAGGAAAAAGGGTACTCTTAGGCTGAGAAGGAAGGAGTGAATGCTAAGGATCAGCTCATTTTCAGAGATTTTAGCATGCTGAAACTTGGGCATATTTTATACATTTATAAACTTGAAACTGCTCTTTTTCTCTTTGTCTTTTTTTTCTTAAGCCAGAGTTTCCGTTAAAATTGCCAAAACATCTTTAAAAGATACTCTATTTGTAGACCCTCTCAAGTCTAGCCCAGATTTTTCTGTCAACAGGTAGTGATGCATGTCAGGGCACATCAGTATTACATCTTAGCATAAGCCTATAGGATGTTAATAAAATATATAGAGAGTGCACATTCAGCTATCTGTAATTCTGTGAAGTCAGGCCAGATGCTTAATGTACTAGTTAGACACTATACCACATCTTCCTGAACAATTCCAAAGGGTATTGGAGAAATAATTAGATTTTAGCAGGTCATGGATGCCTTAGAATACCAAAAGATTTTTAAAATGCTGTATTAAACTGTTCTTTTGTTCTGATATTTGCCTTTTATTAGTCAATACTTAAAATGTACTTAAAAACAATCACATAACCCTTTTAACTGTATTTCCAAAACATTCTGCACTGGAATGAGATCTGTCATTACAGGACTTGAAACAGATATCAAAGCAAAATCAGAGTGGTTATTTCCCTGCCTGCCTGCCTGCTTGCCCACCCTCTGGTACACTCTTCTTTTCCCCAACACTCAAGATAGACTGTCACACTTTGGGGACTGGGAGAAAGGCAATTAAAAATCACAACTGAGAAAAAGCACCTCCTTGGCCTCCCAGGAAAGAAAGGAGGAATTGTGGTTCAGAACAGGCTAGTACCTAGCCAAAGTGAGGGGGTGTGACAGGAGCTGGTGCAAAACTAGAAGCCTGCTGATCCCTACTTTCTTCCCTCTTCAGCACCTCCATATATGGCCATGCAGATAGAGCATATACAACTCCAGGTGATATAGGTCAAAGCTGTGTCCTTGACCCCTTTCCACTCCCCAGTGCCCTGCCCCCTTCACTTGTTTTAAAATGTTAAAAAAAAAAAAAAGACTTAAAATGATTCTTGAAAAAATCAGAAACTTGGAGCAAGCAGATTGAGTCAATCATTTCTATATGATACTTTCTATGTGGCCCTGGGAAAATAACTGGAGCTCTTTGAGCCTTAGTTCCCTTATTTATGAAGACAGGGATGTGGGACCCACCTAATTTCCTATTATGGACTTCAAATAAAGTGGTGGATGTAATAGTTCACTACTAAATCTGAGAAAGCACATACCAAGACTGAGTTGAAACCTGGGGATAGTTGCTTTTAATCTTCATAGTGATGAGTAGGGCTAGGATCAGTTCAAAAGAAACAATTCACTAATGTTAAATTGAACTGTGTGCTTTAACAGTTTATCTTTGGGAATGAAACAATTTGAGAAATGCTTCTGCCTTAGCTCCTGGATGCTAGACTTTGAGATAACAGTATCTCACGCTGGTTCTGAGAATTAATTACAAATCAAAGGACAAATTCCTTATCTTTGGCAATGATTAGTATAAAATACAGCTTTGGAGGAATGACTAACAGTTAATAGGAGCAGATCAATATGTGTCTGATTATTGAGATGTGGATCAACAAGATATGATACAAGTGGATTGCCCTGAAGCACGTGATTTTCTCTGCATAGCCAGCTACTGTTGTCAGTTTGGACAAAAGGGGTCATCATTTTGAAACCATCTTATTGTTTCACTATTTCTGGAGTTTTGGTGCTAATTTTAGATACACAAATAGACTTTCTGAAAGGAAGATTTTCTGAAATTGTCAGATTTTTTTTTTTTTCCCCTGGAAACTGGCTCTGTAGTTCTCCTTGTATTGGAGATTATCTCTTTGAAATTTCTCTGCAGTCTAGACTACTTGGGTACATTAATGTGCTTAATGTTGAAAGAAACATGTTTAAAGTATAGTCAAAGACTATTTTCTATTTTATCTGTTTATTAATGATTCTGGAAACTGCCCTTCATTGGCACTGTCTGCAGGAAGCAGATTTACTACAATTAGCATTTATTGCCTCTTGGGAACTGGTATGAACTTATTATTTGCAAGATTTTGGGAGATCAAGTATCAGTTGATTAAATTCGGATTATGTAGATGTTTTACAATCTATTCCAAATAAAATAAGTTAAAAATTAAGTCACATTTACCATTGGGAAATTTCCTGTAAAATATAAAGGTACTTAAATTTTCTAAGCATGATTTATGACAAATATGTTATATATTAACTAGACTCACTTAGTTTATTCTGTAAATGATTAACCTCAAATTTGAGGAATTTAAAAACTTTATACTTTTTTCACTAGTTAAGTTTTGTTTGGTTTTTGTTTTGTTTGACATTTGCAGTGTATTCATGCTGGAAATTCACAAATACTTTACTAAGTTTCTTATGTGTGTTTAAAAATTAAGATCTAGACTTAACAAGTTTATTTAAAGTACATAAATATTGCCAAAATGTATTTATAGTTTAATGAGCTTTCATTCTTGTATTCAAAGTTGTTTTAAAAATTGAAGGTAGACTTGAAAAAGAATTAAAAATGTGTCACTTTTTAAAGTTATTAATTTTTGTTTGGAGAAATTCGAGGAGCTTTTTGGTAGTTGTTTAATTCTCATGTTTGCATAGAAGCAACACACAACTGTGTGAGCAGCTTTGGATGTAACCCCTCTTTGTTTTCTTCAGTGGCCCAGGGAACAGACTTGTCGCTCTGAAGCGCTCACGTGTAATCCTGTCCTCCCTTTCTTCCCCAATGCAAGTCAGAAATAAGCTTATCAGATCATAGTTTATTAACAAAGAACAAAGGATGTTGACTGACCAAAGACTAGGAAAGGACAAGCAAAATATAAATGTCAAAGGTTTGCTGCCCAAAATCCTAGTTTTACAGTGGTTTCAAGTAGCTCAACTTTTTTGAAAGTAGGATTCATGTATTTTTAAAACATTTGCCTGAATTATGCTTTGTCTAGAATTTTAAGTGCAGTAAAATATTAGTTAAATGGCTTTACCTATATTTTATATATGAATTAAATACAATTATCACTAGTATTATTGTCATTGTTGCTATTATTTTTTCCTTACAAGCAAATCTTTCTAGCTTATATCTGGGAGAAGTTACAGACAATTATATCCTATGTGTTTTCAGTATAAAGTGTTTTAACAGAGTATAAATAGCCTTCTGATAAAGGGAGAAGTATTTTTCTGATAGAAAGTACAATACATTATTTAGGTAATTATAAGGAACTTTTAGATCATATTTATATCTTGTTTTCTTGGTTATTTTTATTTGAAGTTTTTTGTTTTTGTTTTCCGATGGAGTCTCGCTCTATCCAGCCCAGGCTGGAGTAGCTGGGACTACAGGCATGCACCACCACGCCTGGATACTTCTTGTATTTTTAGTAGAGATGGGTTTTGCCATATTGGCCAGACTGGTCTCGAACTGCTGATGTCAGGTGATCTGCCTGCCTTGGCCTCCCAAAGTGCTGGGATTACAGGTGACAGCCACCACACCTGGCCTGAAATGATTTTTCTATAAGGACAACAAGTTGTTCATTACTGAGAGTTGTGATAGTAGGAAGGAAATAACTTTAGAAAGGAAGAGAGCAGGCTGGGTGCCGTGGCTCACCCCTGTAATCGTAGCACTTTGGGAGGCCAAGACGGGCAGATCACGAGGTCAGGAGACTGAGACCATCCTGGCTAATACGGTGAAAATAAAAATACAAAAAATACTACTAAAAATACAAAAAAATTAACCAGGCGTGGTGGTGGGTGCCTGTAGTCCCAGCTACTCGGGAGGCTGAGGCAGGAGAATGGCGTGAACCCAGGCGGCGGAGCTTGCACTGAGCTGAGATTGCACCACTGCACTCCAGCCTGGACGCACTCCAGCCTGGAGGCACTCCAGCCTGGGCGCACTCCAGCCTGGGCGACAGAGCGAGATTCTGTCTCAAAAAAAAAAAAAAAAAAAAGTAAGACAGCAATTCCCTTGTGAAAATCAGGCTTGCATTTTCTTGAAGTTTGAAGTTTAAAGTAATCTAACTTTATCACAAAAATAATAATGATCCCAAATATATTTGGGAAAAAAAGATAAATTTTTAATCAGTATCCATATGAGTAGCAAAAACAAAAACACTACAAGATGTATGAGTGTAGTGTTTTTGTTTTGTTTGCCTTATGTTCTGTAGACTTCCTGTGTAGCTCACATTCTATATCAATTGTGTTCTGAAACTTTCTTTTCCCTTGGCTTCTTTGCTCCTACATTATCTGATTCTGCTTAAGGAAGAGTCCCTGAACAAAGAACAGATATTACCATCTCCATTCTAATATAGCTGATTTCTAGTAATTGTATAGCAGATGCTCGTTCACGTACCTATTAATGTGTATTCTAACAAAAAACATGGTATTCAGGCTCAGACAGGTTACAATTTTTTAAAGCACTTTATCCAACTTACTAGCATTCTCTTTGTTTTGTTTAGATTGATTTTTCTATCATCTAAGTCTCAGAATTTGCTAATTAGGAGGAATGGGTGGTGATGTCTAAGTAATCGGTTGCTTTGAGAGTGTTTAGTAGAAACTCAGACAGAACAAAAGGAGTAAGAAGGAGAAGGTAGAACTGGTACTCTAAGAAGACCCCTAGTCTGATGCCTTGTGTGCCACGTGTCTTCCCTTGGTCAGTTTTTCAACAAATGCTTATTGAATAGCAAGGTGTGCCTCATAAGTCTGATCTCTTTTACTATATTCTCTGTTTTTCAAAGACTTTATAACTAACTTTCCCGAGCTGATCTGTCCACTTGTACATAGATTATACGTTGGACAAAACCATCTTATGACATAGATATATAGTTTCTTGAGCAATCTCAAAGGAATGGCAAAGGAACTTTTCTGTGGCCTATGGGTGAGAAGGTCAGCAACAATTTACCAATGTGCTCTAGATTACAAAACGTATTTGAAATGAGACTGAAAGCAGCTAAAGAGGAAAAGTTTTTGAAGAGATAGTAAGGAGAGAATCAGAGGTGCTAAGATAGCAAGAGCATGTTAATTTGAGGTGAAAAGAGTCCTAGTTAGTAGGTAGATTTTGGACTCTATCAGTTACTATGGTGGTAAGTGCAAGCAAGGAAGACAGGAAATTCTCTAGGAACATTCATAATGTACATATGAGAGGTCACCCATATTCGTAGTGAGTTTTGGGGATGGATAGAGGAAATTGCTGAATTATAGAGGCCAGTTATGAAGAAGAAAGTACATAGATGAGGACTAAATAATAATATCGATGTAATGAGACCAGTATTCTAATAATGATAATAGCATGAAAAGAGTAGTGGACAGCTAAATATAGACTAAAATACAGTAAAATCTGATTGTACAGGATGGTAAGGGTACATAAATATGGAGATGTGTTACTAGTCTGGAATGTGACCTAATCCTGCTGATTTCCATCTTATGCTCTTCCAGGGAAGAGAGATGAGGCTTTCCAAAAGCTGCCAGTTTTAAGTTTACAGGAAAATCCATGGGATTCCCAAGTCATTATCTGTTCTGCATTCAAAAATGCAATTCCTTGGCTAAGAAAGGGTCTCCTCTACCATTTCCTTTAGGAGAATGAAAACTGACCCTTGACAAGAGAGCTAGAACTAAGCCTTGGCTATTAAAACAAGGATATAGAACATGGGGCCAACATGTCCCAGCCAGATCACCCACATATCCATTAGGAATATGGGGCAGCTTTCAGGGACTTCTGGTGTGTATCCAGGTTAACATCTAGCCTAATATTGCCATGTCAGTGGAGGCAACAGAGTCATCCAAGATATGAAACCAGAACAAATGTATAGGTATAAGCTGAGCTTGGTGGCTCACACCTGTAATCCCAGCACTTTGGGAGGCTGAGGCACATGGATCATCTGAGGTCAGGAGTTTGAGACCAGTCTGGCCATCATGGTGAAACCCTGTCCCTGTCTCTACTAAAAATACAAAAAGTTAGCTGGGTGTGGTCGTGTACACCTGTAGTCCCAGCTACTTGGGAGGCTGAGGCAGGAGAATCACTTGAGCCCAGGAGGCGGACGTTGCAGTAAGCTGAGATTGCGCCACTGCGCTCTGGCCTAGGTGTCAGAGCAAGACTCCGTCTCAAAAAAAAAAAAAAAAAAAAGAAAAAAAAAAAAAAAGAAAAGAAAAAATGTATAGGTATTAGAACATGCAATAAAAATTCTGTGACATTAAGGGTTCATGGTAATTTGTATCAGAATGTACATGAAAGAAAATATTAAGAAGGAAGGTTTACCAGTTCAGGATGTATTATCTACTAAATAATGTGCCAGAATCCTAATAGGGATTTCTATTTTCATTTGGCTCTTCTGAACCTTATTACTCCCTTCGACTTGTCCTTTATGAACAACATCTTTTATTAGTAGACAAAAAAATGAATTTCTTCACTTATCAGTTTAGGAAAACCACCAGTTGTCCTGTTATCTCAAGGAATGATTTTTGGTGGAATGTACCCTAATTCTATTTTTTCTCCTCAGTATCTTTAATATGTGATGCTTACAGATTCATTAAAAAATAAATGAATATTTATGACTTGGAATATTATACTATCAGGAACCATATATGCATTTTTTAACTATAAGACATGAATTGACCACTACTGTCCATTTCCATCAGACTTGTTTCAATTAACAGCACTTTGGGAGTCTGAGGCAGGCAGATCACTTGAGCCTAGGCATTCGAGACTTGCTTGGGCAACATGATGAAGCCCCATCTCTATAAAAAATACAAGAATTAGCTGAGCATGGTGGTGCATGCCTGTGGTCCCAGATACTTGGGAGGCTGAGGTGGGAGGATTACTTGAGCCTAGGAGGTGGAGGTTACAGTGGACCATGATCACCCCACTATATTCCAGCCTGGGCAACAGAATGAGACCCTGTCTCTAAATAAATAAATAAACAAATAAATAAATGGAAAATAAAAATAATCTGAATTCCCACTATCTAGTATTAACATTGGGTGGTATAAAGCCTTTCAAACGTTTACAATTTGTACCTGTATACACACTTTTTTTTTTTTTTTAACAAATTAGGAAAATAGTATACTTGTTTTAACTTGTTTTTTATTTTTAATTTTTGTGGATACACACCAGGTATATATATTTATGGGGTACATGAGATATTTTAATACAATAATGCAATGTGTAATAATCACATCATGGAAAATGGGGTACCCATTCCTTCAAGCATTTATCCTTTGTGTTATTGTTCAGTTATACTCTTTTAGTTATTTTAAAATGTACAATTAAATTATTATTGGCTATAGTCACCCTGTTATGCTATCAAATATGAGGTATTTTTCTTATTTTATATATGCGTGCATATATATATATATATAGACTTTTTGTACCTATTAACCATCTCCACCCACCTCCCCACTGCCTCCTGAGTAATCTTCCCAGACCCTGGTAACCATTCTTTTATTCTCTGTGTACATGAATTCCATCGTTTTGATTTTGAAATCCCACAAATAAGTGAGAACATGTAATGTTTGTCTTTCTGTGCCTGGCTTATTTCATGTAATATAATGACCTCGACTTCCATCCATGTTGTTGCAAATGGCAGAATCTTATTCTTTTTTTTTGAAACAGAGTTTCACTCTTGTTGCCCAAGCTGGAGTGCAGTGTTATTCACCTACCTCAGCTTCCCAAGTAACTGGGGCTATAGGCATGCGCCACTGTGCCTGGCTAATTTTTTGTATTTTAGTAGAGACGGGGTTTCACCATGTTGGTCAGGCTGGTCTTGAACTCCTGACCTCAGGTGATCCACCCACCTCAGCCTCCCAAAGTGCTGGGATTACAGGCATGAGCCACCGTGCCCGCCCATCTTATTCTTTCTAATTTTTTTTGGTTGAATAGTACTCCATTGTATATAAGTACCATATTTTCTTTATCCGTTTATCTGCTGATGAACTCCTAGGTTGCTTCCAAATCTTGGTTGTTGTGAACAGTTCTGGAACAAACATGAGAGTGCAAATATTTCTTCAATATACTGATTTCCTTTCTTTTGGGTATATACCCAGCAGTGGGATTGATGGGTCATGTGAAAGATGTATTTCTAGTTTTTTGAGGAACCTCAGAACTGTTCTCCATAGTGGTTGTACTAATTTACATTCCCACCAACAGTGTACAATGGTTCCCTTTTCTCCACACCCTCGCCAGCATTTGTTATTGCCTGTCTTTTGGATAAAAGCTATTTTAACTGGGGTGAGATGATATCTCTTTGTTGTTTTGCTTTGCATTTACCTGATGATTAGTGGTGTTGACCACTTTTTCCTACACCTGTTTGCTATTTGTATGTCTTCTTTTGAGAAATGTCTATTCAACTGTTTAGCCTATTTTTTGGTTGGATTAATATTTTTTTTTCCTACAGAGTTTCTTGAGCTCCATGTATATTCTGGTTATTAATCCCTTGTCAGATGTGTAGTTTACAGATATCTTCTGTGTTTCTGTGGGTTTTCTCTTCACTTTGTTGATTATTTCCCTTGCTGTGCAGAAACTTTTTAACTTGATGTGATCCCATTTGCCCATTTTTGCTTTGGTTGCCTGTGCTTGTGGGGTATTACTCAAGAAATCTATGACCAGACCTATGTCCTGAAGAGTTTCCCCTATGAGTTTCCTCATAGCTTGAGGTCTTAAATTTCAATCTTCAATCCATTTTGATTTGATTTTTGTGTAAGGCGAGAGAGAGGGATCAAGTTTAATTCTTCTGCATATGGATATTCAGTTTTCCCAGGACAAATTATTGAAGAGACTGTCTTTTCCCCAAGGTATGTTCTTGGCACCTTTGTCAAAAATGAGTTCACTGTAGGTGTGTGGATTTGTTTCTGCGTTCTCTATTCTGTTCCATTGAGCTATGTGTCTGTTTTTATGCCAGTGCCATGCTGTTTTGGTTGTTGTAATTCCATAGTGTAATCTGAAGTCAGGTAATGTGGTTCCTTCAAGTACTTTTCTTTTTACTCAGGGTGGCTTTGGCTATTCTGTTTTTTTTTTTTTTAATTTTGGTTCCACATAATTTTTTTTTATTTCTGTGAAGACTGTCATTGATGCTTTGATAGAGATTGCATTGAATCTATAGATTGCTCTGGGTGGTATGGATATTTTAATAATATTGATTATTTCACTCCATGAACATGCAATATCTTTCAATTTTTGTATGTGCTCTTCAATTTCTTGTATCAGTGTTTTATATTTTTAATTGTACGGATCTTTCACTTCTTTGGTTAATTCCTAGGTATTTAATTTTATTTGTGGCTATTGTAAATGGGATTTCTTTTTTAAATTTTCTTTTCAGGTTTTTCACTGTTGGCATATAGAAATGCTACTGAGTTCTGCATGTTGATTTTGTGTCCTGCAACTTTACTGAATTTGTTTATCAGTTCTAATAGTTCTTGGTAAAATATTTATGTTTTTCAAAACATAAGATCATATCATCTGCAAATAAGGAATCTTTGTCTTCTTCCTTTCCAATTTGGATGCCCTGTATTTCTTTCTCCTGTCTTATTGCTCTAGCTAGGACTTTCAGTACTATGTTGAATAACAGTGGTGAGAGTGGGCATCCTTGTCATGTCACAGATCTAAGAGGAAAGGCTTTCCTCATTCAGTGTGATACTAGCTGTGGGTCTGTCATATATGGCTGTTATGTTGAGGTTCATTTGTTATATATCCAGTTACTTGAGGGTTTTTATCATGAAAGGATGTTGAACTTTATTGAATGTTTTTTCAGCATCAATTGAAATGATCAGATAGTTTTTGTCTTTTGTTCTGTATATATGATATATCACACTAATTGATTTGCATATGTTGAACCATCCTTACATCACAGGGATAAACCCCACTTTGTCATAATGAATGATCTTTTCAAATATGTTGTTGAATGCAGTTTGCTAGTATTTTGGTGAGGTTTTGCATCAATATTCTTCAGAGATATTATAGTTTTTGTTTTGTTTTTGGTGTGTCTAACTTACGTGTTTTATGACTTTGCACAGTGACCTACATAACTAGCCTCTCTACCTGGGTGTTTGTGTGCTTTCCAGTTTTTCAAGATTGTGAGCAAATTATAAAAATACTCCTCTTGCTTCAGCAACACATAGACTAAAATTGGAATGATACAGAGAAGATTAGCATGGCCCCTGCACAAGGATGACACGCAAATTCGTGAAGCATTCCATATTTAAAAAAGAAAAAAATACTCCTAACTAAATCTTTATGCTTATTATGTATATTTATTAGGATAACTTCTTTGAGGTAAAACTTATGGTTTATAGAGATGACACTCTTTCAATGAATTTACTGTAATTACAAGACTGCCCTCAAGAAAGGATATATGCACCCTCCTAATCTCTGCCTCTTTAGTAACATTGAGTAGTGTTCATCTTTAACTTAATAGGAGATACATTGTATGTTAATATTGATTTAATTTGTATTTATAGAAGGAGCACATTTTCTTGTTTTGGGAAAGGGCGTTTTCTTTTTCTTTCTTCTTTTTCTTGTTCCTTAATTTCTCCTTTTTGGCTAAACTTTTTCTGTGTGATCCATTTCTTTTTTTGTTTAGAAGACAAACAGGGAAGTACTGAGACTAATACAACAACAATGCACCACCCAGAATTAACAAAGATTAACATTTTAATATTTTTGCTTTAGCTTCTTCATTAAAAATGGGATATAATATTATAATAAAGTTGAAATATTATTAATTACTTTCCGCTCTCATCCACTTACCTCTTTCTTTATCCATAGGCATCTACTATCATCAATTTGATGGTATTTTCCAGTTTATGTTGTCATATTTGTCTAATTAAAATTAGTGTTAGCTGTGACTCTTCAAAAATTCAAAATGCGAGTGGCTTAAACAATATGGATGTTGATTTGTCACTTGTTTAAAAGTCCAAATAGGGGGTCCAGGGTGAGTATGGTCCTCGACATAGTCAGCGACCCCTGTTTCTTCCAACTTGTTGCTTTATAGTGGGTTGCCTTGGTCTCATAATAGTGGCAGCCTTATTCCAGGAAGAACAGAAAAGGGATTATAAATATGTTAGAATTAATAATTACTCATCTGTTATAATTAATAGCAATAATTACTTACTTTAATATTAATTTATTCATTAACTGCAAAACTGTATTTAGTTGTCTCCTGTACAAATAAGACTGCAAGGAACATTCTTTTACGTATCTCCTATTCCACATGTGTGAGTTTCTCTTGGCGAATATATCTAGAAGTAGAATTTCAGGGTTTTAAGGGATGATTATTTTTTACCTATACTAGATATTGCAAAAATTTTAAGCTTTCTCTGTTAGGGTATTTTTAACTGCAGGTAACAGACAATGGAATTTAAAGTGGCTTAAATAAAGAAACTTATCACCTCATATAATAAGAAGTCCAGAGGTAGAACTGCTGTAGATTTGGGTAATTCATTGACTCAATAGCTTTCCTCACAGTCAGGAGGAATCAGGCGCAGACAAAACAATGGCCAGAGGCGTTTATTCCTCTATGTCTCTTTGGAAGGGCAACTTTCTTTAGAAATTTGTGTTAGCTACATTCTTTCATGTTTCATTGGCTAAAATTAAATCGCATGCCAATGCCTAAATTGATTACTTATAAGGGTCTACAAGACCATGATGATTGACTGGAGGGCAAGGGTAGTTTTCTTTGAAAAATATCACCAGGAGGAAGGAGATACCTGAACAAAATATACCGTTAGGAAGGAAGAAGGGGAAGGTGGGTGTCAAGTCGGCAATCTGCACTGTCTGCTCTGTCTCTGAAGTGGTTACTGCATTCCCATTATTAGTATTTGGGAAATACAACACTTTGTTGTTGTATTCCTTAGAATTTTTCTGTTTCTATTGGGTTGTATGCCTTTTTAGATATTTATAGACCCTTAGGATTTTCTTTTCTTTGAAGTACCTTAGTTATGTTCTTTGCGTGATATTCTCCTAAGTTATTTGTATTTTTCTTATGGATTTGTAGCAGTTCTTCACATATTTTGGATAATAATTATTTGTATGTATACTTGTGTTGGAAGTTTCTTCCATCAGTGAGTGGCTTTTGTTTTTACATTTGTTTGCATTAAAAATGTTTTCATAACTTAAATATTTGTGTTTCTTGTGTCTTATTCAAAGAACCATTTTTTATACCAAAGTCATACAGGTTTTTAAAAAAGGTATTCTTTTTCTTATTGAATTTTAGGTGGATATCAACCTTTGCTTGCTCTATCCCAGCAGTTTTTAAATGGACTCTTTCAAAGGGTCTGCAAGACCAAAACCATTTTTATAATGATATTAAGATGTCATTTGCCTTTTCCCCCATATATGTAGAATTGGGTCTTTTTAAACTTTTATTTTAGATTCATGGGTACATGTGCAGGTTTGTTACATGGGCATATTGAATGATGCTGAGGTTCGGGGTACAAATGATCTTATCACACAGGTACTGAGCACGGTACCCAACAGTTAGTTTTTCAACCTTTGTTCCCCTGTCTCCCTCCCTTCTCTAGTAGTTCCTAGTTTCTGTGTATTCCTAGGTATTTTATTTTGTTCATGGCTATTGGCTTTATGCCTGTGAGTACACAGTGTTTAGCTCCCACTTCTAGGTGAGAACATGCAGTATTTGGTTTTCTGTTCCTGCATTAATTCACGTAGGATAATGACCTCTGGCTGCATCTGTGTTGCTACAAAGATATGATTTCGTTCTTTCTTATGGCTGTGCAGTATTCCATGGTGTACATGTGCCACATTTTCTTTATCAAATCCACTAGTGATGGGCACCTAGGTTGATTCCATGTCTTCCTATTGTGAACAGTGTTGCAGAATAGAAACTGGTAGAATGATTTGTTTTCTTACAGGTATATACCCAACAATGGGGTCGCTGGGTAGTTCTAAGTTCTTTGAGAAACCTCCAAACTGCTTTCCACAGTGACTGAACGAATTTACATTCCCAACAGTGTATATACAGGTCATTTTAAAAATTAACATAAAAGATACCACTTGTAACCTATCAAATTACAAAATAATGTTTTAAATGATAACTAATATAAGACAGAGTGAGTTGTGACTGTGACTAGGAGTGTAAAATGCTAACTTTCTGGAAATATGTTGCAAAGACCCCACCAATCCATACATTTTTAAGCCAGTAATTTCTGTTCTAGAAGCTAGCCTGAGGAAATTGTAAGAAAGATGTTCAGTGTAGAATTATTTAAAAGATGAAAAAAGTGGAAGCAACCAGATATCCATCAATAAAATATGGAATCAAGTTATATCTATGGAGAGAATTATTTTATAACCATTTATGTGTTCAGAGGTTTTTGGGATGACATGGAAATATACTATGTAATTGTGAGAAAATCAGCATATAAAACTCTACATGTCTTATGATTTTAATGATATTAAGAGAAAATTTGAAATGGAAAAAAGGAAAGAAACTACCAAAATGTTTACAGTGGTTATATCCGAGTATTGTTATGCCTATTTTAAAAATTAGCTTTCCAATTTTTTATGATAAATATATATTGTTTTCACTAATAAAATTGTTATTAAAAAGGTCTGGTAAAGATTGGCTACTTTTCATTTCCGCCTTGAGATTATTGGGAGTGGAGAGGGCCCTTTCATGAAATGAAGTCTCTCATTTCTTTGGGGAGGGAGTAGTACATTTGGTAGTGTGTCTTTCCCGATAGAAAGTGACGGAGCAGGACCTGGGGCAGCAGATACTAACTCAGCTGGATTTCAGGAACAACCATTGGATCCTGATTTAGTGGAATATACTCCAGACTGCTTAGTGTCGTGGTTAAGGGTACTAGTTTTGTGGCCAGAGTTTCTAATTTATAGCCTAGTTCTGCTACTTGTGAGCTGAGTTAAGTTTTGGGTGAATTACTTAATCTGTGTATGTGTGTTTCAGTGTTTCCATATATGAATTGGGAATAATAACATTTTCTGTGCCATAGGATTATTGTGAGAATAAACTGAATTATTATGTTTAAAACTGTCAGCACAGTGTTCCCACATAATAATCTCTTACTATTCTTTTAGAAAGTTTTAATAGGTCTTACTATTAGTGGTTTAATCAGCTGTCTATTACCTCATAACAAACTTCCCCAAAACTGGTGCCCTAAAATAACATCAAATAACCTATTTAGTCCATAAATCTCAATAGTTATAACTCATCTCTGCTCCACAGGGCATCAACTGAGATGGCTAACCTGGGGGCTGGAGAATCTACTTTCTTTTTTTAAAATTTTTTAAAAATTTTATTTATTTATTTATTTATTTATTTATTTATTTATTTTTTGAGATGGAGTCTTGCTCTGTCACTCAGGATGGAGTGCAGTGGTGCAGTCTCAGCTCACTGCAGCCTCCACCTCCCGGGTTCAAGCGATTCTCTTGCCTCAGCCTCCTGAGTAGCTGGGATTACAGGCATGAGCCACCATGCCTGACTAGTTTTTATATTTTTAGTAGAGATGGGGTTTCACCATGTGGGACAGGCTGGTCTCGAACTCCTGACTTCAGGTGATCCGCCCATCTTGGCCTCCCAAAGTGCTGGGATTACAGGCATTAGCCACCATGCCCAGCCTGGAGGATCTACTTTCAAGAGACCTCACACACATGGCTGGTAAATTGGCACTGGCTTCTGCTAGGAGCTCAACCAGAGCTGTGTGATGGGAGTCTCTATTTTCTCCAAGTGGGCTTCTTCATGGACTGCCCAGGCTTCCCTATGGCAGCATGTCTGGATTTGGAAACTGAGCATCTTGAACGAAACCGGCAGAACTGCATCACATTTGTATAACCTGTCTTCAGTAGTGACTCCTTTATCCTACTACTTCATGGAGTACTACTTCCATCATAGTCATGAATCCATCCAGATTTAAGATGCAGGAGTATAGACACTTCCCTGTCTATGTGAGGAGTGTTGGGCACCCTATAAGAAGAGTATGAGTGGTGGAAAATATTGTTTCAGCCACGTTTGAGAAATACAGCTGGCCATAGCAGTCTACTGACCTATTAGATAACATAATATGCTTGGCATTCTTATCCACTAACGGCAGCAATCTCAATTCTGTGTATTAGAACCATCTTAGGACTTTTTAGTAAATGCAGATTATGAGTGACTTTTAATTTTTTTGAATATTTTCTCTATTTTTCAATGTTGAAAACTTATTACTATAATAAAAAGTTTTAAATGAAAAGGTCAACTTTTTTTTTGCAATGTATCTAGATATTCTACAATCTATTAATACAAGATTCTATATAGAATTTTAAAAATCTATTACACTCCTTCTTTCTTGGTTTGGTCATATTTCTAGTAGCATTGACTTCTAGAATGAAAGAAAAGAAAGAAAAAAAAGATTCTACTCACAAATATTTCTATGTTAAATGTAGTGGTTCTTCAGAGCAAACCGTAGACACCAATTACAGCCTATAAAACTATGAAGTGTGGTTCCCACTGTCTTCTCTTTAGAACTCTGGGTAGCAAACAACTGATGAGCAGCTGCTGGCTTTTACTGCTAGTGAACTTGAACGGAGAGCAATTTCTATTCATCTGTCAAGAAGGACAGGCACACAGTAAATTTTTGACTACATTTCATATTGATACAATTCATGCAAATAAACTTGCAAATAAGGCAGTGCTCTAAAGATTTCAGGAACTGGCCAAGGAGGCTGTTTTGCTCCACCTCCCCCAAAAACTTTGGAGCTGCCACTGATCTCATACCAAGTCATCTCTTTGAATTAAACATGTCTTATTCTGAAAGATGCCAAGGCCTGGTCCATTGAAACATTCAACTTGTCTTTGCAGTAGTAATTTATTTCTTCCCTTTCTTCCCATCAAATGGGAAAATTGTTCATTTTAAAAAGCAAAGACCATTTAAGGTTTGAGGGAAAAAGAGAATGAAATATGGAAGTCAAGGGTCAGTTTCAAAAAGGAATAGTACTTTATAACAATTTAGTTTGCTTTTAAGTGGCAACTGTTGTTACATATATATAGGATAAAGTATGCAGGAGTAAATAGTGGATTGAATGTCACTCTGGTGACCCAAAGGAGTTAATGCAACTTCTCAAATAGATTAATTTATTCTTGGGGACAGTTTATAAAATGGTAGATTTGGGGCTCAATATAATTTTTATTAATTGAACACATATATATTCCAGTTTTCTATCCTAAACACTTCTATTAACTCATGAAATTCTCTTAACACCCCTAGGAGGTAGTTAGTACCATTGTCCTGCCTTTTATTTTTTTTGAGACAGAGTCTCACTCTGTCGCCAGGCAGGAGTGCAGTGGCACAATCTTGGCTCACTGCAACCTCCGCCTCCGTGGTTCAAGTGATTCTCCTGCCGCAGCCTCCCTAGTACCTGGGACTACAGGTGCCTGCCACCACACCTGGCTAATTTTTTGTGTTTTTACTAGAGACAGGGTTTCACCATGTTGGCCAGGATGGTCTTGATCACTTGACCTCATGATCCACCCACTTTGGCCTCCCAAAGTGCTGGAATTACAGGCATGAGCCACTGCGCCTGGCCACCATTGTCCTGCTTTTACAGAACAAAGTGGTTAAGAAACTTGCCCAAGGTCACACAGAGTTGTACTCAGGTTTCAAACCATGGCTGAGCCCTTTTGACCTATTGTGCTTTATTGCTTCACAGATAAGTTTTTGAAAAAATTGCAGTGAGGCCAGGCATGGTGGCTCATGCCTATAATCTCAGCACTTCAAGAAGCTGAGGTGGGATGATCGCTCAAGCCCAGGAATTCAAGACCAGCTTGGGCAACATAATGGGACCTCATCTCTACAAAAAATTAAAAAATTAGCCAGGCATAGTGGTGCATGCCTGTCGTCCCAGCTACTCGGGAGGTTGAGGTGGGAGGATCGCTTGAACCCAGGAGGTAGAGGTTGCAGTGAGCCGAGATTGCACCACTGCACTCCAGCCTGGGTGACAGAGTGAGACTCCGTCTCAAAAACAAACAAACAAACAAATATAAAACACCTAGATTGAGAGATCATGAACAATTATGTGTAGTGGATTTTTTTCAGAGTTCACATGCAAAAATTAAGGGTGGATATTACCAAACAGACAAAAGATAACAAGTGTTGATGAGGATGAGGAGCAAAGAGAACTCTTGCACATTTTTGGTGGGAATGTAAATTAGTACAGCCATTATGGAAAACAGTATGGAGATTCCTCAAAATATTAAAAATAGAACTACCATATGATCCATCAATCCTAATACTAGGTATATATCCAAAGGAAATGAAATCAGTATGTCAAAGGGATATGTGCACTCCCATATTCATTGTTCATAATAGCCAAGATATGGAATCAACCTAAGTATTCATCAATGGATAAATGGATAACGAAGGCTGGGCATGGTGGCTCACACCTGTAATCCCAATACTTTGGGAGGTCAAAGGGCAGGATTGCTTGAGTTCAGGAGTTTGAGACCAGCCTGGGCAATATCGTAAAACCCGTCTCCACAAAAATTAGCCTGACATGGTGGCACACACCTGCAGTCTCAGCTACTCAAGATGCTGAGGTGGGAGGATCACTTGAGCCTGGGAGATTGACACTGCAGTGAACTGAGATTGCACCACTGCACTCCAGCCTGGGTGACAAAGTGAGACCCTGTCTCAAAAAAAAAAAAAAAAGAAAAAAGAAAGGGTAAAGAGAATGTGGAATATATACACAATAGAATACTATTTGCTTTGAAAAAAAAAATGAAAATACTGTCATTTGCAACAGCATGGATTAACATGAAGAACATTATCTTAAATGAAACAAGCCAGACACAAAAACACAAATACCACATGATCTTACTTATATGTGAAATCTTAAAAAGTTGAATTCATAAAAGCAGAAAGTAGAATTGTGGTTACCGGTGGCTTACTGGGCACAGGGCGGTGGGGGGTGGGGCTGGGGGCTAGGTAGGTTGGTTTAAGGGGTACAAAATTTCAGTTAGAAATGAGGAATAAGTTCAAGAGATTTACTGTACTGTGTGGTGACTATAGATAAATAACAATCTATCGTATACTTGAAAATCACTAGGAGAATAGATTTTAAGTATTCTCCCCACAATCAGCGTATGAGGTAATACATGTATTAACTAGCTCAATTTAGCCATTCCACAATGTATACATATTTTAAAGAATGATGTTGTACATGATAAATATATACATAATAATTAATAAAATCTATTCAGTGTGATCATATGGCAGGCACCATGCTAAACATTTGATACACCTGTATCATTAAATAAAATGTAGTGAAAACTAGAGGAACAAACTGCAGAATGTGATTTTCTAAAAGCAGGCATTCTGAAATGCTTTTCTAAAAGAAAAGATGCCAGATTATAGCAATAACTAACAGTAATGAGGACTTTATAGCTTGCAACAGGATTTGATAACCATGATAATTCATTTGCTCTCTCCAACAACCTAGCAAGGTTGTCAGGGCAGCTGTTAATATCCTCAGGAGAGATCAAGTGACTCACTCAAGTTCTTTTTACAAATAGCAGTGCGGGTCAGACATCTCCCACATTCCAAACCCATTGGACTCAACTTCCAGATGCAAAGAAAGTTGAACAGTGAACCTGAAATGTATCAATTTGCTGCCTACCTTCCCTTTCTGAGACATTTCTTGCCTTAAAAAAAATTACTTGTTTTTTAAATAACAATTGTCTTGGACTTGAGGAAGCAATTGAAGGAAAATATCTC
Source organism: Macaca nemestrina (assembly GCF_043159975.1). Lineage (NCBI taxonomy): Eukaryota > Metazoa > Chordata > Mammalia > Primates > Cercopithecidae > Macaca > Macaca nemestrina. Next base: position 48,029,314 of record NC_092139.1, read on the forward strand.
ACAGAAGGACAGAAGCTGCCGCGTCAGGATCTAAAAAGCAGAGCTTCCTAGCTTTTCCTTGATGTCAAAGGCCATAATGATACTGAAGAGAGTTTGGAAGTCTAATTGCTGTTTTCATTCTAATTTTAGTTTTCGGTGATAATAATCCCTTTCATTTATACTATCTACTTATGTACTTACGTGCCAAGGCAATTGAAAGTGACTCTCTGAGGACTGCGAAATGTTCTGGGGTCACATCTAGGTTTGATGAGATGAAATGTCATGATCACTGCCTCCAGGAGGTAGTATTTGCCATCCCTAGCCTATCCTATAAAGTTTATAAAATACTTTTGCTTCTATTTTAAAATCATACCCTCACTGCCACCCTCTATATTTGTCAGGGATTAGTTTTCCACTGTGATGTGAGGAAACTGAGATTGTGACTCCTCTTTACCTCTGCATTTTTTCTCACTAGACCGTGCTGTGATGGTTTTGCCCATTCCTTCTCAGGTTTCAGCTTCTGTCTTGAAATCTAGCATGGAGCTGGATACATAATAGATGACCCATACATTTTTGCAGAATTAAACTTTAATGAATTAAAATTCACTCCTAACCAAATGATACGTGTTTAAAGATAAAAGCTCAAACTTCAAGAATGGAGCTGCTGGTACTTGCCTCATTCTTCCTAAATCCAAGAGATTTTGGTCTCTGTAATGCATGTCACTCCAATAGGTGGAAAGGGTGAACAGGGTCATTTAATGACCCGATACGGTTCTCAGATCATTTTCGTTAGAATGGCCATTGAACTAGGGAGGTGTCTAAAAACCATAAGAGCTGTGAACAGGAGGCCAAAAACAAGCCAATAGCTGATCTGGCACCCAATGGGAATAGGGAGAAAAAGGCTCAGTAGCTAAGCATTCTTGCTTCTTCCCACTGTACTTTTCTGACATTTGGGCTTTCTCTGTTTTGCCCATAGCTCACGTTAACCTTTTAATTTTCTTTGTGTGTGCCCAGCACAAGTTTACTTTCTAGATTCCATTTATTGACGTCACTGGTTTATCTGCACATTTCACAATCTTTTCTAGCTGTTTAATAAAGGTCATGTTTATAGCTTTAGTATTGATGGTTTGCCCAGTAGGCCAGGTGTCAGCTTCTATAATGTCCAATAGAATCCCTTCCCATAAGACAAAGTCCTAAGATGTTACTCAGGAGTATCTGAGTTTTTATAGGTCCAAATAATGACTTTTGGTCTTCAAAATATATCATATGGTAATAATAATAACTTACTACATTCTGATCATTGTTCCCAGCACTTTCTTAATCTTGATACCAACCAAATGAGACAGGCACTTTTATTGTCCTACTTTTATAGATGAGAAAACAGAGGCACGGAAGTCCAGAAGCTGGTGCAGGGTCACCTAGTGATTGCTGGAGTCAGTATGCTATGCTGCTTCCCACGTGTGGTATGTGTAACACTTATGGGTCAGGCCCTGTGGTGGCTAGCGGGCTTTTGCAGTGAGCCAGACAGTTTTTACCTTCTTGAGTTCAAGAGTTCCCTCAGAGAACCCTCCGCCCTCATTCCTACCATTCATGCCTTCATGGAGACAGCTTTTAAATGAAGCATTTGTGTAAAAATTTCACAGACTCAAGTTAACTTGGTATAGTATGGTTTAATTGCTCTACCTAGGTGCATTTCAGACCCCTACAAAAACCAAACTTGCATCCCCAGGAACCTTTGATCTCTTGGGCTAGAGGAAAAAATAACAACAAAAAGTTCCTTTGGGAGGAAGAGAATTAACAAGAGATTAAAGCTTCTTAAAGCAATGAATTGACACCTGTGAATGAAAACCAGATGTTGAAATCTCTGGGGAAAAAAAAGATATGTAAATGTATACAGGGTATATAATTAACTTTAAGAGCATAGATAATAGAAAAATATAGTAAGATTATTAGGAAGAGATGACTTTTGAGTATTCTTGTTTTTAATGTAATTTTTAAAACATATAAGTACATATAATTTAATTATTAATCATGACTATTTAACAGCCAGCTCACAAAATTTCTGAAAACTTAACAGTTGGCTTTTGAGACCCAGTGGGAGCTATCTGACACCTGTTTATTTATATACACAAAGAAGTTCAATTAACATTGGCCCTGAAGACTCATATCACTCCGCTCCACCTGTTCACCTGGGGTTTGGAGGCAGATACACTGGAGCTCTAACTCTCACTCTATATTGTATTAAAACTGCGACATTAGGCAAATTACTGTTTCTGAGTCTCCTTTTATTATCTGTAAATATAATAATAATAATTGTGAACAATTATCTTGTGCCAAAGACAGTTGTAATCCAGTGGATTTTCACAACAGAGAGATACTGTACTTCCTTATTTTATAGCTGTGGAAATAGAGGAGTAGAGAGGGTAGATAGCTTGCCCCACTGATAAATGAAAGAGCTGATATATGAACCAAGGCATTTTGGTCCTAAAACATGCCATTCTGACCATCTCAATATACTGCCTATGTTATCAGTTATGAAGATGAAATGACATAGCATATTTCATATGACTGGCTCAGTGAATTCTCTCCAATTCTCTTTCCCTTCTTCCTATTTAGAAAACAAGATTAGGACCACAAGGTGTTGGGAATGTGTCAGAAAAAGGGAACACTGCAATCTCATGATGGTCTCAATCATGGTGGCACAGAGAACTCCTCTGGGGAGCTTTTCAAAACATAGATGCCTTGGCCACACCCTGTACTAATTACCACAAATCAGAACTCTAGGGGTTTGGGGCATGGGTATTAGTGTTTTTTAAAAGCTTCCCAGGTGATTAAAAGGTGGTTTTCTACTTTTAGAATTCTTGCTAATGGTACTCTCTTACTCCTGTTTGCTATTCTTTTCCTTTTTTCTCATAAACACAGTAAGACATACTACACAGAGAAGAGGTCCACATTAGGGACCACCGTAATCCAAACAGAAAAATTGATTTGGATTTCCTTAACAAGTTACTGCAAAGCTTATAGGTTTGTTAGTGGAAGTTCTACTTTATGGAGGCGGATTCCTGCTGATGTAGAAATATGTAATAACCTCATTCTACAGCGAGCTGCAGTCATCATGTAGTATCTTACAAAGTGTTAGTTTTGTCTATCATTTAATGATTTGTGTGCTTCGTCCCCATATTTAGTTGTATAATTTAAAAATTATTGTGAAATTTGCATATCATAAAATTAATAATTTAAAGTGAACAACTTAGTAGCTAAGTATATATTCACAGTGTTACGCAACCACCGCCTCTATTTCCAAAATATTTTCATCACCTCAAAAGGAAATTGCATACCCATTAAACAGTTACTCCCTATTTTCCCTGGTCACTTCTCTCCTTCCCTTAGCTCCCAGAAACTGCCAAACTGTTTTCTGTTTCTAAGAATTTGCCAATCAGGATATTTCACACAAAAGGGAATTGTGCAGTATATGGCCTTTTGTATTTTGCTTCTTTTAGTTAGCATAACTTTTTCAAAGTTCATTCACATTGTACCATGTGTCAGTAGTTCATTCCTTTTTATGGCTGAACATTCTTTTGTATGTCCGTATTAAAATTTGCCCACTCATTCATCTGCTCCTGGACACTGGTAGTATTTTGTTGAAAACTTTTTTCATTTATAGTCATGAGCAATATTGGTCTGAAGTTTTCATATAGTCTTCTGTCTGGCTTTGGTTCAGAGTAATCCCTTCATAGAATGAGTTAGGAAGTATTTCTTCCATTGCTGTTTCTTGAAAGAGGTTATTAAAGATTGATGTTAATTCATCTAAATGTTAAATTCTTTTAAATGTTTTCACGCCACACGGTTGTGAGCTTTTCTTTGATGGGTGGTTTTTGATTACTGACTTAATCTGTTTACTTGTGAGAGGGCTGTTGAGATTTTCTATTTCTTCTTTAGTCAGTTTTGGCAGTTTTTGTGTTTCTAGGAATTTGTTCATTTTGTCTATGTTGTTCATTTTGTATATGTTATTCAATTTGTTGGTGCACAATTATTTATAGTATTCTCTTATAATCATTTTTATTTCTCTAAGATTGAGAAATAAAGCTTAGAGAATTAAAAGTGGAATAAATAAATGAAATAATGTTCATAAATAACACATATTTGTATTATAAATAATTATATAATATTTATGTAATAATGTTCATGTATAAGAGTGTTTATCGTGTTTCATGTTATAAAACATAATATTCCCACTTTCATTTATGATTCTCGTGTATTTTTTACCCTTTTTGTCTTAGTCTAGCTAAAGGTTTGTTAATTTTGTTGATATTTTCAAAGAACCAATTTCTCGTTTCATTAACTGCTGTTTTTTGAATCTCCATTTCATTTATCTCTGCTATAATCTTTATTATTTCCTTCACTCTGTTAGCTCTGCACTTAGTTTTCTGTTCTTTTTCTAGTTCCTTGAAGTGTAAAGTTAGGTTATTGATTTCAGATCTTTTTTTTTTATAATATATATTTTATAACTATTAATTTCCTTCTGAGCGCTGCTTTTGCTGTATCCCATGAATTTTAGCATGTTGTGATTCCATTTTTTTTTAAGATATTTTCCAATTTCCCTTGTGATTTCTTTGACTTAATGGTTGGTTAATATTGTGTTGTTTAATTTTTATGGATTTGTGAATATTCCAGTTTTTCTTCTGTTATTTTTCTCTGGCTTCATTTATTGTGGTTGAGGAAGATACTTTGGATGACTTCAGTTTTTTAAAATTTATCATGACTTGTTTAGTGGCTTAATATGTAGTGTATCCTGTAGATGTTCCATGTGCACTTGAGAAGAATAAGTATTCTGCTGTTGATGATGGAGTGTCCTGTATGTATCTGTTGGATGTAGTCTGTTTATAGTGTTGTCTAAGGCCTGTATTTCCTTACTAATCTTATGTCTAAATATTCTATTTATTGTTAAAAGTAGTGCATTGATATCTCCCACAATTATTGTAAATTGTTTGCTTTTCCTTGCAATTTGGTAGATTTTTGCTTTATATATTTGGTTCTCTATTATTAGGTGCATATATGTTTATAATTTTTATATCTTTATATATTCACACTTTTATCTATATATAGTGTCCTTTTTGTAACTTGTAACTTTTTTTTCTTTTTTTTGAGACGGAGTCTTGCTCTATCACCAGGCTGGAGGACAGTGTTGCAATCTTGGCTCACTGCAATCTGCGTCCCCTGGGTTCAAGCAATTCCCCTGCCTCAGCCTCCCAAGTAGCTGGGACTACAGGCGCACACCCCCATACCTGGCTAATTTTTTGTATTTTAGTAGAGATGGGGTTTCACCATGTTGGCCAGATTGGTTTCAATCTCCTGACATTGTGATCTGCCCTCCTTGACCTCCCAAAGTGCTGGGATTACAGGCATGAGCCACTGCACTCAGCCAATAATTTTTGACTGAAAGTCTATTTTATCTGATTTTAGTATACCCACCTCAGGTGTCTTTTAGATATGACTTACATGGAATATATTTTCTCATTCTTTCACTTTCAGCCTATTTGTGTCTTTGGATCTAAAGTGAATCTCTTGTAACAGCATATAGTTGTATCAAGTTTTAAAAATATATATGCTTTTTTAATCTCTGACTTTTTGTTGGAGAGTCATTTAATTTACATTTTAAATAATTTCTGATTAGGAAAGGTTTGCTTCTGCCATTTTGCTATTTGTTTTCTGTATGTCTTATAGCCTTTTGTTCCTCATTTGCTTCTCTACTGCCATATTTTGTGTTTAACTTTTTGATGTGTGCTTTTTTGATCCCTTTTCCATTTTCTTTTGTGTATATTTTAAAGACTTTTCTTTGTAGTTTCTATGGGGATAACAATTAAAATCCTAAATTTATAACAACCTAGTTTGGATTAATGCCAACTTAGATTCAATAGGATATCAAAGTTCTGTTTCTATACTGTTCTCTCCTCATGTTACTGTTTTTATAGATTACATCTTTATACATTGTGTATCTGATAACATAGATTATAATTATTGTTTTATGCATCTGTCTTTTAAATACCATAGGAAATAAAAAGAGGAGATACAAACAAAAATACAATAATACTGGCTTTTATATTATCATGCAGTTACTTTTACTAGAGCACTGCATTTCTTCACATGGCTTCAGGTTGCTGCCTAGTATCCTTTTGGTTAATCCTAAAGGACTCTCTTTAGCTTTTCTCACAGTTCAATTTTACTTATGAATAACTCCTTTGCTTTTTGTGTTGGTTTTTCTGGAACTGTCTTAATGTTTCCTGGTTTTTGAAGGACAATTAGTCAAACATAGAATTCGTGGTTGACAGTTCTTTGCAGTACTTTAAAAATGTTATTTAACTTCTTCTATGATTTTGATAATAAATCAGCTATTAATCTCATTGAGGATCCCTTGTATGTTGGATGAATTGCTTCTCCTTGGCTGCTTTCCAGATTCCTTCTTTGCCCTTGGTTTCCAGCCATTTGATTATAATGTGTCTTGGTGTAGATCTCTTTACAGTTGTTCTTCGTGGAGTTTGTTGAGCTTTTTGAATGTGTACATTTATGTATTTTTCAAATTTGGGAAGTGCTCAAACATTATCTTTAAAGATTCTCTCTGCTGTTTCCTTTTCTCTTCTCCATCTGGGGTTCTCATAACATATATGTTGGTGTGCTTGCTTGTGTTCTACAAATCTCTTTGATTCCATTCATTTATCTTTAAACTCATTTATTCTTTCTTCTGCCTGCAATGAAATTCTTCGGTAAGTTTTTCATGTTAGTTATTGTACTTGTATTTCCAGAATATCTGTTTAGTTCATTTTTATAATTTCTCTCTCTTTATTGATATTCTCTACTTGTTTATACATCACGTTGCTGATTTCCTTTAGCTCTTTGATTTTTTAAGGACAGTTGATTTAAAGTCTTTATTCATTAAGTCCAAAGTCTATGCTCCCTCAAATACAGTTTTTGTTAATTTCTTCTTTTGATGGAACATAGTTCGTTGTTTCTTGCACACTTCATAGTTTTTTAGTTTAAAACTGGGCATATAAAATATGATAATGTATTAAATCTAGAAATAAGATTTCTCCTTCTCCTCTGGGTTTACTTTTGTCCCTTGCTATAGCATGTAGCTATTTGTTTAATGACTTTTTGAACTAATTTCTTAATGTAGTATTCTTTTTCATGTGTGTTCTTTGAGTTCTCTGTTCCTTTAGGCTTTGTTCAGCTAGTGTCTTGATAGAGAATAACTTGAATAACAGAAGACAAAAGAGAAGAAACAAAAGAAAAACTAAAAAATTTAAAAATCAAGAAAAACAAAACAAAATACCTCCCCTAATGTTTACAGATTGGATCTTTGCTGACAAACTTCTTCAACACTTTGTTTGCTAGGCTGTTTTGAAGGTCTGTCTTAGCCTTTACTTCCTGTTTGCATTGATCCTAAAGATCATCTAGAGCTGATAGAATAAGTTTTTATTAGTGAGCATGTGCATGGATTTTAAAATTCTTCAGTATACATGAATGCTATACATGTCCTATTTCCCAGGGAAGCTCTCTCTTCAGCTTCTCTGCCCAGGCTTTGGGTACTCTATTATATGCCCCAACTGTAATCTTTTTGTCTTAGGTAGCTGTGGGTTGTTTGTTTACCTTACAGTATTTTCAAGGACACTCTGCTGCATTTCTCCTCTGAATGAGTCCCCAGTTAGAGAAACAAAGTAAGGTGCTTTACATTATTCCCCAAGGGATTTCCCATACAGGTTATAGCAAATGTAGTTCTTTGCGAATAAGATTGTCTTTGCTTCCTCTAAAGCCAAGGACCAGGGTTGCCCACTGGGGAAGCTACCTGCAGTTTTGAAGACTGCTGTCAAGCCAAGGAGAGAATTGGAGCAGGGGCAAATACAAATATCACATACTTTTCTTACTGTTTTTAAGTTTCCTTAATCTTTTATTTTTAATTTTTTGATTTCAGCATTTTTTTGGTTGCTATCACCTATTTTCAAGAGTTTTGTTAAAGTTGATCCTGACACTTTTGCTTGATTTTGGATATTTCTGTGGGAACACAAGCTCTTGGAGCTACCTACTCTGTCATCTTCACTGATGTCACTTGCGGTTTACTTTTGGGGCTTTTGTTATCCACATGGTATAATGTGCACTGTCCGTCGAATACTATTTCCTGTTTACCTTTCTTCCCTTATTTAATTATTTGCATATATTTATTTCAGAGTATAGGTACTCTAGGTCTTCTCTTTACTTCATGAAATCTACCACCTCCATAAGAAAAGATGCATTCAAAGTAGACTTGATAAATACTTCATGTTAAAATATCTTCTTTCACATAGTTTCAGATTTAGTAAAGCAAAAAGATAATTTCAGAAATAATCTTTATGCAAGTTTTAAAAAATTCTGGCTGCTGAAAATAAAATTGAATTATTGGCAAAGGCAGGAATTTTGAATAGAATAAATATAAACTTTTGTGAAGTTAAATTGTTTTGTTGAATATTCTTAATAAGAAACAATTACCATAGAATCTTCAAGACCTTATTATTAGAGATAAATGGAAATTAATCTCAGCTATTTTGAAAATATGATTTTAAACTTTAATATTAGTTAGACTGCTGTTCAATAGTTTATAAACAGAGGAGGTAAGGAATAATTTTGGAGAAAGTATTAATGTATGAGTTATAATTGAATTACCATGTTATATAGTCTCTTTTAATAATTAGAAAGCAGTTAATGGAAGAAAAAAGCATGTTCTCATTAATGAATATAAAAAAACATTTAAGTTAAATAAAAGAAAAAGGTAGCTTTTGGAAACTTCAGTCTGAATTGTCCAAGTAGTTAGACTGAAAGGACTTGAAGGGCAAAATTTTGTTTGGATTTAGGAATACCAAAATTTAGGATAAAAATATTTCTTTTATCCTAACTTCTTTTTTTGTTTTGTTTTGTTTAAGAGAAGAAAAAGTTTACATAGGCTCTTTGTGTACCAGTGAGAGAAAGTATAGCATAACAGGCCATCTAAAGGATGAAATTCCCATAAGGAGTTTTCTGAACCGCTTATATCAACTGGTCAGAACTCAGTTTTAATTAAATTTGCTGGGCTGGAGGTGGTGACAGAACAATAGCCTGTTTTAAGGATAGAGAGGCAGCTTTAACTTTAACTTTGAATTTCCTGGCTCCAATTCATTGGTGTCACTACTTTAGTGTTATTTAAATGCAGGATTTTCCATTTAATTTCCTTTTAAGGGAGATAAAAACCAGTTTCTTTTTCAGAAAACTGCTAAAGAGTCTCGCTGTGCTTTATTAAGTAAACAACTGCATTTTCAGTAGAGAAATGCAATCTAAGTGGTAGCACATTAAAACATGATAGTGTAAATGTGCAGATGAAAATCCTAAAAATTAAATAATTATTATTCATAGCAGTGAATTCAGTTATATATATTTTGAACTCAGTGGGAAATTGTTTATACAACAGACTTAGGATATTAAAATTAAGTATAAAAATTTGATTTATTTTTATAAGACAGACAATACCAAAAGTCTATTTTCTCTTTTATGCCTTGTGCTAATTATAATGTCTGCTCCTATATTTTGTGACTTTGAGCTCGTGCTTGTGATCCCAGCTCTTTGGGAGGCTGAGGTGGGAGGATCACTTGAGGCTAGGAGTTTGAGACCAGCTTAGGCAACACAAAAAGACCCCATCTCTACAAGAAATTTTTAAAAATTAGCAGGATGTGGTGGTGTGTGCCTGTAGTCTCAGGTACTCAGGAGGTTGACATAGAGGATCCCTTGAATGAATCCTGGAGCTCAAAGCTGCAGTGAGTCATGATCATGCTATTGCACTCCACCCTGAGTGACAGAGTGAGACTCCATCTCTAAAAACAAAAAAAAGAAGAAATAATAACTTTGATGATATTTTGTTTGTATCCATTTGAATATCTGCCTTTTTATTCTTACTAATAGAGATTTTAAAATGTAGATTATTTTCTAATAGTTGACCTCAATTTACATATTTGAATAGTGAGCACTTACTGTATTAAAATTATTAGAAATCAAGTGAAGGAATGAAGTAAGTAAATAAAGTGACTTTTAAAATCTACAGGATATTCCTATGTTTATGATATGTTTTAAAGAAGCCATTGCCAGATTGCCTTCCATGAAAGCCTTTTGTGCATAGGTTCTCTCTTCCATGATTGCTCTTTTCTTTCTTCATCTAGTTAAAAGATTCCCATTCTTCAGATTTTAGCTCACGCATCAATTACTTGATTGCCTTTTCTGACCTCCCTTACCACCTTAGCTTCCCCCAACTCCTCTGTATATTCTCATAACATTATCCCTCTCCTCCCCGGCATTCATAATAGTTTACAGTTTGACTTCTTTGTGATTATTTGATTAATGTCCATTTCCTTGACCACGGGGCAAACTCGATGAGGGCAGGGACCTTGCCTGATTTTGCTTATCATCATATTTCTTGAGCCCTGCATAGACTTGGTCCAGAAGCAGATTCCAGTGAGTGCTTGTGTGTTGTATGAACACTGTACTCTGAAGTACCACAACATGCTGTCCCATTTTGTGCTGATAAATGAACTTGAAATAATTTTACTAGAAAATAAAATGTATTACATGTATGCAAAATAAGTCTTAATTAGGAACATTAATACAGATATCCTAAATAAAATATTAGCAAATCATATTTTGTAGTGAGCATATCAAAATAATAATACAGAGATTAATACTAAGAATGTTTCAAGACTGGTAAATGAAATAGTGACTGTAACATGGGAATAAAATATAGTTTGAAGATTTAATAGAAAATGTCCATATAAAGTCTTTTGTGTCTTGTGTCTTTTTAGTGGTATATTTTTGGATAAATATAACCAAAAAAACGGGTATATTTAACCAGTTTTCTTGGTTAAAACTGATCGTATTCTAAATATATTAGAGAAGGGATATGTATTAAATTGTTTCTTTGCTTTTCTGATTCAATTCCTCCCACCATTACCCCCAGCTGTCAGCCTTCCATCTCCCCGTTCCTTTATTTCTTAGTTATGGTAGACTTCTAGACTTCTGATAACACATTCCTATTTTTTTTTTTGGAGAGTTCCACTAGGCATTTCTCCACATGGCTATCTATTTAGGCTTTAAAAAAAGTTTCTATCCTTGGATTTGTTTTTATCTAGTCCATCTCCAGGCGGAAAAAGATGTGATCAAAAGATTTCATTGGTTCTGTTTGCTGTGTCTTCTTTCCTGGTCTTACCTTATTCTACCATGGCTTTATAACTGTGTGTCCCAGTGTGGTTTGTTTTGAAGCTTTCTCCTCCCTGGGGCGTACTGTCAGAATTCATTTATGGTGACCCACACTTAGCTTTTCTTTTGCAAGTCTTCAAATATTTTGCCATTCCAAACACTTCCTTAAACCTACTAAAGACTCTCTATAGTCTCTAAGGGACACATGGGAGAAAAATCACTGGTATACCCTCTTTGACAGATATGTAGGTGAAAGATAAGAAAATAAATCAGCAAGTGGTGGTTGCTCTTTCAGCAGCCCTGTTTCTCAGACTTTCCAAACTACCAAAATGAAAAAAAAAAAAAAAAAAAAGGAAATATTTACTGTCCTTGCTTTTCCATGTGATTATATAATCTCATAAAATTTGGCATATATAATATATATGTTTAATTTCCCTCCTATTTTTAAATATGAGATGAAATATAACACATTTGAATTATGATAACTTCAAGAGGTTTTTTAGACCAAAATAGGTTGTATTATTTACAAAAATAATGGCAAATATTATGAATTGTCTCTAGTATTTTTTTTAACGTGTGTTTTAAAATTGAATTGGTTGGGAGACTATTTGAATGTGCTTTACTTATGTGGAAAATATCATCGTTTACTAGTTTTCTGCAGAGCCCCCACTCTAGCTCCTACACACATAAACACCAAATAATTTGCTTCCATTGAGTTAGCATAAAAATCACCAGGGCTTCAGGATAAATACCCGTAAAGCAATGCCTCAGATTGTGCCTTTTTGTGGAAAAGGTTAATCTAGCCTATTATTGGCATCATTAGAGAATCTTGAAAATAGAAGTTCACAGTTTCTATGTGAAGTGCTGCATTAATTATGCAGTGAGAGTACACCTAAATACAGGAGGTGCTCACATTTAGGAGTAGTAGCCACAGTTACACGGTGTTACACTATCTGTACATTTATATACATGCTCCTTGTTTTGTTTATTATAGGCTTTCCTTAGAGAATAAAGTGTTGCAAATAAATATTGCATGTGTATATAGGCAGTTTTTATTTAGTATGTATTAAATGACTGTGAATTTGTTCCTAGGAATGTTCTGTGTAAAAAGAGATCATTTTATCATCTTATTACTTTATCTCTAATGTTAAAATGGTAATCTTTGGATGAAATTATTTACTTGTGATTGTGTAGACCCTGAAAACAGGGTATGTTACCTCTATAAATTGTTGAAAGGAATATTGTATTACCGAATGTTCAACACTAATTATACTTTTATCTCCCACTTCTTAGGCGCTTAATGTATTGATTTATTTGCACTTCTTATAGCTTCTAACAAGGTACTATTCTAAAAAGTTCTTACAAATCAAAAAATTTAACTAGTTTCTTAATACACAAAAAGCCTGAGTACAAATGACCCGTTGACCTTAATTCCCAGGAAACTGTCACATTACTTCTTTACCCCTTTGTCTAGCTTAACAATGTGACCCAAAATACTGCGGAGCTTTAAAGTTTCTCAGCATTGTAAGGTCAAGCTTTGGTCACCATAGTTACAGTTTAGATCTGCAGGTCAGAGGTCAAATAGATTAATGATGTCAGACACATCTTTAAGTGGTTCTAACACCATTTCACCATGCGGTAAACAGCTGAGCATATTCGATATGGCAAAGGTATTCTTCAGTCTTGCTAATAAGAATATCTTTGGAGATGTCTGATAGAAAGATTTTTTTTTTATAAGAACTTGCAATATTGGGCTGTGGTATCAGCAATAATAGTTGGGTATTAGATTTATAATATCAGATGTGTATTGAAAAGTATATTAAATAGTTCAGATTTACACTTTTCTTCATGTCTGTGTTTTGTTTGTCTACCTGTCATAATCAAATGGATCATCCACCCATTTATAAATAGATATCCTCACTCCCCTATTAATTTATGGCTAATCATGACAGTGGATAGAAAAAAAGAAGCTTTTTGATTAGGAGTTTTTGCTTTCTGTGTATATGAATGACACATCTCTTTTCTCCCAATTTGGGTGGTATGCACTTACAACAGAATTATTTAGAAAAGTGTGTTTGGGAAATCTTTCTCACATTAGAGAGCAGGTAATTATCCATTTGTATTTTATATCCAAATACCTCTTTTTATAGCCTAGGACTCTATATACAGATCATGGGTTGTATATTCAATTTTTTTTGTCCTAAAAGGAAATTGTTCCCTCCCTTTTGAATCAGAATGGAAGGAGAAAAAAAGAAACTATTTTACAGTGAACATTACTTCTAGAAAAAGTGCAAATGTTATTTTTTACAAATAAAAAATACCCTATAGACAAATTTTAATCAAAAATCACAGAAATACAAATAAAACAAAAATATTAAGTGAGGTGAAATTGCAATTACTATTTAAATATATTTAAGTGAAAAAAATCAGAATTTTACTATAGAATGTATATGTTTAAAGCTCTGCCAGTATGGAATTTTGCAGCCAGTAGACAGAAATATGTTTAAGAAGTAGGCTTAGGTTAAGTTAAACATTAAAGGATACCCTGTTTCTGAAGGTTTTGTTTCCCATGTGTATTTTGTGCAGCTGTAAGATTTTAAGCTTGCTGGAGCATTTGCTCTTGATCACGTACTATAAAGGTAGACAAAGGGGAGAACGAAGAGGTTTGGCAGCTGGGAGGCGTTATTATGGAATTTAATAGCAAAGAAGAGGGGGGTTGGGGCTTTTCTAGGTGAAACAGAGATTGGCAGTTGGGAGGAGGAAATAAGTCTTGGAGTCTGAGAAGAGCTGGTAGTTCAGTTGCCTGTGAGTTTCAAATGACAAGCTAGCTTTCATGTGAATGAATGGATTGTCTCTGGTTTTGAGTTCAATTCAATGGAAATCACTGCCGTGTAGATATCGTGGAAACCAACTACTCAGCAAAGACATTAATTGCTGACCTGTTTGGCAGCACTTAGGGACATTGGTTCAACAAACTGATGGAGTATTCTGTTTGGTCATTATGCCAGGAGAATGGCAAATCAATATTTAACTACCTTTTGAAGAAGCTACACCATTGAAATGCTGATTTTGAAACTGTTTGTTTACACATGGGAGTGTCCTGAAATGCAAGAAAAATGATTTTATTCTAAATGTAGAAAAATTTTGTGATCAAATAAAATATCAGTTTGAGTTCTGACTTTCAGAATCTGAAATATTATTGTTTCTGTAAAAATTGCCCTATGCCTTGCTTTTAGAGTTCTTGCCCCCAATGCATTATTAAGGTGGGTAAACCAACCAATACTTAATATGTAAATATTTATTTATCAAAAATATGTGAAATTGGAGATATTACATTTTATTTACTCTTCTTCCTTAACGTCTGCTTTTCTTGTCTACTTCCTATGCCTTTTTATTTAAATTTTTTCAATGTATACCTTTACACTTTTGCTAGTGTCATGACCAGAATTGTACATATAGTGCTACTGTAGTACATTAGTAACAGTTTCCAATCCTTGGTGCACATGAAAATCATGCAGAGAACATTAAAATCACCTGAGCATAATGCCCAGACCCACCCAAGACCAGTTGAAATAATATAGTGAAAAGAATGCACCCTGTGGGGCTGGGTGTGATAGCTTATGCCTATAATCCCAGCACTTTGGGAAGCCGAGAGGGGAGGATCATTGAGCCCTGGAGTTCAAGACCAACCTGGGCAACATAGTGAGACTCTGTCTCTACAAAAAATTTTAAAAACGTTAGCCAGGCATGGTGGCATGCGCCTATAGTCCCAGCTTCTTGGAGGGCTGAGGTGGGAGGATCGCTTGAGCCTGGGAGATTGAGGCTGCAATGAGCTATGACTGTGCCTCTGCACTCCAGCCTGGGTGACAGAATGAGACCCTGTCTCAAATAATAATAATAATAATAATAATAGTAATAATAATAATGTACCGTTTGACTCTTTGCACCATACTTCCCTTTGGCTCTGGTTCTCTCACATAATAGCCATGTGATATTGGGAAAGTTACCTAACCTTCCTGAATCTGTTTTCTTATCTACAAAAGGCAATACTATTAATACTCAGTTTGAAAGGTTTCTTGTGAGGATTTTATAAAATATTGGCATAACTTCCAGCCTAATCCCTGGCACATAGGAGACATTCAGTAAACAATAATAAATATCACTCTCTCCAATTAGCTTGCTGTGGGACCTTAAGCAAGTCACTCCTAGCCTTTTCAGGCCCCATTTCTTTACCTATATAATGCAGCTGTAATACTTGCCAATCTCAAAGAGTACTTGTGAGCATCAAATTACAGATGTGTGTTGAAGGGCTTTGAAGAATAGAGAGCAATATAGTAAGTAGCTTGTACTCTTATTGCTAAGGCTCCTAGTTCTAAGGCTCAGGGAAAACACCATCAAAATTTGAAACTGTTTGTGGGCATTCAATACTTCATTTATCATTTTCTCAGAAAGTTTCCTGGGATGCTCTAATGAGTTGCAGACCACACCATCACTCCTGTGTTACTGAATACTTAGAGTGACAATATCCATGAAGATTTTTCACCACCTTGTCCTGTCATTGTTTGGAATTTGTCTCATTGCTATCTATCACATAGAATTAATGCGGACTTGAGGATTTTCCTTAGCTTTTTGCAACCATGTGCATCCCTCTTGGCTACAAATACCACTTCTGTAGAAGAGATAAATCGCCTTGAGGCTGCTCCCTGCCTCCTTTCTGAGCTGATCTTGGTGTTTCTTCACCTGCAGATCTTTTTAGAAGTCCAAGGAGAGAGTCAGATGCCAACTAAGTTGGATTTGGCTAGAATTGTTCACCTATTAGCATTTTGCTTTACTGAATTCACATTTGTATAGCCCTTAGCGTGTTCTCTTATACTTACAGACATTTTTTTTCGCAATGAGTATAACATTATGTTGTTAATGCACTTTTCCATGGATCTGTGTCACATAAAGTACCATATCAGATATTGCTAGAGCTTAGTAGTTACCTTCGAGTCTGTAAACCAGCAACTTGGTGATTGACCAAAAGTTGGGGCACCAAGTAATAGAATTTCTTTGTTTTCCAGTGGTATTGGATATCAGTCCATGATGTGCATTCATAAGAGTGCAGTCTGTACCTGCAGTGAAATAATTTTGCATGCATTTTATATTTTACATAGCATATGTAGTAGTGGTTCTGAAACTTAGCATGCATCAGAATTACCTGGAGAGCTTATTGAAAGACAGATTGCTAGACCTTACCTCCAGAGTTTCTGATTTACTAGTTTTAGCATGGGACCTGAGAATTTGCGTTTCTAACAAGTTTCCAAGCCCTGCAGCTGTTGCTCTGGGGACAATAACATGGTCCCATTAATATGGTGAGTGCTAAGGTGCACTACACAGATTCCCTTTTAAGAGTAGGGCACTCATTTCCTAACTGCAAGGGGTACTGGCTGTCATGGTTTCCAGGACCTCTGGGAGTTGCCCTCAGTTGATGAGCGCTGCCTCACTTAAAACTCCATTTCTGTCCCTAGTTGTAGCTCACATAAAATGACAGGTTAATGCAGGGAGTACAAAGGCCCATCCTTCTTGCTTCAGTCCAGGATAATTGAGGGGCCATCGCAGCTCAGAGGCCTCTGCTGCAATTGCATCACAGCTCAGCTTTTCTCTACTTAATCTCTCTTCCCTTACTCCCAAGAGCACTCTCTGATTAACCTGTGTCTCAAAGTCTTTTCCAGAGAATTTGGCCTGCAGCAGTAGATAATAAAATAGAATTGTATTTGTTAAGTACATATCTGACAGTAATTAAATATCACAACTCCTTCTTGTGTAGAAGCATGAAGAAATTTGTGGTGGTTTATTTGGTAATCCATGAGGCCGGAGCCCTTAACTACTTTTTCTCCTATGCTTCAGTATGTCAGTCCTCCTCTTTTTAGATATATATTGTCTTCCTTCCAGTTCATCAGCATTCTTGTTGCAGAAGCTTTCCCACAACTGCCATTTTTAGACTACACATTTGCTCCATTTCATTTAAAACAAATATTTTTCAAGACAAATTCCATGCCTCTCATGAAGCAGGTTGTTGTTCTTCAGTGGGTTAGAAGTGGGATGATTCCTCCAACTCTACCCTAAAATCTCATATGCTTTTCTCCAAACACTTTCCCCAATAATAATAATGACTGGCATTAGTGCTTCATATGTGCCAGGCACTTGACTAAGTACTTTAGAGATATTAACTCTTTGAATCTTCATAACAACCTTATGAAGAAGATACTGTTGTTATTATTTTGGAAAAGAAAAAAAAAGAACATGATAGGTTAAATAACTTAACTTAGAGTCATGTAATTAGGAAGAGGTGGAGCCACATTTTAAATGCAGGAAGATTGACTCCAGAATCTATGCTTTTCATCTGTATGATGTACTACAAATTTTCCCATCTGTGTTATCAGTTGGCAGTTACGACTTCTTCATCGACATAATTTTTAATAGCTTTATTGAGATGTAATTTACATGTAATACAGTGCACCCATTTAAAGTATACAATTCAATGCAATTTTGTTCATTACATAATTAAGTTTTTAATTGTAAGAAATATATAAATAAAATGAGCTATTTTAACCATTTTTAAGTATGCAACTCAGTGACAATAAATACTTTCACGATGTTGTGTAACCATCACTAATACCTATTCAAACCTATTTTATTAGCACAAATAGAAACTCTGTAATGAGTAAACAATAATTCCCTATTTCTACCTTACCCTCAGCCCGTGTTAATCTCTCACCTACTTTCTGTGTCTATGAATTTGCCTGTTCTATACCTAGAACTCATCATGATCCTACTCATTCAAGCAGGATCATACAGTATTCATTCTTTTGTGCCTGGCTCATTTTGCTTAGCATAATGCTTTTAAAGTTTATCAATGTTGTACCATGTATCAAAATTTCACCCCTTTTTAAGACTGAATAATATTCTATTATATTTATATGCCATATTTTATTTATTCATCTGTTGATAGACACTTGGATTGTTTTTACCTTTTGGCTGTGATGAATAATGTGGCAACACACATTGTTGTACAAGTATCTACTTTCAATTCCTTTGGATCTATACCTGGAAGTGGAATTGCTGGGTGATATGGTAGTTCTATGTTTAGTTTTTAAGGAACTGCTTTAAAAACCATTACGTTTTCTATAGTGGCTGCACCATTTACATTCCCACCGGCAATGTATGAGGGCTCAAATTTTTCCATGTCTTCTCCAGCACTTTTCTTCTGTTTTTGGCTTTCGCCATGCTAGTAGGTGTGAAGTGATATCCCATTGTGGTTTTGATTGGTATTTCCCGAATGATTAATGATATTGAGCATCATTTCATGTGCTTATTTGCTGTTTGTCTGTCTTCTTTGGAGAAAAGTCTATTCAAGCCTTTTGCCCATTTTTTAGTTGGGAGAGTTCTGGATATTTAACACTTATGTGATATATGATTTGCAAACATTTTTACCATTTAATAGGTTGTCTTTTCACTCTCTTGAGAGTGTCCTTTGGTACACAGAGTTTTTAATTTTGATGATATCCAACTTGTCTATTTTTTCTTTTTTGTGTGTGTGCTTTTGTTATCCTATCTAGTACTCAATTGCCAAATCCAAGATCAAGAAGATTTGCCCTTATGTTTTCTTCTAAGAGTTTTGTAGTTTAATGTCTTATATTTAGGTTGTTGATCCATTTGGAGTTAATATTAGTCTGAAGTGGGAATCCAACTTAATTCTTTTACTTGTGGAAATGTAGTTGTCTCAGTGCCATTGGTGGAAGAAACCATTCTTTCTCTAGTGACTGGTCTCTTCATACTCTTGCCAAAATCCAATTGATCATAGATGTATAGGTTTATTTTCCAGAGTCTCAATCTGTTTCATTTGTCTATATGTCTGTCCTTATATCTCTATTATACTGCTTTAATTATTGTACCTTTATAGTAGGTATTGAAATCAGGAAGTGTGAGTATTCCAACTGTGTTCTTTTCAGAATTGTTTTCACTATTCAGGATCCTTTTAAAATTTACTATGTTATGCTTTTGTACTTATCGGTATTCAGTATTTATTTGTCCAGTCTTGCGTTTTCTCTTTTAGATTGTATTCACATAGTGGCTATCACCTTAGAAAGATTTCTTTGCAAGCTATTAGCTAATAGTTCATCTCCTGATTTATAACTCTGCAAGTACAAGTCTATGCTTTCTTAGCCACAATTCCCTAATCCAAAATTAAAACCTGTCCTGACCAGAAGCTTTTTGGAACAGAGACTGATCTGGATTGATATAAGGCTATTTGGCCTTTTAAAAAAATCTTACCTAATACAAATATTCATATCTTTTACAGTAGAACTATTCACGTATTTGAATAGACTAAGCTATCTGAGACCTTGCAATGGATATTATATTATATATTGTAGGTAAACCATATTTTGGTCTATTTGCCTTATTAACCTGAAGTGATTCTAAATCTTAAAACACATTTTGCCCTAAGGATTTCAAATGAGTGGTTGTTGACCTGGATTTTTATTTTTGAAATACACCAAGAAAAAAATTTCCAATGAAAATATGATAGGTCCTGTGTTAGAGTAGTTCTTACAGAGTTTAGTGATCTTTGTTATGATCTTTGTTTCAATTGTTATGAAAGAATAGTTGTGGTCAGGTAAATCTTTGTGGAGTAAAGCTAGATCTATTGGGAAGAACTTTTTACTAACATTATTTATCACTTACAATAAACAATGCATATTATAAGAAGGAAGATAGTAGTAGCAGTAAAAAATAGCAGTGTGAATGGTGTTTCCTATATGAATGTGTTGCATGAGGAATATGTGTGCTTATCCCTTCATCTAAGAAGAGATTCTTTGTCTCTATTATGTTTATACCAAAACCCAACACTAAGATTTTCTTAAAAGAAAGAATTCTATATTCAGCCCTCCTACTCCCTTGCCTCCTCCTCTCTGCCTTGACTGGCATGAAGTCTAGTTGTTGAATTCACACTCACAAGAGGAGAGGAAGAAAGACAGATAAGAGAGACACTTGTCTCAATCATATAGTTTCATGAACTAATAGGTTTTTGAGGTCCTGGCTCTGAAGAACATGGTCATGAGGTTTCCAAAATCAAACTTAGGCAATAAAAAGGATACTGCTTTGTTTGTTTTGGTACCACATCTACTATAATGGGATTGATTTTTTAAAAGGTTAATCTGGGCCAGGCTTGGTGGCTCACACCTGTAATCCCAGCACTTTGGGAGGCCGAGGCGGGTGGATCACCTGAGGTCGGGAGTTTGAGACCAGCCTGACCAACATGGAGAAACTGCGTCTCTACTAAAAATACAAAATTAGCAGGGCGTGGTGGTGTATGCCTGTACTCTCAGCTACTCCGGAGGCTGAGGCAGGAGAATCACTTGAACCCAGGTGGCGGAGGTTGCGGTGAGCCAAGATCAAGCCATTGCACTCCAGCCTGGGCAACAAGAGCAAAACTCCATCTCAGAAAAAATAAAAATAAATAAATAAATAAATAAATAAATAAATAAATAGGTTAATCTGAATTCTTTTGTAGGGGTGACCTACAGATTTGTCAAGTATTCTATGTTTTCAAAAAGGCAGCCTGAGAAATTTCTTGATTTCAGTTATTCTTGAACCACCTTCATAACTTTTATCATAACTGAGTAATCCTTATGATCATTCATGTAGTGCTATATTTGTTACCTTGCTTAAAAGCATTGAATTTAACTGTCGTAAAAGAAAAAAACAAGATTTTCCAAATAAATATATAACAACTAAATTTAAAAATGTACGTATGTTTGCTCCCAAAAATCACCTCAGAAACCACTGGAAACAAATGCACCACACTTTCAGGAACACTGCCCTAACGCTAAGTCTCAAACAAAAAATTGATGCATTCTTCAAGAGGATGTAAGAATTGGAGGGAAAAGCCACACATTTTTCTTGTAAGTCTGGGATTAAAAATGCATTCTTGCTTTCTTAATTTAAAAACAAACAGCTAAGTACCAGTTGAAGGGACCACCATGGAAGTCCACATATAGTTCCTGCACTTGTTGTTCTACAAAAGCAATCTTTACATCTCTGCTGCCCCAGACTGCAAATTTTTAGAGCGGTAATTTGTCATAACCATTTTTTTTTTTTTTGGTAACTCCGTGACAATAGGAAGCAAATAGTAAACAAACAAACAAACAAACAAAAACTTGTGTCTCTTGTTCCTTTGTGAAAACTGAAGTTGTGAATAAAATAATAATGTAGAGTTTGGGAATATTCAAATTTTGACTTCTCTCTTTGATGTTAAATTGCCCTAGGCACTTGGACTCAATTTCAGAGATTAGCCATCTGTAAAATAGAGGACTGATGATGCCAGCCATTTATGCCAAAGGGATCGAAAGACTTTATGTGTATTGGGTTCTAGAATGACATGGTTGGCTATGTAAATCAGTTTGCCTGATTTATCGTAACAGTGCATTTAAATACAATGTTCATGAAATATTACAACTTGTAATTAGAAAATTGATGTTGGTTAGAGAAATTGTGTTAACTTTGTCTTTTCTAAACACTTCAGAAACTTTATTTATTAGCTATAGAGGTAGAGTCTTCAATTAAGCTGACTTTTAAAGAGATAAAATGAGGTTATTGTTAGAAATAAAAACCAATTTTTCATTAAGTTCAATTAAGGTCAGTTTCTCCTTTATTACGCTTGTATTTAATAGAGTAATTTATGTGATATTTCCATTAAATCATTTACCAGAGTTTTATAACAATATGTTACTAGTGTTTGGAAATATAAATACAAATCTCTTATAATTTTCAATTTGTGCTCATATTAACCATTCATTTCTTAAGCTTTGATCATTTAAATGCTTTATTTACTAGTTTGCATATGCTTCTTGTAAACCTAGTCTCACATTAAGAGGATGCTTAAAATGCCAAAATGCTCTGATAAAGTAAAATGAATTCGTCGTATTTCTCACATTACTTAACTCTGATGAGTACAGTCTAGTTGATACTTGTAGGATTCAAATTCATAAAATCTGAGATATTCAGATCAAGGACATTTTATTAGAGAAGACTGCCATTGGGAAATGAGTTTTTGATTCTTATGGAACCAAAAAATGTGGTATCATTTGAAATTATTAGTCTAAAGTTTGCCTTCACTTGACTAAGATTGGGGAAAAAAGTTTTTAAGAAAACTTTGGAAAATCGAGGCTTTTAAAATTTTGTATTTGGCACCAGCTATAACTAGCACTAAGAAAGGAAATAACTAAAGCTGTGTTAATATAAATACAAATATTTTGTTTCCATCTGAAAGAAGAAAGGTTTTTGATGTCCTCTGGTGTAGATATTTATTGGAGAGAAGGCTATTGCCAATCTACATTCCATGCAGTTGATTTTAAAATATGGAACTAAACAGGAAATGTCATGAGTGATGTGACCATCTGCCAAGTGTAAATGGAGTCTGAGCAAGTGGATGTAATCTGTACAAAACAAGCAAATGCGTTGGAGTACAGCTTGAAAGATTTTTAAATCATGAAGCTACAAGCCCAATATATAATGTTTATTTTACATACTAGTAATTCTTGTGCAACTGGGTTTATTGTAACTCTTGTAACAACTGTGATAATTTTTGCTAAGTGAAATTAAACAGCATCTTATTCCAGTTTCAGAGTTTCCATCTGATATACTTTAGAGTGCTTGGAATTCTTTAGCAGTTCTTTTCTGAAATCCTTAAGAGTTCTTTCCCTGCCAAGAAACCTGTTTTCATAGTAATTATAAATCAGGAATGCAGGTAAGAGGAAAGAAGAAACATAAAAGGGTGCTTTATGTAATCCCACCCCTCTGCTCTGTTCAAAGGTGCCAAAAAGAAATCAGGGATTGTTAAAACTCATACCGAAGGATTTATAGAAGCCATCAAATTGATGACAAGTTAAAATGAAAACTTTTCATTGTAAATGCACTCAGCTAACAGTATGATATCTCATTTTAATAATCAGTGGAGAAAAAGTTCTTTCAGGCAAAGTGTATTCTAAAGTGATTTTTTTCCCTTATGGAAACATAGAATAATCACTTGAATAAAGCTTTAGGGGTAAAATGATACACTATTATTTTAGTTACACATGTTACATACATTTTTATTGAAATGTAGATGCCCACACCTTTATCAAATTACAGTTTTATTGTTTCAGTGTTGTTTACATTAACTTCCATTAACTCTGTTGTGATTCATAGTTTAAAATGGGCCACAAAAATTACATTTATCATTTCACAAATTTAAAATGAGTATCAACGTCAGGCTATCCTATTCCATTAATGGACCAGTTTAATCCTTAGTAATATAACCCTTTAAAGTCTACATGTCAAAGATAGCATTTTTTACTTGAAGAAAGTAAACATAAAAGGACTTTAAAGTTTCTGTATCTGTTTCCTTAACTGATTTTAATGGATTTCCAAAACAATCAAGGGCAGTGGGTGGCCTCTTACTTGCAGAAGCCAATTTTTAAGTGCAAGTGTTTCTTTTCCATGTTGACCTCTTGCTGGGACATATTTGTTGTCTTTTAAAATGATATTTGCTAAATTAGCTTATTGAAATGCTAAATCATGATATGTTACTTTTCAGGGGTCAATTTGAAATTCCACCCTGTATAAATTTCAAGTGATTTAAAAACACTGACATATATATTCATGCTGAGATAACAACTGCATATTACAAATGACTTGTAAAGGTATGTGGGTCTTCCACTAATGATTGTATTACTTGCATATTTTTAGCATTAAAGTACATGTATCATTTACTTATTCTTTCATGCAAATTTATTGAAGGCATGTACATTTATTGAAAGCCTGCTGTACGAGCAAATACAGCGTACTTTTGTTAGGTACCTAATATGTATGAGGCCCTTTGTTAAATGCATTTAATGCCATATATTATTTAGTTTTCATCATAACCTTGATGTAGTATACTGTTTTTATCTTCGTTTACTAAATGAGGACATGAAGACAATAAAGAGACTCACCCAAGAACATATTTTTAGGAAGTGGTGGTTTAATGATGGAAGCTCTCATCTGTCTGACTTTATGTACAGCTATGGTGCACAGTAGCCGTCTATAAAGTCTATCTTGTAGAATTCACGGTTTTCTAAAATACTACTGTGGTGATGATAGTTTTCCCTCTATTGCATTCTGCCATACTCTACCCACAGATTCTGCTTTCTCTTCTCTGACGGCAATATAGTTTGGATATTTGTCCTCACCCAAATATCATGTTAAAATGTAATCCCCAGTCTTGGAGATGGGACATGATGGGAGGTGTTTGGAATATGGGGGCAGATCACTCCTAAAAGGCTTGGGCCATCCCCTTAGTCAAAAGTGAGCCCTCACTGCTCTGAATTCACAGGACATCTAATCATTTAAAAGTATGTGGCACCTCTTTTCTCTCTCTTTCTCTCTCTCTCTTGCTCGCTCCTGCTTTTGCCATGTGACATGCCAGCTCCCCTTTTGCCTTCTGCCATGATTATAAGCTTCCTGAGGTCTCATCAGGAGCCAAACAGATGGCCAGCATCATGCTTCCTGAACAGCCTGCAGAAACATGAATCAGTTAAACATCTCTTCATTACAAATTACCCAGTATCAGGTGTTTCTTTGTAGCAATGCAAGAACAGCCTAATATAGATGGCTTTTCTCCATCTCCTTTGCTTCAAATGTAGAGAGGCCAGTACCAGAGACAGAAACTGCATGAGGCTATGGCCTTGCATGGCATCACCAGGAATGTGTGATGCAAAAATAGGGTTGAGGATAGAAACCGGAGAACACCAGTGATATGATCAAAATTATGCTTTAAGGACATGAATCTAACAGCAGGCATATCTCCTTGTTGATGTTCTTTGCTTATTCATACATCATTCTCCTGAATTTTTTTGTCCATAGTTTTCTTCAGCTTTTTCAACATAAGACAATTAATTTAAAGTCTTTTTATAGTATGTTCAAGCCTAGACCTCCTCAGTAGTTTCTCTTTTACCTGTAAAACAGTATGAATAAGCCCTACTTTTCTGTTTCTTTATATGCTTTATAATTTTTTGTTGAAAAGTGGACATTTTGAATATCGTAATATAGTAAGTGTGGAAATTTTTCCCCCTCTCCAGAGATTGCTGTTGTTAACTTGATGAAAGCTGCAGTTGTCAATTTGTTTAGCAACTTTTTTCTATTTTTTTTTCAAAACTATATTCTTTGTCATGTGTGGTCACTGAAGTCTCTGTTCCATTATTTTTGCAGTCAGTGATCTTACAGAGAATTCCTTGAATGACTGGATCCAATTAGAAAATAGAAAAAAGTGTCTATCTTTTTAAGTTCCTTTGACAGCTGCTTTAGCCCAAAAGGGTGAAACAATGACTAGCCTCTGTGCTTCTGTGCCAGTTTCTCAGTGAACAACCAAGCATATAAAAACACACAAGCACAGTTGTTGGAGGACAATGTCCTGATTGTCCACTCTAGCACCAACAAGCCATACCAGGGACATGGTCTTATCTCCCTATGGCTGCCAACTTGGAGCTGGGGCTAGAGGATGGTAGCTGCTTTGTTAAATACCAAAATTCATTGAAATTTGCCAGGCCTCTTTTTCCTTTTACACTCTCCTCATGTTGCAAGTGTCTCACCACACTTCATACTCTGAAATACTGTAGTTTATTCTGACCGTTCTTGCCACCTCAAGTGATTTGAATGGAGACATCAATTCCTGGAGCTTCCTATTCAACCATCATCTGTGAGATCATTCTATTTTCCTTTTTTCCCTTTGGTCCATTTTAAAATTTCTTTCTACTTTTTTTTTTTATAGGTGACTTTTATGTAAGCAGTTTTAATTAATTTGGAATTTAAGTACAGTTGACTCTTTGAATAATGTGGTAGTTGGGACTCTGATGTCACCCCATACAGTAAAAAATTCATATATGACTTGATTTTCCAAAACTTTATTAATAGTCTACTGTTGACCAGAAGCATTACCGATACCGTAAACAGTTGATTAACACATATTTGTATGTTATATGCATTATATACTGTATTGTTGCAATAAAGTAAGTGAAACAAAATATCACAAAGAAAATCATGAGGAAGAGAAAATAATTTACAATGCTGGTACTGTATTTGTCCATACCATAAGTTTACATTGTCTTTTCGCAAAGTGAATTGTCTGTCAGAAATAGCAGGCCATCTGTAGCCACAGAACTCAATCTATGGCACATATCTAGCAATTCTATTTTATTATTATTATTATTATTATACTTTAAGTTCTAGGGTAAATGTGCATAACATGCAGGTTTGTTACATATGTATACTTGTGCCATGTTGATGTACTGCACCCATCAACTCGTCAGCACCCATCAACTCGTCATTTACATCAGGGGTCAGGGACCCACTTGAGCAGGCAGTCTGTCCGTTCTCAGATCTCAACCTCCGTGTTGGGAGATCCACTGCTCTCTTCAAAGCTGTCAGACAGAGTCGTTTGCATCTGCAGAGGTTTCTGCTGCTTTTTGTTGTTGTTGTTGTTGTTTAGCTGTGCCCTGTCCCCAGAGGTGGACTCTACAGAGACAGCAGGCCTCCTTGAGCTGCTGTGAGCTCCACCCAGTTCGAACTTCCCACTGGCTTTGTTTACCTACTTAAGCCTCAGCAAAGGCGGGCACCCCTCCCCCAGCCTTGCTGCTGCCTTGCCGTTAGATCGCAGACTGCTGTGCTAGCAATGAGGGAGGTTCTGTGGGCATGGGACCCTCCCGGCCAGGTGTGGGATATAATCTCCTGGTGTGCCCGTTTGCTAAGATCCTTGGTAAATCGCAGTATTGGGATGGGAGTTACCCGATTTTCCAGGTGTTGTGTGTCTCAGTTCCCCTGGCTAGGAAAAGGGATTCCCTTCCCCCTTGTACTTCCCAGGTGAGGCGATGCCTCGCCCTGCTTCAGCTCTCGCTGATCGGGCCTCAGCAGCTGACCAGCACTGATTGTCTGGCACTCCCTAGTGAGATGAACCCAGTACCTCAGTTGAAAATGCAGAAATCACCTGTCTTCTGTGTCACTGGCGCTGGGAGTTGGAGACTGGAGCTGTTCCTATTCGGCCATCTTGCTCCGCCCCATTCTTTTTTTTTTTTTGTAATGTTGTGACTTCTCTGCTTTTTGCAAGGACTTCCGGCATCACTAGTGGCATTTTTTATGGGTCCCATGGTGGTTATTCAAGATTTCTGGTATCACACTAAACACAGTGAAAAACACACAAGAAATGAGACAGAGAGAGAGAGAGAGAGAGAGAGAGAGCACTTTTTTTTTCATTTTTGAGATAGAGTCTCATTCTATTGCCTAGGGTAGAGTGCAGTGGTGTGATCTCGGCCCTCTGCAATCTCTGCCTCCTATGTTCAAGCCATTCTCCTGCCTCAGCCCCCCGAGTAGCTAGGATTACAGGCGCCCTCCACCATATCCAGCTAACTTTTTTGTATTTTTAGTAGAGACGGGGTTTCACCATGCTGGCCAAGCTGGTCTTGGACTCCTGACCTCAGGTGATCTGCCTGCCTTGGCCTCCCGAAGTCCTGGGATTACAGGCGTGAGCCACCGTGCCTGGCCATCGGCCAGTTTTTTTTTTTCTGGAGAGGTAGAGACCAGCCTAGCCAACAGGTGAAACCTCATCTCTACTAAAAATGCAAAAAATTATCTGGGCATAGTGGCACGTGCCTGTAATCCCAGCTACTCGAGAGGCTGCGGCAGGAGAACCACTTCAATCTGGCAGGCGGAGGTTGCAGTGAGCTGAGATCGTGCCACTGCACTCCAGCCTGGGCGACAGAGAAACTCTGTCTCAGAAAAAGAAAAAAAAAGAAGAAGACATAGAGTCTGCGTCAATCACCCAGGCTGGAGTGCAGTGGCATGAGAGAGAGATCACTTTTACCATGATGTGCAAATTATGGGAGTGATAAACTGTTCATATCGAGATGATTGGCCACACCATGTTTTAAGAAGATACTTGCAACATTTGAGCTCAGTACAATGGCAACAGGAGCTGGCTATGAAATTATGATAATGGTACAGTATACACTACAGTTAATACTGCATTTTTACATTTGCTTATGTTTCTCTCACTGGCAAATGTCACCATATACAATCTATTAGTGTTAAATTTTAACCATCAGCATACCTCAAAATAATAAGAGCCATATATGATAAACGCACAGCCAGCATCATACTGAATGGGCAAAAGCTGGAAGCATTCGCCTTGAAAACTGGCACAAGACAAGGATGCCCTCTTTCACCACTTCTATCCTACATAGTATTGGAAGTCCTGGCCAGGGCAATCAGGCAAGAGAAAGAAAGGGCACCCAAATAGGAAGAGAGGAAGTCAAACTACCCCTTTTTGCAGACAACAAGATCTTCTATCTTGAAAGCATCATAGTCTTAGCCCAAAAGCTTCTTAAGCTGATAAACAACTTCAACAAAGTCTTAGGATACAAAATGAATGTGCAAAAATTACTAACATTCCCATACAACAACAGCAGTCAAACTGAGAGCCAAATAAGGAGGAAACTCTCATTTACAATTGCCACCAAAAGAATAAAATACTAGGAATATAGCCAACTAGGGAGGTGAAAGATCTCTACAAGTAGAACTATAAACGGCTGCTGAAAGAAATCAGAGATGACATGAACAAATGAGAAAACAGTCCATTCTCATGGATAGGAAGAATCAATACGAAAAAGTCCATCCTGCCCAAAGCAATTTGTAGATTCAATGTCATTTCTGTTAAACTACTATTGACATTCTTCACAGAACTAGAAAAAAAAATTAAATTTATTTGAAACCAGAAAAGAGTCAGGTAGCCAAGGCAATCCTAAACAAATAGAACAAAGCTGGAAGCATCATGCTACCTGACTTCAAACTATATTACAGGGCTACAGTAACCAAAACAGCATAGTACTGGCACAAAAAACAGACACATGGACCAATGGAATGGAACAGAGAACCCAGAGATAAGACCACACACCTATAACTATCTGATCTTCTACAGCCTGACAGAAACAAGCAAGGGGAAAGAATTCCATGTTCAACAAATGGTGCCAAGATAACTGACTAGCCATATAGAGAAGATTAAAACTGGACCCCTTACTTATACCATATACAAAAATTAACTCAAGGTGGATTAAAGAACTTAAATGTACAAGAAACAAACAGACAACCTGATTAAAACGTGGGCAAAGGACCTGAATAGACACTTTTCAAAAGAAGACATACATGCAACCAACAATCATATTTAAAAAAGCTCAACACCACTGATCATTCAAGAAATACAAATCAAAACCACAATGAGATACCATCTCACACCAGTCAGAATGGCTATTATTAAAAGGCAGAAGACAACAGATGCTGGCGAGGTTGTGGAGAAAAAGGGGTACTTACATACTGTTGGTGGGAGCGTAAATTAGTTCAACCATCGTGGAAGACAGTGTGACGATTTTTAAAAGACCTAAAGACAGAAATGCCATTTGACCTAGCAATCCCATTACTGGTTACATACTCCCCAATATATCAGTTGTTCTATTATAAAGATACATGCACATGTATGTTCATTACAGCACTAGTCACAATAACAAAGACATGGAATCAATCTAAATGCCCATCAATGATAGACTGGATAAAGAAAATGTGATATGTTTCATCATGGAATACTATGCAGCCATAAAAGGAACAAGATCATGTCCTTTGCAGGGATATGGATGGAGCTGGAGGCCATTATCCTTAGCAAACTGACACAGGAACAGAAAACCAAATACCTCAAGTTCTCACTTATAAGTGGGAACTAAATGATGAGAACAAGTGGATACACAGAGGGGAACAACACACACTGGAGCTGGTCAGAAGATGGAAGGTGAAAAAAGAGAGACCATCAGGAAAAATAACTAATGGGCACCAGGCTTAATACTTGTGATGAAATAATCTGTACAACAAACTTCCATGACACAAGTTTAGTTACGTAACAAACCTATACATGTATCCCTGAACTTAAAATAAAAATTTAAAAAATTTAACCTTCTATAAGAGATCTGTGTATATTGTAGCAACATGGATGCAGCTGGAGGCCATTATCTTAAGCAAGTTAACCCATAACAGAAAACCAAATATTACCTGTTCTCATGTATAAGTGGGAGCTAAGCACTGGGTACTTACGGACATAAAGATGGCAACATTAGACACTGAGGCCTACTAGATGGGGGAAAGGAGAGAGGTGGACATGGGTTGAGAAGCTTACTGTTAGGTACTGTGTTCACTACCTGGGTGATGGGACATTTGTACTCCAACCCTCAGCATCATGCAATATACCCATGTAACAAATCTGCATATGTACTCCCTGAATCTAAAATAAAAGCTGAAGTCATTAAAAAAATTAAGTTTTCTGCCTTAGGAATGTGACTTCTTTTTTTTCAAAGTAAAAATAACCTCCACAAGACTTCTCTTTTAATTTCATTTGTTATTCTATTCCCATAGAATACATTTTTATATTTCATCAACTCCATATAAGCTTTCTAAGTTCTAAATGGAAACTGAGATTCCTTCAACTAGATAATTGAACTTGATATATTTGAAGAATTGTTATGTACTTCAAAATTTTACAGATACAAATATTTTTATACTATTTCCTTTTGTCCTCTCTCCCTTCCTTCTTTCCTTTTTCCTCCCTCCTTTCTTCCCTCCTTCCTTCATTCCTTTTATTCACATATTACATAATGTCACTTATATGTATAAATATATGCAGTTAGACTTTTCTGAAACTTTATATGACTTCAAAAGATTATTCTAATTCATTATGTAGATAAATACACTGATTTCCTTTGAGAGGGTTTTAAATATTATAAATGACTTAATATGCAGAAGCTGGACTTTGCCTTGTCATATATAATAATTAAATACTTGATTTCAAAATATATAAATTAAGATGGAAAATTATTTAAGGATTGTGTGAACCTATTATTTTAAAGTTACTTAAAAATACAATTTCTAGTCATCAGAAATATTTTATGGTTTTACTGTGAGTTAAATAGTAGTCCAAAATGAATCTACATTTTGTTATAATGTATATGCCTGTTTGGACTGTCTGTTCCTAAATTTCATCCTCCCAAGCTGTGTAGTCCCTTAGCTCTATTATGTGGCTCCCAGTGGAGTCCCTTAGGTTTCTTACATTGATGGCAACTTGGATGCATGCCTCTTAAACTGATCCATGCCTGACTCTGTCCTCTGTGTGAATTTGTGTCTGCTTGTAGATCTCTGCAGTATAGCTCTGGGTCGGAAGCATTTCCATAGCTAACCTCAAGCCTGTGCTGTCCAGACTAACTCTGTGATACCCATGGGTCTCTAGAATACTAAAGGCTTCACTGACACGTTGAATCAAAACTCACCATATGTTAAGTAAAACCAGATCGAGATCTTAAAATGTGTTTATCCTCCCAACAGTAAGTTTTTTAGACCCGAGAAAGTGGAGAGATATAAGGCAGAGATTATCATTACAGTTTAGAGGAGTGTATCTCAATGAAATATTGTTAAATGAGAGCTGATCAAAACTAAGATATGGTTTCACAATACATGTGAAACACATTTAGGTCAGGAGTTAGGAAACTTCTGAATGAGCATGTTAACATGAATATTGGTATGGATTCTATGTCTTTCATAAGGAATGGAGGAATAGCAAACAGAAATTAATGTTTGAAGTCGATAACCTAGTATGCAAGTCCTTCATGATCTTACTCTACTTCATTTTATAAGCTTCTTTCACTGTCTACCCTTTAGCCATGCCAAGGGCCAGAAAATTGAATATATTCTGTCTTCTTTAGTGTATTTCTTTTTTCTCCTTTTCACATTTTCTTACCTTATTTCCTCTGCCTAGAATCTCTTTCTCCTCATGGCTGTAAGCCATGCGTCATATCTGCTCTTTGGACTCAGATCATCTTGTGCACAGCCCTCATTCCTCCCTTTCTTCCCCACCTCCTCTCTCCCACCAACACAGAAGTAATTCCTCTTTCTTCTTAATTCCTGCTGACATTTTGGCGTCAGTATAATTTCTTAAAATTTTATATCAATGGCTTAGTCTCATTATTGCTTACCATATGTGAGGGGAGTGGACTGAATGTTTGTATTTCCCCAGAATTCATGTGTTGAAGCCCTAATCCCAAATGTGATTAGATTAGGATTTGAGAGTCTTTGTCAGGTAATTAGGTTAAGATGATGTCATGAGGGTGGAGCCCTTTGATAGAATTTACTGTCCTTATAAGAAGAGGAAGAGACACCAGAGCTTTCCCTCTCCAGCATATGAGGACACAGAGAAAAGGTGACCACCTGCAAGTCAGGAAGAGGGCCGTCACCAAGAACTGAATCTGCCAGTACCTTGATCTTATACTTCCCAGTCTATAGAACTGTGAGAAATAAATGTCTGCTGTTTAAGTCAACCAACCTATGATTTGTTATAGCAACCCAAACTGATATGTAGAGGAATATTATGTCCTATGAATAGCACAGTAGTTTTAGCATACATGGAATCAGTTTGTCAATTGAGATTGCATTGAATTTATAGATCAATTTAAGGAAAATTGAGTTGCGCTCCATATATTTAGATCTTCTTTAATTTCTCTCAGCATTGCTTTGTAGTTTTCAGTGTATAAGTCTTATATCTTTTGTCGGATTTATCCCTAAATATTACATATTTTTGATGCTCTGGTAAATGGAAAAGGTTTTTATTCAACATTAAACTGCTTATTGCTAGCATGTAGAAATACATTTTTTTAAATATTGCTCTCATAAATTGCAACCCTGCTAAGCTTATTAATCCCAGAAGCTTTTGCACAGGATATGGACATCTTCTACATAGTTAGGTTTTTACTTCTTCCTCTCTTATATGAATGCCTTTCTTTTTTTTTTTTTTTTTTTTTTTTTGCCTTTTTTGTAGTGTCTTATATTGCCTTATCACAATGGCTAGAGCTTCACATGCAATGCTGAATAGCAGTGGTGTGAGGAGACATCCTTGCCTTGTTCCTAATCTTAGGGGTAAAGCTTTCAGTCTTTCCCCATTGGGTATAATGTTAGGTGCAGGTTATTTTTTAAAAATACATAAAATGTGCCTATTATTCCAAGTTTGCTGAGAAGTTTTATATTTTCCTTAATCAGGTATTGGTGTTGGATTTTGTCAAATGCTTTTATGCATCTATTGATATGATTATATGTATTTTCTTATTGTCCTATTGATATGGTGAATTATATGGGTTGACGTTTGAATGTTAAACCATCATTATATTCCTAGAATAAACTCTATTGTGTCAAAATATACTGTCTTTTTAATACATTGTTGAATATAATTAAAATTTTAAGATTTTTTATATATATTGATTAGGGCTGCTGGCCTAAAGCTTTCTTTTTTTAATGTCTTTTCTGATGTTGATATTAGGGCAATGTTGATCTCATAGAATATATCAGGAAATGTTCCCTCATCTTCAACTTACTGTAAGAGTTTGTATAGTATTGGTATTATTTTCTCTTAAAATGTCTGGCAGAATTCATCAGTGAAGACATCTGGTCCTGGAGTGATTATTGATTATTAGGTTGTTTTTTGTGGGGCAAGGATTTTAATTACAAATTTAATTTTTATAATAGATATAGGGCTATTCATATTTTTTGAGCAAGGTCTGGTAGTTCAAGTTTTTTAACTAATTTGTCCAGTTCATCTAATTTGTCAAATTTAGGGGAATAGAGGTGTTCATAATATTTTCTTTTTATCCTTTTAACGTGTAATCTGTAGAAATGTCATTTCTCTCAGTACTAATTTTTGAAATTTGTGTCTTCTTTATTTTTTTCATGATCAGCTGGCTAGAAATTTATCAATCACATTGATCTTCTCAAACAGCAGCTTTGGATTTGATTGGTTTTTCTCTGTCATTTTGTTTTTTATTTAACTCATTTCCACTTTGATATTTAGTATTTATTTTCTTCTACTTATTTTGTTTTTCATTTATTCTTCTATTCTGGTTTCTTAAGGTGGCAGCTAGGTCATTACTTGATACATTTCCTCTTTTCTAATATAAATATTTAGTATTACAAATGTTCCTCTAAGTATTTCTTTAGCTGCAATCTACAGATGTTGGAATGTTGTTTTAATTTTAATCTACTGTACATACTTTCTAATTTTTCTTTTAATTTCTTCTTTGACTCGTGGGTTATTTAGTGGTTGCTTATAGTGTACACATTTAACTTATCCCAGTCTACCCTTCCAAAATAACATTGTAGTTTACCTATGTAACAAGCTCTTAAAATAGTATATTTTCATTTTTCTCCTTTGGCTATGTGTTATTTTTGTCACACTATTGTCTTTACATATATTGTAGACCCTACAATACAATGTTATAAATTTTGCTTTAAATAATCAATTATCTTTTTCCCTTTCTTTTTTTTTTTTTTTTTTTTGAGACGGAGTCTCGCTCTGTCGCCCAGGCTGGAGTACAGTGGCGCGATCTCGGCTCACTGCAAGCTCCGCCTCCCGGGTTTATGCCATTCTCCTGCCTCAGCCTCCCGAGTAGCTGGGACTACAGGTGCCCGCCACCTCGCCCAGCTAATTTTTTTGTATTTTTAGTAGAGACGGGGTTTCACCGTGTTAGCCAGGATGGTCTCGATCTCTTGACCTCGTGATCTGCCCACCTCGGCCTCCCAAAGTGCTGGGATTACAGGCATGAGCCACCGCGCCAGGCCTCCCTTTCATTTTTAGTTGATACATAGTAATTTTACATATTTATGGGACACAGAATGATATTTTGATAGATGTATACAATGTGTAGTGATCAAATCAGAGTAATTGGGATTACAAACATTTATCTTTTTTTTGTGCTATGAACATTTGAAATTCTCTTTTCTAGATTTATAATATATACAATAAGTTATTATTAACTATTTTTTTCTCCACAGCGCTATAGAACATTAGAACTTACTCTTTTCTAGCTGTAATTTTATATCTATTAATAAACCTCTGTCTTCTCCTCCCTACTACATTTCCCAGCCTCTAGTAACCATAAGTCTACTCTTTCCTTCTGCTTCTGTGAGCTTTTTTGTTGTTGTTGTTGTTTCCACATGTGAGTAAGAACATGTGTTATCTTTCTGTGCCTATTTCACTTAATATAATAGCCGTCAGGTTCATCAAAAATTTTCATTTTTGATTGCTAAATAGTATTTTATTATACTTGTGTGTGTGTGTGTGTCTGTGTGTATGTATCAATCACATTTTCTTTATCCATTTATCTGTGGATAGACATTTAGATGAATTACATATCTTGGCTATTGTGAATAGTGCTGCAATAAACATAGGTGTGCAGGTGTCTCTTTGATATATTGATTTACTTTCTTTTGAATGAATACCTATTAATGGGATTTCTGGATTATATAGTAGTTCTATTTTTAGTTTTTTGAGAAATGTCCATACTGTTTTCTGTAATGCTCTAATAATTTACATCCCACCAACAGTGTGTAGGTGTTCCCCTTTCTCCACATCCTGGCCAGCATTTGTGTGTGTGTGTGTGTGTGTGTTTTTCTCTTTGATAATAGCCATTCTAACTGGGCAAGATGATATCTCATGTAGTTTTAATTTGCATTTCCCTGATGAATTAGTGATGTTGAGCATCACTAAGACAAGTTTGATGTTTAAACTTGTTGGGCATTTGTATGTCTTCTTTTGGAAAATGTTTACTTAGATTCTTTGCCCACTTACAAATAGGATTATTTTTTATTTGCTATTAAATTGTTGGAGCTCCTTATATATTCTGGATATTAGTTCGTTCTTGGATGAATAGTTTGCAAATATTTTCTTCCATCCTACAGGTTATCTCTTTACTCTGTTGATTGTTTCTTTTGTTGTTAATAGTCAATTATCTTTTGAAGATATTTCAAAAATAGGAAAAACATCTGGTATATTTATCATTTCCAGTGCTCTCCATTCATTTGTCTCCAGTCATATTTCCATATAGTATCACTTTCTTTCTGTCTGAAGGACTTCCTTTTATATTTCTTTGTTTAAAATTAAATAGCATGCCCTGTTAATACCATTCTTTTAGATTTCTTATAATGTAATTCTGTTGGAAGTAAACTCATTCAGCATTTAGATATCTAAAAAAGTTTTTATGCCTCAATGAGTATTATTATTATTATTTTTTTGAGGTCGAGTCTCTGTTGCCCAGGCTGGAGTGCAGTGGCACGATCTCAGCTCACTGCAACCTCCGCCTCCCGGGTTCAAGCGATTCTCCTGCCTCAGCCTTCCAAGTAGCTGGGACTATAGGCACACACCACCACACCTGGCTAGGTTTTCTTTTGTATTTTTAATAGAGATGGGGTTTCATCATGTAGGTTAGGGTGGTCTTGAACTCCTTACCTCAAATTATCCACTCGCCTCGGCCTCCCAAAGTGCTGCTGCGCCTGGCCTGAATGCGTCTTTATTTTTTTAAAAAAGATATTTTACTAAATATTGACGCCTATGTTGACAGGAGTTTTTCTTTTTCAATGCTTTAGATATAGTTTATAGTTCACTGTTTTATGGCTTGCATTTTTCATGGAGAAGTCTGCTGTCATTTTTATCTTTGTTATGTAAGATGTAATTTCTCTCTAGCTACGTTTAATTTTCTCTTTATCACGGTAAATAATTTGATGATAATTTGCTTTGTTAGTATTTTCTTCATATTGCCTGTGCTTGTGGTTTATGGAATTTCTTGGTTCTGTGGATCCATAATTTTCATAAAATTTGAACAGTTTTCTCTGTTGTTTTTCCAAATAAATTTTCTGCCCCTCCCTGACTTTGGGGTGCATAGTAGGTTGTTTAAATGCACACATATTAGGTTGTTTAAAATTGTCTTACAGCTCACTGATGTTCTTACCATTTAAAAAAATTCTTTTCCATCCTCTTCTCTGTTTTATTTTGGATAGTTTCTGTTGTGTTTTCAAGTTTACTATTTTTTTCTGTCTTATCTAATTTGTTTTTAGTTCCCCTGACTATATTTTTAAATTTCATATATTGTATTCTTAGTTCTAGAATTAGAGTTTTTAAAATCTTTTATGTTTTTATTTGACATGCTTAATCTTTCTTCTATCTACTTGGACATATAGAATATAGTTACAAAGATTTAATGCCCTTGTCTACTAATTTTCTCATTTCTGTCCTAAGTATTTGTATTGATTACTTTTTTTCCTTCTTGTAGGTTGTGTTTTTTTCTTGTCTTAGTAAGCATTATAATTGTTGACTAGATGAGAGACACTGTGAAATTTATAATATTGGGTGCTAAATTTTTTTTTTTTTGAGACGAGTCTCGTCCTGTTGCCCAGGCTGGAGTGCAATGGCACAATCTCGGCTCACTGCAAGCTCCGCCTCCCAGGTTTATGCCATTCTCCTGCCTCAGCCTCCTGAGTAGCTGGGACTACAGGTGCCCGCCACCACGCCCGGCTAATTTTTTGTATTTTTAGTAGAGATGGGATTTCACCGTGTTAGCCAGGATGGTCTTGATCTCCTGACCTCGTGATCCGCCCACCTTGGCCTCCCAAAGTGCTGGGATTACAGGCGTGAGCCAACGCGCCCGGCCTCTAAATATTTTTGAATCCCTATCAATATCTTGACTTTTGTTCTAGGATTCACTGGAGTTACTGGAAAGTAGTTTGACCCTTTCAAGCCTTGCTTTTAAGGTTTGTTAGACAGTAACAGAGTAGATTTTATTCTAGGGCTAATTTTCCCCACTACTGGGTTTAATACCTTTTGAGTACTCTCCCTGATGACCCGTAAATTATGAGGTTTTTCCATTCTGGCTAATTGGAATATAAACTTTCCCCAGACATGTTTGAGTGCCAGATATTATTCCCCTCTGGTAGTTTTGTTATATGCATGTGCTGATCAGTACTAAGCTGAAAATACAAGGGGATACTGCCTGTAAATCTTGTAGCTCTTCTGTATAGCTTTCTCCTTTCAACATTCTACCAGTGAACTACAGCTGTCGTGGCCTTTCTGGGTGCCATACTCCATTTCCTCAAAAAGAATGTCTGGATCTACCTCCATTCCTCCTCCCTACATTGCCATGTGGAAAATGTCTCTGGGCAGCAAGATGGGGCAATCCTAGGGCTCATTGTGTTTGCTTCTTTTCTCTCGGGGATCACTGTTCTGTACCACCTAATGTCCTATGTCTTGTAACTCCTGAGCCTTATATGTTGTCTTATATTTTTAGATGCTTCATACTGGAGGGTATATCTGGGTCCTGTTACTCTATCTTGTCCAGCAGTTGAAGTTCTTTTACTGTATTTATACTATACTGTGAGTCATAATGATCTATATTAATAATATCCATTAGTACTTATAATGTTAATGGTAAATGTCCTTTGGTGTGGTAATGCCATAGGATTTGCTATAGACTATCATCATTACAGAGATTCAGGCTGTATCCACATGGGTCTATACAGACTTCAACCAAGTAACTTGGTTGAAGTGGCTGGTCAATTTAAACTCTTGCTTAATTCTATCAAAAACTAAGTTTTGTGTTCTTCAAATCAGTTAATTATTCTATTGAAATAACTAAATTGAGCAGATTTGTGAGTATATGTGTAGTCTAGTTATATTATTTGTGCCAAGGAATAGTTCTGGAAACTGCATATTTCCATTCCAGTAGGTTGATTCCATGTGTTTGCTATTGTGAATAGTGCTGCGGCGAACATATGTGTGCATGTGTCTTTTTAATAGAATGATTTATATTCCTTTGGGTATATACCCAATAATGGGATGGCTGGGTCAACTGGTATGTTGTCTTTAAGTCTTTGAAGAATCTCCACACTGTCTTCCACAATGATTGAACTGAGAGAGCAAATTTTAATTGTTACTGTATGCTTTCTTTACTGCCTGAAATTTTTCTGTTTATTTTAAATAAATAAATAGAATCACACAGAAATTGTATTTTTTTTCCATTAATCCAAATATGAATCTACGTAAGTCATACTTATTTCTTCTTGGGTATAAATTGCCTTTTTTGACAACCATTCATCCAATCAGTGTGTTTATTCTGAATTGACTCAATTCAAGTAAAACACTCAGCATGTGATTTCCTTTTTCTTTTTAAGTCCCCTGTCAACACTGATGGGTTTCATTGTGAAAAGACATCTCATGGTGGTTTTGCTGGTTCACAGATCTGTCTGTTTTTTTTTCCCCAATACAAATTTGAGTCTGCCATCATATACTTGAGTTTCATCTTTGTTGTAATCTAGATTATAATTGTTTTATTTCAGATTTATTTCCCCTTCTGC
Source organism: Macaca nemestrina (assembly GCF_043159975.1). Classification (NCBI taxonomy): domain Eukaryota; kingdom Metazoa; phylum Chordata; class Mammalia; order Primates; family Cercopithecidae; genus Macaca; species Macaca nemestrina. The sequence continues at coordinate 48,068,839 of NC_092139.1, forward strand.
TAGACTATGATACTGATCTTGTATGGGAGAGGGTGTGTCAGTACTGTTGCTTCCTGCTTTAGATCCACAAATTGAAGTGCCATCCACCAGCTGTTACATTCTCTGAACAGGCAGCTTGCCAACAAATGAGAGATTTTCTGGTATACTCTGGGCCTTGTCAATTATTTTAATATGCTTAGATATAGAAATATTTTCATAGTACAGAGTGTGTATTAGCTGTTTCCCTTGCATCAATAAAGAACTATTATAGTTCAATTATAAGTGTATGTGTATGTGAATGGGTATGTATGTCTCATGCTCAGTGTCTTCTGGCTTTAATTTGTTGCCTGGAATTAAAAATTATGAACTCTGAGGAGCAGTGACTCTTTTGTATTAGTGTTGTTTTCTAAAACACTTAAGTTCTGGTTGTAGTCTATGCAATTTTTAGTTGCTTTGAAAATATGACACAGAAAGTGTTCTGGAATAAAATGTACCCAAGAGAATTGTGTTTATCCCGTTCATTTGCTGCTTATCCTTAGTTCTTGCCTTTTCCTGATCTTTATAAACACATTGCTCTAAATATTCTAGCTTGGGTTCTCTTAGATTAAGCATTTTATGCCAGTGGTGGTAAAACTGAAAAGGAAGGTTCGCATCATAGGGGAAATGTGTGTGTGTGTGTGTGTGTGCATGTGTGTGTCTGTGGGGTTTTGCTACAAAGGTTAAGTCCCAGAAATGTTACGATAGTTTATAGAAAATGTGTCTTAGTTACAGGTGAGTTACATAAGAACCCTGAGGTAATGCTCTAAGAAAAATGAACACTTGATGCCCGTTTCTTTAGTGTCCCTTTAGGGTTGCCTAATAGGATCTTAGTCAACTAACAATCATAAACAGACCAATAAAACAAAACCTTTTTCCTTAGAGGAAAAACAGTTTCAGAGTTTTAGGGTATTCAATTTGATCATGTTGTTAGAATAGTTTCTTTTGCCAAGCACTGAACATTGGGGCTGTCTTTTCTTGTTCAAAAAGGAGGAAGAGGCTATATGCTAATGACAGAAGGCAGCTACTTGCATGGGTAATAGACTCAAAGGCATGTAAATGGCTTTAATAAGGCAAAATATCTCATGTGTATAAACACTTCAAAATCTAGAACTCATATTTCATTAACAAAGATATTTTCTTGTCTTGTTTAAAGCTGACAAGATATTACAAAATTATATTTGATATTGGGATATTAAAGAAATTATTTTATATTGGAATTTTCTCAAGATGAGACAAATGTAGAATTATGCATTTGTTTAAATACCAATGGAAATTTAAAAAATCACTTCTGAGGGGTTCATAAACAATGCTTATTGACTTACTGGCTCATTGTACCCCCCAAACACTGACATTGCCGTGTCACTGGATGATTTTTCATTAATTAAGGAAAAAGGTAAGCACTTTATTTGCAAAAAATTGTTAATTTCAATGTTACCCTAATGTCTTTTTATAGATGTAAGGCATTTTACACATCCTCCTGCCCCCAATTATTTGGTTGGCTTTATTTTAAATAAAAATCAAGGGATGGTATTTTTTTTTTTTTTAAAGAAGCCCAAAGTATATAAATGTGAAACTCTTCAGTAAATGATCAGAACTTAATATCCAGTTTGCTATTGAAACATTACAAATCACTAACTATAAAGGTTGAAATAGAATTGCAGCCTCAGAAATTATATTTTAGTTTTAGAAATACAAACCAGAAATGGTATATTTTGTTGCCTATAAAATCAGTACTACATCCTTATATGAAATAGAAGTTTTCTTTTTTACAGAGTATTAATTCTCTGAAGCCAGATACCTGGGTTGTCAAAAATGCTGCAAAATGAGCATTTAGTTTAAAGTAGTTGCAGGTGGGCAGTGTACTCTAATTGGCTTGGAACTAGAAATCTATTAAGAGGAAGCCTATTAACCAAGTCTCAAAAATTCCTATAGATAAAGCTCTAGCAAATATGAGCTTACAATCAAAATTCATAAAACACACAAGAGCCCAAGATACCCTAAAAAATACAACTATTGGAAAAATCAGATATATAATTAAAATATATATGTTTAATATGATAAAAAAAATTAGGGGGGGGAATTGAAAATAAACGTAAGTAAGTTAGAATAACCAGTTAAATTGGACAAACATAAACAGAACTATAATAAATTAAAAGTATAATTACTGAAACTATAGATCAGACCGTGGAATGAAAACATCTTATGAGTGAATTAGAGAAATATAGATTTGAGGGAATTCCCAATAAGGCAGAAGAGAAAGATAGAGACACAACACATGAAAGAGAGATTAAAGTACCTTAAGGATAGATTTAGAATATATATCTAGTCGGAGTTCCAGAATGGGATAATAAGAGAATAGGGTAGAGGTAGTATTTGAAAACATAAAGGCTAAGAATTTTCCAGATATGATTAAGGAAGCACATGTATACAAAGCAAGAGAAGTCAAAAGAAATCTAATGGGGAAGGTACAGTTGCTCATGGCTATAATCCCAGCACTTTGGGAGGCTGAGGTCAGCGGATCACTTGAGTCCAGGAGTTCAGGACCAGCTTGGGCAACATGGGGAAATCCTGTCTGTACAACAAATACCAAAAGTCTCTGGGCGTGGTGGTGTGGGTGCCTATAGTCCCAGCTACCCAGAAGGTGGAGGTTGCAGTGAGCAGAGATCGCATCATTGCACTCCAATCTAGGTGACAAAGTGAGACCCCCATCTCAAAAAAAAAAAAATACTGAAACCCTGAAAAACCTTAGTGGAACTGCACATCACCAAAGGCAGAGAAGATTTCTAAAATAGCTAGAGAAAAAAGACATAACCTAACAATAATGAGACTCACAGCAGGCTTCACAATAGAACAGAAACCAGTGTGACAGCTATCTTTAAAGTTAACATTATTTTTAGGAAAAAAAAGCACAGCAGAGAAGCCCAAAATGCATCACTAGAAATGAATCCAAATGCAGTATCTATCAGTAATTACAATAAATTTGTATGGACTGAAGTCACTAATTAAAGAAAAAAGATTGTTAGAATAAAGGCACATTTAAAACATACAGAACATTTCAAGTTGAAAAAAGAAAAATAAAAAGCTATACCAGGCAAATGCCAACTGAAGAAAGGTAGGATAGCTATGATTGTGTCATAAAAAATAAAATTTAAAGTAAGCATATTACTAGAGTTAAATAATTCTAAACTTACATGTATCTAATATGAAGTTCAAATACAGAAAAGCAAAAATTCACAAATCCAAGACCATATTGAGACTTTTGAAGACGCTCTAACAGTAATTTATGTACTAAGCTAAAAATAATTTTAGTAAGAAGATTTGAAGGAACACTTGGGTGATCAGTTAGGATTTAAAGCAACTTGACAATACTACAGAGGTGGTTATTTAGTAGGAAGACTTAACCAAAAGCCCTTTTTCGGCTGCTGTGAGACTTTAATTATCTTTAGGTCTGACTATTATGGAAGGGTTTGTTAATGGATATTAGGAATAATTTTCTTCTTTAGTGAAATAGGTTCAAATATGTGTGTTGGTTAGAAATATCCTACAGGCATCTCCAGTCTGAAACAAAGAGGATTTAAGAATCTAAGGGAGTCCAGTAGGCTATTGGAGGACTTTGTCCTACTCTGTGCTCAGCCATGTTCAGGGCACTCTGTCACTTGAACTCATTAGAAGATTAGCTAAATACTGCTGCTAGAATGGAGTCGTATCTGCTTAGATTATTTCATGTAAGATTCTTGTCAGAATATCTAAATGGGCAGAAAGGTGGGACTTCATTGATCTTTCATAATAGCCTATGTGACTCGTTTTTTGCTTGCTTACAAATTCATATTTGTACCTATGGTTAAATTCAGTCTCAGATCTTGTATTTCTATCATAATTATAGAAATCATAAATTCTGTCAAATTATATCATAATTATAGTTTTATTGGAGTGGAGATCTAATTATAAGCTACAAATATTTTGCACAGAAAAAGTAATAGTTGTGAAGAATCTATTACATATAGGTGTTTACAGCACTATGCTTTCAATTCGTTGACTAGAGGTCAAAATCCAAAATAACTTGAGCCATTACTGTGAAACTTTATTGTCTGATTTTATCTAATAAAAAAAGAGGGCCGGGCGTGGTGGCTCATGCCTGTAATCCCAGCACTTTGGGAGGCCGAGGTGGGTGGATTACCAGGTCAGCAGTTCGAGACCAGCCTGACCAACATGGTGAAACCCTGTCTCTACTAAAGATACAACAAAATTAGCTGGGCGTGGTGGCGGGTGCCTGTAATGCCAGCGACTTGGGGGCTCAGGCAGGAGACTCACTTGAAACCGGAAGGTGGAGGTTGCAGTGAGCCGAGATTGCGCCACTGCACTCTAGCCTGGGCAATAAGAGCAAAACTCTGTCTCCAGAAAAAAGAAGACTATTATGTCAAAACAACAGTAACTTGAATTATTACTGTGGATCATACTGGACAATTTGGACTGATGGAAAATGAGAATATTTATTAAATATGTAAAAATAGGACAAGATCTTAGAGGATACTTTCTTTTATAGAATCATGAGGACCTGTTTGACAAAACTTTGCTCCTCTCTGACATATCTTATGGGAAGAACTCCAACAATGGATAAGATGTACTTATTCTTCATCGAAGTAACCTTTTATTTGTAGAAAATAGCAGTAAATAGGATAGCAGTTAAAGTTTTGTAGGTTTCTTTATGAAGTATGCACTAGTTAAAATTATTTAAATATCACCTTTTACCTATGGAAAAGGCAAATATGTACTTCCTTTTACATATGGAAAAGGTCCTGGCTTAGAAGTATTCTGATTTTATATTCTTGTAAGTCAAGATGGAGCATTGGGTAGAGAAAAAGGGAACCCAGTAGAAAGAATGTGTAAAAGAAGATTTTTAGAACTAGAACCGTGCTAGATTGCATCAATATTGTAAGCTATTTATATACAGAAACTGTTTGAGACTGCTATTTAGTCTCCTTTTGAACTTCTGCAACTTTTCCCCCTTAGCATTGTGTGGTTAGCTATCTTGCCCTTATCTTTTCAACTAAATAGATGTTGCATTCCTCAAGGATAGGAAGACATTGTCTTTGGCTCTCTTATGTGCCCATCCTTGCCAGCCCATTGCTTTGCAGATAGTAAATACCTAGTAAATATTTGTTCAGTGACTAATTCCCTGAAACTCACCATCTTTGTCATGTCTCAGTAGTCATTCTGTAAATACTTCAGCATATCACGTATTAATCATTGACATTTCAGAAGCAAAGAGAGAGTTCTGATGACTTGATGCCAAAATTAAGTTTTGTTTCTTTGTAGGAAGGGCTCAGCCTTCTTCAATTTTGTGTCCCTTAACACCTTACAAAGAGCCTTTCTCAGAATGGGCTTTTAATATGAAGCCGTTGAATGCAAATCTGAGTTCTGTTACCATGAGAAACTGTAATGCATCCTTGCAGATACTTTTATAGTCCTAATGATCTACAGACATTTTTTAGCCACCATATTTTTAAACAATCCTTTCATTCAGATCTAGTGATATTACTCTGGTGGCAATGAAAAAAAAACACAATAAGAAAGTATAGCACCATTTCTACTGGATATAGATTTAATTTTCATTTAAAGTCTTTCTTACCCTGCTCTATTTTCTCTATTTTTATCTTCTCTTGGGATTTCATGTGTTCATCTGTGGGTCTGTATTTATTTATTTGGCAAGTATAATCTGTCCTTCCCTCTCCCTCCCCCGGCATCTCCTTGGAAGCTGCTCTTACTTTGTGTCACCCTAAAGCTGGTGGTGACTCTGTTTTCTGGCTTCATAAGCAGCTTTCTGCACCTCTCGCACACTCTCTTTCCCTCTCTCTTTTGAGCTGTCTTTAATTACAGTTTGACAGTGTAGTCTGACTGCTAACATTGATTCCCAGCAGTGAACAACTTTGTCATATTGTTCAAGATTAGGTTTCGATGTGTCATTTAATATACTAAAAAGCCATTCCCAGTAAAATCGAATTCCTGTGGGAATCATTGTTAAGGATGCTCTCAAAATGAAGTAAATATGTAATGCTTCAGAAATTTCACTGGAAAGGCATCAGGTGACTACATTTACTGAAACTACCAATGTCTTAACTGGATTTTATATTCTGGAAATGCAATTTAAAACTTGCTTGCTTTTATTTAGGCAAAACGTGATTCACAATAATTAAGCTTTATGAGCTTCTTCACTTAGGTCAAATAATATTTTTATTTTGTTTTTAACTGTAAGAAAATATTTGCTCTTTCTTCACATTTCTTTATGTTACCCTAACTAAATTCAGGGCTGGTCCTAGACATGCCTGTCCCATTTCAGGCTAGACATGCAGTATCACTAAAAACTAAGATTTAACTGTATGCTATAGCGGTGGAAAGAGCAGGCCCTGAAACCAGACTGTATGGGTTCAAGTGCCACCTTTGGCATTTACTGACTGTGTGACTTTTAGTGTTATGCAACTTATCTGTGCCTTAGTATTGCATCTATAAAATGGAGATAGTACCTCCTTTATAGGATTGTTGGATAAGAGTTAATACACTTGTAAAATATGTGCACACTTAGTGTGCATGAATCATATTAAGATTTCAGTATTATTTGTCGTACTTATTACGCTGTTTTGTTGGTTTTTTTTTTTTTTTGTAGTTGACAATGTCCAATATTCATTTAGAGATATTCCTCTGTCTTATATCTGAGAAGGATGAAGAAGTAGAACCAAAGGCTACCCTCTTCATTGACCCAGCAGTTTGTTTCTCACACCAACTTCGCATAACACTTGCTAATAGAATGAAAGCTCTTCAGTAGACCACACCAACTTTCCCTGGGTGGCAGTGTGGAGGCCTCTGGTGATTACTTAAGTATGCTCCCGAGAGAGTCTGATTTCCCTTTGCCATCAATTCCTCTTTGAGAGAAGACTATAAATGTTTTCCACATTTCTTTAAATTTTCAGTGAAAATGTTTTGCTTACCTGGATAGGTCATATTATTACTGAGGTTCAACTGCCAGGATCTCAGTCCCTGCTTCAGAGGAGTATAAACATGGGAGGACTCAAACAGAAGCCAAGTGGGTAGCGCCCACTAAGCATTTGGTTGTCTATATTGGTTCATTAGCCATAGATATGGCATTAGATAACTATTGGTTGAATATCATCTTACTCTTTATGTGGAATCGTTTTATAGGCACTGGCTATTTCAGATCAAGTAAGGCTTACCTCTAGAGAGAAGCTTGGTTGATTCCAGAGAAGAAGTCTTTATTTGCCTCAGATTTTTATCCTGGCAATGAACTACTTTTAGGGCTGTTGGTAGTATGTGCCTTAGACCTAGGCCTTGAGTTAGTCAAAGTAACCCTGTCTATCAATTCTCTGTCTTGGCTAAACTACTACATACAGAACCTTCACTCCTGCTGTACCTCCTGCCCATGTCAAGCACATCTAGAGCTTAGTCCTGCTGGTACCTGACATGAATTTTGAACCTGTCTTGTCTCCTGAGCAGATTTTACTTTGCCGTGGGCTGTCTTTGCCTGGACTTGCTCTAGGTTCTTCTTCTAAGGTCTGCTTTGGCTTTTTTTTTTTTTTTCTGTAGCCCCTGCATGCCAGGTAAGTGATAGTTCCTCAGTAAATGTTTATAGAACAGAAATGCTGGATCCCCCTGCAATGGAAGCTTGTCTAATTTGCTGTGACCTTGCATTCAGCTTTGACTTCTGTGATGGTACCCCTACAACTGTAACTCTCAATGCTCAGTGAGCCCTTACTAAGTGCCAGGCACTGTGCATATCACTTGGTATCCAGAATATCATTTTATCCTCTCATGAAACCCTATGTTATTGGTATATTATTATTATTATTATTATTATTATTGTTATTCCCTTTGTACAGGTGAGGCAACTGAGACCCAGAGAGATTAAGTAATTTACCTGGAGTCATCCAGGTCCAGTAACCATCAAAGATGGGATTGAAATCCATGTCTATCTGAATGCAGAGACAGAGCATAACCTCTACTGTGTTGCCTTGTATATCATACCATTTAGAAAATAGCATGGCACTTTGAGTCAGCTGTCCCACGGGCAGAGTTCGTATTTCATCTGGTTGGGCCAAATTTCCACCTTATCCTAACCAGGTTTTGTGGGCTGCTTGAGCTGCGCTTGCTCAGATGGCTATAAACTTGAGGCTTAGTGTCCTTAATCGCTGTTTGGGTTGGGGAAGGCATCGATACAAGAATGCTCAAATACTAAGCCACTGTGTGTGGGTTGGGAACTCCAACTACCGAACTGAATCAGATCTGCCAGAATCTTTAGAAGAAACATGAAAGTGTAGCAGAGCTATAGATCTTCCCATATCTCCAAAGCATTCACCCTTCCTGTGCAGGTAGACATGAAAATTTTCAATTGCAAGTACCTTTTACACTTTCTTGAGGGCTTTCTCTGGCTCCTGAAGCCAACCCAACTTGGAGGAGAGAGGGAGTAGGCCAGAAGTGTTGGGGAGTTCAAACCCAGGAGACATCGATGAATGAGTGGCAAGAGTTTGTAGATTAATACCCTAGCTTAGTTTCTGTCAAACTGTATCAATGGTTAAGAATCTTGAAAAGTTGTTTAAAAATTAGTAAGTTGGAGGTGAGGCCCAGAGTTTGCATTTCTTTTTTTTTTTTCTTTTGGCTTTTATTTTAGGTTCAGGGAGTACACTTGCAGGTCTATTACATGGGTAAATTGTGTGTCACTGGGGTTTGGTGTACGAATGATCCTGTCACCCAGGTAGTGAGCATAGTACCCTGCAGTTAGTTTTTAAATCCTCACTCCACTTCCACCCTCCTGCTTCTAGTAGGCCCCAGTGTCTGTTCTTGTCTTTTTGTGTGTACTCAATGTTTAGCTCCTTTAGTTTTCTGTTCCTGTGTTAATGTGTTTAGGATGATGGCCTCTAGCTGCAGCATATCAACTGCATGTTGCTGCAGTGGACATGATTTCATTGTTTTTTGTGGCTGTGTAGTCAGAATTTGTACTTCTAATAAGCTTCCAAATGATGCTAACCTTCAAACCACATTTTGAGTAGCAAGGCCCTGTTGCCTCCCATTTGGGATAAATATGAAATATAGGGTACACTGTATTTTAGGTTCCTTAGCAGGATTGAGCTCCAGTTGCTGATAAATGTAAACTGTTTAAGTAAGTAAACACTTTATTATCTCCTTTGGTTTCCTTTCTGACTTCCTTACGTTTCTATCAATGCTCTGTCATCAGCATTTACACAAACTACTTAACTACAAACACTCTCACACTTGTCTCCATGTCTTCTTCTGGTAGAGACCAACCTGAGCAGATAACCCTACCAGCTTCTAGAAAGGAAAGCCCCCACCTAGACAGTGGGACTGTCTCCAGTCCTCCAGCCTCAGGACTTTGGCTGACTTGAGGTCACTCTCATGGATCCCTTCCAGAAAAGTATCACTGGGCATGAGGTAGTCCGGGTTGAGACAGCCAGAACCTTGCCTGTATTGATCTTAAAGTGTTTGCAGATGACAGCATAGCTGGCATTCTTCCCTGGGGGAATTGCCAGGACTCTTATTTGAGAAAAAGATACTATGTTCTTGCTCTAGTGACCGTAAGGCCTCTAAACTTAGTATGAACCAAGATTGCCCAGTATTCTGGGATAGATTTTTTTTTCTTAAGGGTAAATAAAAAAGAGAGATTCAAATCTTCAACTCTAAGAAATCTATCACACTTTTGAGGATTCATTAGGGATAAGGATTAGGGAGTAGTTAGTCACCTGCTTGCTTTCACGTTGAATTCCTGCTCCCAGCTGAATTCCCTTAATATTTTCTCTCTACCAGCTCCTAAAGTTTTCTCTGGTTCTCATTAACCCGAAATTTAAACATGGCTCTTCCTGCTTCACTTCCCACAGTGTTACTCCCATAATGCTATTGGGTATGTTAGACCTTTCCTGAATGTCTGAGGTTAAAGGATGGAGGTTATATAGAGAACACTTAAAATTCAGTCTAAGATAATAATACTATCACTGTGTTACTAAGAATTAGTATCACAGTCACTAAGCTTTGGCATCCATTTTTGTTGCCAAGCTTCCCATACTGGTGGTGGCTACTTCTCATATGATCCCCAAAGACTTGTTATATTTTCTCATCTTGTTTTATTTTTCTTCTCAGTTCAAACTGCTCCTTACCAGCACCACCCTGTATGGCTTCACAGGCTGTAGACTGTGCAACTATGGGGGGCACTATTTACCATAGACTGCGACGAAAATAGCATCCCCTGGAGTTTATGCAACTTGGTAGCTCTCCGTTCTCAACCTCAAAAGACTTAGACCCCACTCTCATAGAACCAGTGGAAGTTGGAATTTTCTGTTATTTTATTATACATAGCAATTAAACAACATTTTCTTTCAATCTGTATTTTCTAGAAGTGCCCCAAGAATCCCACATCCGCATAACCAAAAGTGTCATTAATGTATTTTTCCCCAAAATGAAATAGCAGTTTCTTTCTGTGAAGAATTCTATCTTCCTTTTAAACTCAAATTGCATCCAGCTTCTAAAATTGCAATTTCTCTGCCTGCACCTTCTGTTTAGCCCAGTAAACTATGACACAGGTTCTATCTAAACCTTAATCAAACACATCACTGTGAGGACTTCTGTCTTAGCTGTGACCCTGAGCCCTTTGGGAATTCCAGGGACCCCCTAGGCCCTTCTGGAGCCAGCTTTTTATCTTGATATTGCTCTGCTTTCAAGGCAGGCTTAGAAAACCTTTCAATTAAAGATGTCATGTTGGCCTTAATGGAAGCCGCTCTTCATACCTCTTATTCCCCCAAATAGGCTGTTTTCCATTGGCAGTGATTCATAGAAGGCACAGAAGAGTTTGAGATTTAAGCCATTCTCAACCAGTTACAGACCCTAGGAGCAGTTACAGACTTTAGGTGACAGGTAAATTTCAGAATCCATAGCCTACACTCATGCTAGTAATGGTGAGAAGTGTAAACATAGGGATAAGAGCCAAGGCAATGATCTCACAGGAACCTAAATATAGTTACCATCTCTGTAACCTTTGCATAATTATTTTTTCACTCTTCTTCTCTGTAAAATGGGGATGATAATCCCTATGTTACAGACCTGTTAAAAAGATTAAACAAACGAATGTCTGTAAAGTTCTTAGCATGGGGTCTCAAAATAATAAGATATCAAAAATAATTTATTGTCATCAAACCTCTAAGTCTGTGCCTCTGAGGGATGTGGTATCCTGATATAGGTTGGTAGTCTTCCTAAGTAAGTTGAATCTCAGGGAGCAGAGGAAAGGTCCAGTGAAGGAGAACTCAAAGATCCTAACTGGGTGTGCATAGCACACCCCTTTTGGCAGAACAGTGACCCAAGGCTATAATAAGCAGAAATTAAGGGAACATCTTCCTCTGGAGCTCCTAGGAGACTTGAAACCAGTGGCAGAGTCTCAGGCCCTATGGGATGTTACATTACTACAAATGTAGCCATAGCCTACTGTTACCACTTTTGGTAGGAGCCAGCTATACTATTATTATTATGAGGAAACTAAAGCTATTAAAGGGTTGAGCTGATATTGAAACCCAAATAATCCAACTTTAGAACCTGTGCTGTTTACCACTGTTTACTTTGTCTCCTTAAATATGTACACTTGTGTGTACCTATTATGCATATAAATAGAAAATTATATATATAAATATATAGTGTATATGATGATATAGAATATCATATATAAAGTTGCAAATTGCCTTAAATATATTTCCCTGTAAAACTGATATTTATAAGTTTAGAACATATTTTTTTTCTTGCATTTGAACGATATTCATGTATACTTTGGTCTCAAAAATGAAACCTGTTTGTCATTGTGCTTCCTAAACTTGAATATTTTATGGACCCTTTTGAAAGACATTCTCAGGGACCTTAGTTTTGACATAAATAATTTTTTGTTGTAATGTTACTCTAAAATGTACAAATATATAATCAGGTATAAATGTATTATGCTCGTAGCACCTAAAATTATTTAAAAACAAATTTTGAAACTACAAAAGCAATGGCATTCAAATTAATGACACAAGTTTCATGTGACAATGATGTTTGCTGGAATGAAATTGCTACTTGAGAAATCAGTGTGGTGTAGAGTTACACACCATAGATCTTCAGAGTTCAGCATGGCAGAAGTACTGTGTACCATGTGATAAAAACTTTTGCTGCTTTTTTGTTCCTGTTGAAATTGCTATGAAACCGTTCACATGATGGGCAGAAACAGCCTTTGCTGTTGGTATGAATGCAGCATTTATATACTCAGTGTCTGCCTTTGTTTGTTCCTCCAAAATAATGGTACTTGGTGCAAATTGATTGTAAATGTGACTTTTCAGTATTTGATCAGAGCGGGGGATAATAAGGGAGTCATGCAGATGCCACTAACCAGCTTTTCTTCTGCTATCTGCATTCTGTCCCTAAGGGATCTCATCTGGTGTCCTGGCTTTAAAAAACATTCACTTGCTGACAACTCTTGAATTTATATCTATGGCATGTATTGCTCCTCTGAACTTCAGACTTGTCTATCTAACTGCCTAATGGACATTTCTGCTTAGATTTCTAAATCTTACAGTTTACAAGTCCCAAACAAACCTTCTGATCCCCTGACTTGCTCCAAACCTGCTTGTCCTGTATTCGTCTCTATTTCCCAGAAGGGTAACTCCAGTCTTCCTGTTGTACAAGCCCCAAACCTTAGTCACACTTTACTTTTCCTTTTTTCTCACATTTTAAATCCAGTCACCCTGAAAATCCTGTCGGCCTAAAAATATATTCAGAATCTGAATACTTCTCCCTGCCTCCATTGCTGGCCCCCACACCCAGGGCACCGTCATTTCTTGCCTGGATGATGGCAGTAACCTCCTAATTTGTCTCCTTGTTTTCACCCTGGCATTCCCAATCATGTGGTTTAAATATAGTATTTTACATAGCAGTCAGAGTGATGCTTTAAAAGTAAATGACCTAGCAGATTACTGCAGCATTCACAGTCTTCAGCCCTCTAAAGGGCCCATTTCAGAGTAAAAACCAAAACCCTCACTGCGTCCGACAAGGCTCTGCCACTGTTCTTTACGCAGTTGATTCCAGCCTTACGTTTCTTCAAACACACAAGCATCGACTTTTTGTAGCCTTTGCGCTGCTTTTCCCTCTGCTGGGAATCCTGTTTCCTCAGATGGTCACCTGGTTTGCGCCTCGTGGCCTCTGCTTAGATGTCACTTTATCAGTGAGGCCTTCCCTGACAATCCTATTAAAAAACTCTGATCCCAGCATACTTCTTCCTCATCACTTTCTCACCTGCTTTATGTTTTTCTTTTTCCATGGTGTGCCTATCACCATGCATGAGTATACACATATAAATGTATATGTATTTCAGTTGTTTATTACCTGTCTCTTTCTACTGGGGAATATAAGTTCCATGAATGCAGAAACTTAGTTTTTTTCAGTATCTAAAATAGTGCTTGTCACTTATTGTATGTGTAATAAACATTTGTTGAATTAATCAATGAGTGCTTAGTTTTTAAAACTTATCAGCAGAATAAAAACACAAAAGGAAGTATTATTAGGGAGAGTTGCAAATCTGAGGGTAAAAATTTATACCAGCATGTAACACAAAGGAATGTACTATGAGTACAACTTAGATTTTGTAAAATGTTAGAAACCTTTTTACTGCCAACTTTCATTTTTATCAGCATAACTCTTTTGAATTTTACAGTTGAACATAACTTCTAACTTCTCCTAAATATTTGCATGTATATTTACAGCTTATTTAAAAGGTAACCACGGCCAATTGTGTGACCACCAACACCATGCTGGGGTGTTAATATAGTTCGGATTGTCTGAGAAAAAGGTGCTTTGTAAATCAGCCACTCCCGTGATTTTCACTTGGAATTCATCCAATTATTGACAACACTTAGTTTGTAACATTTCCTGGACTCAGAAGAGAGGGAAGCTTGCTGACCTGAAACCCTGATATGCAGTGGAGATTTACATTCAGAGGGAAACAGTGTGTGTTGAACGGTGTAACAGCTATCCATGTAGGAAACTCGAACAGTGTCCAAAGAGCACATAATTGTGGTGATTAAGCCGATAAGCTGGTGACACAAGGGAAGAAAGTACAAATTGAAGTTTCAGCAACAGGTGTAAGGCATGTGGTCTCTCCTTTCCTGGTAGTCTTAGGAAAGTAATAAGATAGCTTAATTACATGATTAAAATACTCAAAGTCCAGCTGCAATCCATAGTTTCTGCTTTTTTCTTATTAGAAGTGTTGAGATCTTTAGATTGTTATGGTTTACCTTTGTGTTGTCCTCTTTTTTTTTTTTTTTTTTTTTAAAAGACTTGAGTCTCACGCTGTTGCCAGGCTGGAGTGCAGTGGTGCGATCTCAGCTCACTGCAACCTCTGACTCCCTGCTTCAAGTGATTCTCCTGCCTCAGCCTCCTGAGTAGCTGGGATTACAGGCAAGTGCCACCATAATAAGCTAATTTTTGTATTTTTAGTAGAGATGGGGCTTCACCATGTTGGCCAGGATGGTCTCACTCTCCTGACCTCGTCATCTGCCCGCCTTGACCCCTCAAAGTGCTGGGATTACAGACGTGAGCCACTGTGCCCGGCCTCTTTTGGCCTCTATTTTTTAGCTTTTATATTAAGTACTGTTAATATAAAATTAATCCAAGCTTGTCTTCACATTCTGCTGTTTTTTCCCCCAGTGTAAATTAATGACTTACTCGAAACAATTTTTAAGTCATTACCTAAAATGTGTACATATCTTAATAATATATAACAAATAGTGTGTTCATAAATGCACAGTGTCTTATATACAATTATCATGTATGTGATATATTTGTTTGTACTTCAAGAATATTATGAAAATAAGGGATGGAGCCATGATTTGATTTGCATGCATAAGAAAAAAGAGTCTGTTTAAACAGAAAATTGAGTCATATTAAAGCCATACTTCAGTATTGTTGGAAGCATCCTGTTATAAGCACGTCTTTCTTTTCCTTCCTCCCTTTCTTCCTTCCTGTTTCGATAGATATTGATTGAGTACCCACTATGTGCCAGGCAATAAAGTACACACTCAGTTTGGGGTTGGTATGAAGGCTAATGTAGCAGTCCTAGGCTATCCTGGAGTGGCATCTTGAAAGTACTCAGTTGGAGAGAGCTTGCATTTGGTTGTTCAGCTGGGCATGGGAAAGACGAGGCCCATTTCCCTGGATTTGGAATCTGGTAGTTTTGCATTTGCCAGGGCAAGGTGCTGTGTTTATTCTCTAAGAGAGTCTCAATCACCTGTTAATTTGGCTTCAAAAACTTTCAGCAACCTGAACTTTAATTTTCTGTTATGTAAACACACACATACACACACACACACACACACACACACACACACACTCTATCTATCTATCTGTATCTGCAAGGTCTTATGGCTCATTTTTCTTCCTAAGTTCTAGACTTGTTTTATTTTTTCTTCTTATTCTTCCTCTGAGTTCTCTGTTTTAGTTAAAAGTTTGCATTATGTATTGTAGCAAATTGTTTTTGAGGAAATGTACTATATTGATTCAATACAAAAAGATAAATGCGTACATATCTAGAGGAAGGAGAAGATAGATAGTTTGAAAACTACCCTAAGATTGAATGTAATAGGAAGATGAAATGTTTTTAAAAGAAATTAAATAGATTAACTAACTTATTTCCCACAGACCATTAGCCAGACAGAAAATGATAGGAAAGTCAATGCTTACCTGATCACCTATTTCAATATCTAGAGGGAGGCCAGAGGTTTCACATCTTATTACCAGTTTTTCCTAATATTATTTCTTTATATCTTTTACTTTTTCATTGGTTACTTATAGGGGAGATGGCTACCTGAGAGAGCTCTCTATTTGAAAATGTGTTTGTTTCAATAAGAAAAAAATTATCTGGACATTTTTATGTAGGATATTAGACAAAAGATTTTTACAAAAAACCTTAAAGTCTGAATTTTGTATAGGTTTTCCACAGTACAAAAAGAAGGTGGATATTTTGACTGAAGCTGACCTGTATTTAAGTTGAGATTGAGTGCTGTATTACTTCTGTTTTGAATCCTTCTTCAAGACTTGTCCATCATAGTCAATCCCAAAGCTCAGAGTTTCTAAAAAGGATTTTAGGCTGTTAAAAAATACATTGTATGGTAACACTTAACAGTTTTTGAGAAAAATGATACATGTGAGATATGATGGATTTTAGAAATTATAACAGCACCTTCTGGTTAGTGTTCCTTTACTACTTCTGTTATAAATCAGGAGTTTGCAATTTTGACAGCTAATCTTTTTTTCTGTCACCGAAAACTTGACTCAGCCTCTTAACTATAAGCAAACTGAAAATGAAGACTCTCTCTCTTAAGATATTGATATATATTTTCCTTGGAATTATAGTTTGAGTCTCTGAATGTTTGTGTCTTTTGAGCTGTTACACCCTGTGATGAACAGAATAGGTCTTTATTCCTTTACATCTGGATTAAAGATATAACTTCAGATACCTATTTAAAAATTAGTATTGTTTCCATAATAAGCAAAATCGTATTGTTAGTTCATAGCACAGGCATTATTTCAAAACAAACCAATGATGAAACTAAGATTTTTAACATAAATCTGCAGTATGGTATGTGTTCTACTGTCCTTATGCCAGCTGTTGAGGATTTGAAGGGAGAACGGGCCAATTTTAGCATGTGTTGGAACCATCTATTTGTCTATTTGACAAAGACCTTAGAATCTTCCAGTTGAAAAGGTCTTTAGAGACCATCTACTTCAACTCCCTTAATTTACAGTTGAAAGGATCTGTGGAGAAAGTTACTCCCCAACTATTATGTTAATGAGTACAACATTGTTACTCAGTTCATTGCCAGGCAAACCTTTGTTAGGAATTTAACAGTTCCACAAATAGCCAACAAATAGTTGGCAAACTTTATATTCTTATTTGTAGGCAGCTCATCATATTCAGGAAATAATTTTCCCCAGGAGTGCTCTGACTTTAACACATGGAACCTGTTTTCACTGTGAGAACAACTGAAATTCTTTCAGAAGAGATGTTTTGGAATCTCTGTTATAATAAAACACAGTATAATGTTACATGCACTAGAATGTAGTGAAGTCCAACTTTGATTTTGATTGCACTATTTATTTGAATGCTCCCTTCCTCCCCTTCTCTTGTTTTCTTTCCTTGTCTCCATGTTTCCAAAAGGAGTTCCTATCTTGGACAACCTATTTCATCTTTAAAATAGAAGTAATATCATCATGTCTTCCTAGAACTGGGGGGCTAAGCCCAGAAATTCTCGTGACTTTCTTACCACTCAAGACAGTCTTAGGATTTTCTTTCTTCTTCTTTTTTTTTTTTTTTAGACAGTTTCACTCTTTTTGCCCAGGCTGGAGTGCAATGGCTCGATCTCGGCTCACTGCAACCTCTACCTCCCTGGTTCAAGCTATTCTGCTGGTTTAGCCTCCCAAGTAGCTGGGATTACAGGCATGGACCACCATACCCGGCTAATTTTGTATTTTTAGTAGAGACAGGGTTTCTTCATGTTGGTTAGGCTAGTCTTGAACTCCCGACCTCAGGTGATCTGCCTCCCTCAGCCTCCCAAAGTGCTGAGATTACAGGCATGAGCCACTGTGCCCGGCTAGGATCTTTATATATTTTTGAATATATTTATTAGGAATCTTCTTCTAAAGAAGTTGTTTTAAGGTGCTTTAAATTAAATTATCAGATTTATTTCTGAAAACATTGTCTTTCTACCGCCTCAGATTGCTGAGGCATTGACAGGAAAAGTTGGAATCAAGAACCTAGTTATCAGGGAGTATATTTCATTCATTTGCCTGGATTAACCATTCCCCTCCTCTCCCTCAAGCCACTATGTGTATATAGACCTATCTTTATTGTAAAAGATTTTTAAAATGTACCTCTATTTTTAAATGATAAAATAAGGCATATTCTCTTTATAATGTAAATTTGGAAAAATAGAACAATTTAAGTAAAATTAAATGTTTATGATAAGCATCTAAAGATGATCTTGCTATATACTGGTGTTTATATATTTCTAGTATTGCTTCTATTATTTCTTTTCATTTGGAATTACATTGATCATTTCTTTTTTTGTATTTTGTTCCATTGAATCAATATATCATGGGCATTTTGTTATGTCCTTAAATATTTTTATAAAAGTTGACATTGTGTTACAAAAATGTATCATATGGATATATCACAATTTAACCAATCACTATTATTAGTCATTTGTGTTGTTTCCAAATTTTGCTATTAGAAGTAATATTATAATGCACATTCTTGTGTGTATATCTGTGACAGTTTTCTTAGGGTAAATACCCAAATATGGAATTAATCATGTGGTATTTTCATATGTAATACCAAAAGGTCCTCTAGAAATTTTTATTTCTCACCATAGGGCCCACTTACCTCTGTTCTAATAATTCATATATATATATATGAGTGGTATTGCTGGGTCTTATGATAGTTCTATGTTTAACTTTTTGAGGAATCTCTAAACTGTTTTTCATAGCACCTGTACCATTTTACATTCCCACCAGCATAACACAAGTGTTCCAATAGTTCCATATCCTTACTAACACTTGTCATTTCTTATTTTATTGATAGTAGCCACCCCAATCATTATAAAGTGATACCTAATTGAAATTTTTATTTGCATTTTACTGATAGTGAAGTTGAGCATCTTTGCGTGTACTTATTGGCCATTCAGGAATCTTCTCTGGAAAAATGTCTAATTAAGTCCTTTCCCCATTTTTGAATTGAGCTGTTTGTTTTTCATTGCCATTGTTGAGTTTTAGGAGTTCATTATGTATTTCAGATATTAATCTTGTATAAGATAGATGATTTGCAAATATTTTCTCCTATTCTGTGGTTTTTCTTTTTAATCTCCTAAAAATGTTCTTTTTCTGAGACCAGGTCTCGCTCTGTCACCCAGGCTGGAGTTCAGTGGTATGATCACAGCTCACTGAAGTCTGAACTCCTAGGCTCAAGTGATCCTCCCACCTCAGCCTCCCAACTAGCTAGGACTACAGGTGTATGGCACCATGCCTGGCTAATTTTTATTTTTTTTCTGTAGAGGTGAGGTTTCTATATGTTGCCCAGGCTGGTCTCGAGCTCCTGGGCTGAGGCAATCCTCCTGCTTTGGTTTCCCAAAAGTGTTGGGATTACAGGCATGAGCTACTATTCCAGCCTTGAAAGTGTTCTTTGATACACAAAAATTTTCCATTTTGATGAAGTTGAGTTTATCTAAATTTATCAAAACACACTTGGTAGTGGTGTATAATGCTTTAAATATGTTGCTGAATTTATTTTGCTAGTATTTGGTCTAGGATTTTTGCATCAATATTCACAAGGAATATTGATTTGTAGTTTTCTTTTCTTGTAGTGTCTTTGGTTTTGTTATCAGGGCAATACTGGTCTCATAAAATGAGGCAGGAAGTGTTCCTTACTCTTTAATTTGTGAGAAAAGTTTGAGAAGGATTGGAGTTAGTTCTTCCTTAAATGTTTAGTAGAAATCACCAGCAGAAACATGGGGTCCAATGCTTTTTTTGTTGTTGTTGGAAGCCTTTTGATTATTAATTCAGTCTCCTAAGTAGTTATGAGTCTGTCCAGATTTTCTGTCTTCATTTTTCAGTTTTGGCAGATAGTGGGTTGCTAAGAATTTGTTTATTTCATCTAGATTATTCAATTTGTTGGCATACAAATGCTCATAGTATTCTACTCATAGTCTTTTTGTTTTATTTTGTAAAACCAGCAGCACTTGCTTTTGGTCATCCCATAAGTTTTTGTTTGTTGTGATTTTATTTTCATTTGTCTTAAAGCATTTTCTAATTTATTTTGTCATTTATTATTTGATCTATTGGTTGTTAAGACTGCATAGTTTAATTTCCACATATTTATGAATTTTCCTATTTTCCTTCTGTTATTGATTCTGAGTTTCATTCCATTGTGATTGGAATTTTTTTTGTATGATTTCAATCTTTTAACATTTATCGCGATTTGTTTTGTGGCTTAACATTATTGTCTGTTCTGTAGAATGTTCTATGTATGCTTGAAAAATGAGTAATTTATTGTTGGATAGAGTATTCTGTATATGTGTGTTAGGTCTAATTTGTTCACAGTTTTGTTCAAATTTAGTATTTCCTTATTGATATTCTCTCTGTTGTACCTGTTATTGAAGGCAAGGTATTGAGTCTTCGACTATTATCTCCTTTCTATTCCAGTATGTAGAACTGTTTCTTCCTTCCATTCTAGGAATGTTCGTTTCACATATTTTGGGGTTTTGTTGTTTGGTGCATAATTTATAATTGTTATATATTTTTGATACTTCTATCAAAATATAATGTGTGTCTTTCTCCTTTTACAGTTTTGACTTAAATTCTATTTTGTCTAATAATAGTATAACAACCCCATCTATCTTTTGGTTACATTTGCATGTAATGTCATTTTCCACCTATCAGCCTGTTTCCATCTTTCAACGTATTTGTGTCTTTAGATCTAAATTAAGTCTCTTACAGATGACATATAGTTGGATCATGTTTTGCTAATTTCTGTGCTTTGGAGATTTTAATATATTTACACTTAAAGTAACTACTGTTAAGGAAAGATTTACTTCTGCCATTTGTTATCTTATAGCTTTTTTGTTGCTAATTTGTTCTATCACTGTCTTATTTTTGTTCAGTTGATCTTTTTGTAGTGAAAAGCTTTGATTCCTTTATTATTTCTTTCATTTATATTCTACAGGTATTTTCTTTGTGGTTACTGTCAGGCTTAGTATGACATTCTAAATTTATAACAATGTAATTTGCATGGATACTAGTTAAACTTTGGTCACATACAAAACTACCTCTTTATATCTTCATGTTATTCATATTTGTATCTTTATACGCTGTCTACCCAATGATATAGGTTTATAATTGTTATTTATACATTTGTCTTTTAAATAATGTGGAAAATAAAAAGAAGAGTCACAAACCAAAATTGCAATATTACCTGCTTTGTTATCTGCCTATGTATTTAGCTTTACCTGAGACCTTCATCTATTTATATGGCTTCAAGTTACTGTCAAGCATCCTTTCATTTGAACCTGAAGGGCTCGCGTTAGCATTTCTTTTAGGGCTGGTCTAGTGGTAAAAAGCAGCCTTAGCTTTTATCAGGCCCTCCCACACTTTTACTGCCTGAGTTCTAAATTAGATGAAACAGAGATGAGTACCTTGCATTAGTCCTTCTAGTATCCCTCAGGCAGGTTAGAACAAATGTACAAATAATTTGCAAATAAAGTCTGTTCTGCTCTGTTTGTTTTGAGAGAGGGAATGAGAACTGGAATGCTCCGGTTTCCAGACCAAGACCACTGTCATGCCAGGGAGAGGGAGGGGCAAGTATGAGTAAAGACACCACAAAACTTTTCTATTATTTTGAAGATAGGTTTGTTTTTGTTTTTGTTTTTTTCTTTTTTCATTAGGCATTTGCTTGTTTGCTGTAAACTTTTGAGTATTTTTCACAGCTCCATAAAAGTAGGTTTAGATACTTGTTGCTTGTGTTTTTTAATGTTTCTGGGGGGTGGGGGCAGGCGGTGGGGGTGTTTAAGAACTTGATGCTTTATAGTCCACTGTTTTGCTGATATCTTAAATTTTTTTTTTTTTTTTTTGAGACGAAGTTTCACTCTTTTTGCCCAGACTGCAGTGCAAGGTCGCGATCTCGACTCACCGCAACCTCCGCCTCCCAGGTTCAAGTGATTCTCCTGCCCCAGCCTCCCGAGTAGCTGGGATTACAGGCATGCACCACCACACCTGGCTAATTTTGTATTTTTAGTAGAGACTGGGTTTCTCCGTGTTGGTCAGGCAGGTCTTGAACTCTTGACCTCAGGTGATCTGCCCACCTCAGCCTCCCGCTGGAATTACAGATATGAACTACCACGCCCGGCCTTAAAATATTTTTTAATGTGGCTAAATTTTTATATTGTCCCTTTAAGGTATACTTATGCCCTGCAAAGTAATTATATACAAACCAATAAGCTAAGAAAGAGTGAAAGGAGTAATACTTTTTGGTGCTATTTTAACTGTGAATTTAGAATAGGAAGCTTTTTTTTGCAAGTATATTTTTTGTATAATATTAAGAAAATATATAAAATAATTATATCCCTTTTTAAAATATTTATACCTTTTACTCTTTTCAGGTTCTAAAATGTGACTTAATTATGAAGGTTATTAGCAATAAGTGGCATTTCCAGAAGTTTCAGCACTGTCACCACTACAATTACAACTACAATACCACTGATACCACTGATAATTTGTTTCTTCTTTCTCTCCTCTCTCCACATTTTTAAAGTTGAAGTATATTTTTAGATTTGAATTTTAATATTTATTTTTGGGGAAGTAATTTTGAAGAGTCAGACATGAGAGTGATTGTCAAATAAATTTCTTCTTTGTTTACAATTTAGGTTGATCGTTAATGATAGTTTGTATACTGGACTGCTGTGATGAAATGGAGTCTGAGACTGGGTTATGGCTCATCCAGAAAGGGTAGTGTGACCAATTTATGATGTTTGCCATAGTCCTGGAAGGTGGTAGCATTTATGTCAATCATTTTCCATCTTTATTTTAAGCATGCCTTGAGCCCCAATCTAATAAAGTCCTCAAATCACCTATGTGCTGCTTTAAATTACCAACTGTTGTAAGGTACTTAATTTGAATCATGTAAATCTATAATAAATTGGGGACGATTTATCTAGTAGATCATCTTAGAGAAACTAAAATATTTAATGAAAGTCCAAGTAAAGAGCATATTTAAAATATCCATAGGTTTATCACATTGAATTCTTTATTCCTTTGCAATCTAGACATTTAATTCACCTTGTTTCTGTTCAGGTCCCAACCAGCTTTGAACATGCAAAACAATATGATTCACACGACTATTTGACATACTCAGCCTAAATTTATGCCTAATATTTACTTAGGTAACAGCAGTATTTCAAAGCCCTCTTCTTCATTTACTCTTTGGTCAAAGAAAATCTCTTTCACCCAGTATTAGCTTAATTTTTTGATACTGAGCTTGATGTCTCTGAGTGTCATATCTTTAAGTACATTTCCTGAGTTTTCAGTTTTAGGCATTATCTACTGGCATTCCATTATGAAAAGATAATTTGTTTCTTCTTTCTCTCCTCTCTCCACATTACCCCATAATACACCAGACCTTCTCCACCCTCCAGATTTCTTACATAATTGTATCAAAGTAATGCTATACCAATTATGATATAACTGTTCAGTGTTTGCATTACTATAACTATGAAAAGTGATCAAGAACTAGGCATATAACAACTATAATATTTTTTTCCTTTACTGTGCAGCTCTTGTTTACCTTGGAGTTAATAATAGCATTTATAGTTATTTGCTTGGTTTTCTATGTACTTGTTAATTCAGACCAAAGATTTAATCTGTTATCTAAATCTCTTCTCAGAATACCCAGACAAATCTGGCATTCCATCATTTCTGTCTTTCTGAAGAGGACTTTCCTGGAAATTTCTGACCTTCTGTCCTATGAAGAAATTATCCTGTAGGTTTTGTATCAGCCGTCATCATCTTGGCTTGTCCCCTCACCGTTACCCTGAGAACTCTTCACATCTCTCCTCTCGCATCTATTGTTTCCTGTGTCTCATCTTCCTATGTCTCAGTTTATTCTCTTATTTTGGTGACACTCATCCCTTTGTATCTTTCAAATAAATGCTACTTTGCAACTACATTTTTGAATGAACTTGTATCTGAAAATATACCTTTTACTTTGTTGATGGTTTCACTGACTATAGATTTCTAGATTGAAAGTTTTTTTCTCAGTGTTTTGAAAGAATTGTTTTTGTTTTTTTCTCCTCTGGAAGCTTGTAGTACACCAGGTACTGAAATTTCTCAATAATGTGCTTTGATGTGGGTTTATTTTTATCCATTGTGATAACCTTTCTGTGAGCACTTTCACTCATGTTCTCCCTGGGGAATTTTCTAAATTATATCATTGATTTTTACCCTCCTCTTATTTATCTTTGTTGAATTTATACAATTTGATGTTGGATCTACTGGACTGGCCGTTCTTTCTTACATTTGATCTCTTTGTCTTTGATATTTTCTCGATTCTGTCAACTTTTAATTTTTTATTATATTTTTTGTTTCCAAGACTTATTTTTTTGTTCCCTAGAGATTCCTGTTTTTTTCCTTTTAGTAAAAGTATTTTGTTTTTATGTTGTGGTTCTCTTCTCTTATCTCTCTGATATTAATAATAGATTTTTAAAAAGTTTTCTTCTTTCTGCATATTGCATTTCCTTCGAGTTGCTATTATACATATTAGTTTGCTTAATTTTTAATCTTTCATATTAGTGATTTTCCTCAGATGTCTTGTAGTCTTTTGGTCATCCACTGACATGTAAAGGTGTGGGACAAAGTAGCTTGATTGGAGTTTTTGTGCATAAGTTTGTACATAGAGTTTTGCAGTATGATGATCCATTTGGGCTATTTAGTTAGGTAAACTTCAGAGTTATCATCTGCAGATTTTTCTACTTAGGCAGATCAGGTGTCCCAGGAAGGATCCTCTAGCCTCCTTCCTGTGGACGGAGTACTTAGCGTTTTCAGAACCCCCATTAGGGAGGAAAAATGGGGAGATTCTGGCATCCGTTGTGCTTACGTTCACTTAATCTCTCTGTTTTCAGTGTGTTTTCCACTGTTAACTATGCAGAGGCCTTTAGCTTTACCCCTTAGCCCTTATTTGAAGATGAAGAGGGACATCTGACTGTATAAGATCCAGGGATGAAATTTGGATATCCACCTGCTTCTTAGATATTTTCCAGCAAATATTTTTGATTTGGCTTTATTCCTCCACCCTTATCTTTGAAGTACCCATAACCACCAATTCCTTAGTCTTTTAGAATTTAGCAGTGTAAATTTGGTTGGCTTTTACATCATGGACTCAATTATTCACCCCTTATTCCTCTCCAATTAATTACCTTCTTTTATCTTTTTTTTTTTAACAGTGAAACTTTTATAATAAATTGATTTTATTCATCCTCTCTCTTTACTTATCATGCCTCCCAGGCTGGTTTCAGCACCCGTCAACTTTCATTTAAGACACCTCTGTGTAGATAAATCTAGCAGATATTTTTGGCCTTTGAATTATTTGACCTCTCTGAAGATTTACCCCAGTTAGGTACTCTCTCCTTCTAGTTTGTCTACAGCTTCTCTGGAAGCTCTTAGTTTTTTCTAGTTCCATGTCTTCTACTTTCCTCATGATTCTTTCTTTTAGAGGATATCACTCAAGACTGGTAATATCAATATATGTAATATATAATATTAGATCAATATATATAGTATCAAATATATAATATATAATATATATGATATAATATACATGTAATATAATATATAACATATCTCACTATATTATATATATGTGTATGTATCTGTATACATACACACACATGCATGTGTAAATCCACAACCATGACACATGCCAAATTGTCCTGTCATGTAGTTTGGTCATAGAGTTTTGGAAAAGTTGCTTTATAATGAATGATTTCTCTCTTTTTTTTTTTTTGTTTGAGACAGAGTCTCACTCTGTCGCCCAGGCTGGAGGGCAGTGGCGTGATCTCGGCTCACTGCAAGCTCTGCCTCCAGGGTTCATTCCATTCTCCTGCCTCAGCCTCCCAAGTAGCTGGGATTATAGGTGCCCGCCACCATGCCCAGCTAATTTTTTGTATTTGTTTTTTAGTAGAGATGATTTCACCATGTTAGCCAGGATGGTCACAATCTCCTGACCTTGTGATTCACGTGCCTCGGCCTCCCAAAGTGCTGGGATTACAGGCGTGAGCCACCGTGCCCGACCTGATTTCTCTTTTTTAATGTGTGAAGGTCTGGAAAACATCCTTAGAAATATAGCTGGTGTTTCTTTTATTTGCTCCATGTCAAATGGTAGAGCTGGAAGTGCTCAGCTAAACCCTGATTCCTTGTAGCTTAATTCTTCAGTCTCAGTTTTAGAGTAATGAAATACCAAGTGGCTGAATTAGCAGATTTTGGAATACTGTACAATGTTCTCTTTATAATGGAAATTATTGATAGTAGTATGTAAATGTTCTATGATATTTGGTAAAAGTTAATAATTCTGTTTTCTTATTTGTAAACTTATCATAATTTCTACCATAGTAATGAGCAGACTTTTAGACTGGCAATTTATTGAAAATGTTAATAAAATAATGATATCATATGAGGCAGTTTAGTCTAAAATCTCAAATGTAATTTAGCAGAAAATATTAAATAGCCATTTTGTAAACTGACAGAACTCAATTTTTAATGGATTGAAATACAGATGGAAAGAAATGCCAAAATGGATTAATAGTGTTATAATAGCTGATCCTTTTAGACCAGACCACACTGTCTTCAAGATATATGCCTATTAAAATCTTGGTATTCTAATTTTAAATATCACAGTAGTGCTACTAACATAAAAATATGACTTGATTAATAATATTCACTTTATGACTATTTAACTCTCTCATAGTTAGGAAGAATCCCTCAGTCTAGTATTCAAGAGAATCTTCTGAATTTCTAGATTTTAGAATAGAAGTAGAAGATTAAATCAAATTGCCAGTTGTTTTATGAAATGAAAAGAATATCTGTTGTTGCCTTTTCAGATTAGGCATTTTGGTACTTAGTGTTATCTTCTTGATATTAATTTTATACTACTCCTCTATTTTTACTATGATGAATTTGATTTTGAATGTGAAAATAAATTATTTAAAAAGAGATAAATCTTTTGCAATGAAGTGTTGTCAATAGAGTTGGTTTGCAGCAGTGTTATCTTTGAAATTAAGTGATAGTGCCAGTAAGGGCTGCTTAGAATACTTCTTACAGATACTTATGTGAATTAATGGAATTGTACTTTTATTACCAGTGAAGATAAATATGATCATTGAAATCGTATGTGAAACATCCAATTCCTAAATTAACTAGAATGAATAAGAACTTTCATTGAGCGAATTTTTATTGTATAGCCGAATATACTCCTGAGTCTATAGGGAGCTTTGCCTTTGAGTTGCCTCATAAATATTATGCTTTTTGATGAGGTAATTTGGTCCTCCAGTAACTAAACCCCTGAAGGGGAAGTCTAATATTGTACTGGTTATTGAACTTCCCTCTGAATTTAGGACTGATACAGTGAGGGGTTACCTTTTAATATGCAATATTTACTGCTTTAAAAACCAAATTAACTACTCTTCTTGGTCTATTATTAACAAATTGAGGGTTCAGCTTAACCTTCACAAACTGTTTAAGCCAGGCACCTGATGGTATTTAAGCTCACTGTAATATTTCACTTAAAATAAATCCCAGAAGTAGAGGTTCTAAGGTTGTAAGAAAGCCACAGTGTTCCTATATATATGTATTTATTTCTTTTCTACTAGGCCAGACCTTTATAATTTATAACCAGGATGATTTCTGTGGCCTTTAAATGTCCACAGTGCTTGATAATTTCTTCCTTGTTCATGGTCCTGTTAGGTAAAAGTTTTACACTTACAAAATTAGATGCAAAGCTTATTCTCAAGAAGCATACAGCCTGATAACTGTATTCAGTATCTCCACAAGGATAAAGAAGTGATCTAATGGAAAGAGATCAAGTAATGATCAAATACTTCACATTTAGAAGATCAGAGAAAGCTTCAAGGAGAAATTGCCTTGAACATGTGTTGGCAGTTAGTATAGATGGGCTTTGGTCCTTTCAGTGGACTTTACGGTGCTCTGCTTGCCTGAGTCCATTTATAGTGGTGGATGGTTCCTGGCATGCAGATGGTTTTCTAAGGCAGGTATCAGCACCTTTTTGCTTCTCTGCCTTTGGACTTTCTCTGGCACCAGAAGAGCTTGCTTGGCTATGCTGCAGTTTCCACAGGGGAATGGAGAGGAGGTAACACCCTCAGGAGCAACCCTCAGACAGTGGCTGATGGAGATCAAGGGCCCCGCCTCCCCAGCCTCCTCCAGGAGACCCATTTGGTGGTGTGACACCTTCATGTTTACCAGAGGGTCCCTAACAGGATTGTCCTCCTGTGGCTCACAGTAGTGACTTCATCATTAATGCAGCCATTATCGCATTTTCTTTCTTTTCTCCCTTTCCATTTTCTTATATTTCTTGAGATCACTTCCAAATTAAACCATCTACTCCCAAATCCTTTTCTTAGCATCTACTTTTGGTGTACCCACACTAAAATGGTTTGTTAGAGTTGGAGAAAGAACAGCGTGAATCAAGTTGTGCAGATTAAGTATAGCATCAGTGAATGATTCAGTTTAACTCGACTATCATGTTTATGGTTCCAGGGCAATAAAATTAGTCAGGTCACAAGGAACTTAAAAGTCAGACTAAGGATTTGGAGCTTTTCTTCAGGCATTGCAGACTTTCCAAAGGCTTAGCAGAAGGAGGTGACACGATCAGAATTTTGCTTCCACATAGTAACTTGATGGCAGTCTTTAAAAGAGATTAAAGATGAGAAAGACTGAAAGTGTGGAGAACATCTAGGATATGGTTCCATTGTTCCAGGGTCTAGGTTAGGCAGTAACACTAGTGGAAATGGAGAGGAAGGATAGTAAATGCTACATTTAGCAATTGGTTTGATATAGATACCACAGGAGAGAAAGGCATTAAAAATAATGCAATATTTCTAGCTTTGACTGCTAACTGGGAGGATGGCAATGCTTTGTTCAAAACAGAAAACACAGGACAAACATATTTAAGTGAGATAAAACTTTCAGTTCACTTTTGTGGCAAAATCTGTTAGTTGTCTATACAATAGTCTTTCTTCCTTTCTTTTTCAGTATGAGGATCCTCATTTTGTTCAGGCCTATAGTATGTCCAGATAAGAGATATTTCCCAACTTCCCTTGTAGCAGGTTGTAGCCATGTGACTAAGTTCTGGGTAATGTGATATAAAACAGTGTTGTGTTAGACTTCAAGGAAGGCTGCATGAGAGGAGGAGACCCATCTAGAGGTAAGCCCCTTCACCTCGCCCTCATTCTTACTGCCTAGCATCCAAAAACACAGAGGTCCAGCCGCAACCTCAGACTCTTGGAGCATGGAAGCCGCATGATGGGGATTTTTAAAGACTAGCGAGACCACACCAGCCCCAAACTGCCTACCTCCAGAATTTATTTGTTTGAGAGAGAAAAAAAACATCATCTTCTCTGAGGCATTGGTATTTTGGGTTTTCTTTTATACATAAGCAGTTGTACCTAATGCTATCTGATGACACAGAGTATATTGAGCCTGAATTAAGAGCAGAATATCCAGATGGTGATGTTCGATAGGCAGTTGGAAATAAAAATAAATAAATAAATTTAATAATAGCAATTAACATTTGAGTGATAATTATATTTCCAGGGCCTTATTTTATATGCAAGGAGGCATAGAGAGGCTTGACAGTTTGCACAAGATATATAACTGATAAGTGGCAGAGCTGGGATGGAAACCCTTTACTGTCTGATGTCACATTGCTAACTATTGTGCTGCAGAGTGGGACGGAACTTAGAAGAAGGGTCACAATAATTTATTTTTAAGAGAAGATAAACTGAGATAATTCTTTAAAACTACTAAAAACACAGAAGTATTTATTTGCATACGTATTTCACAAAATTGTGTTATGCCTTTAAATCATGTACATAATATCCATGAGATCCATAGTTTTCACAAGTAAAATTATGTCAAGAAAGACATTCAGCTGTCAATCTGAATTATAGTAATTGGTGAATTAGGGAATTTTATTAATATTTCTCTTGTCTTTTAGAGACGTTTATTAAGAGTTCTACCAGGTCCAAACAAATGGAAAGGCGTCGAATAGTTATAAAGTTAGAAAAGAATTTAGACATTATTTAGTGCAGTGCTCTGCCTTTAAGATGAGGAAGTGAGACCTGAAGTAGTTGAGTGACTGAAAGTTGTTTATCAGAGTTAGGGACAGAACCAAGAAAATGATTCGGCCTTCTTATTCATCCTTAAGTTTCCCATATGCCAGGCTTGAAGAAAACTCCATTGCAATTACCTCTAAGTTCTCATTGATTCTGATCCCCAGGATGTGAAGTGGTTAAGTATTATATTTAGAGCACTTCCACAGCAGAGGGGGTAAGTCAGGCCCAAATCCAGCCATGGTGACTATCTGTTGTAAGAGAAAATTATTTGTCCCAATTCTCCTCTTTAAAAAATTCAGATTATGCTTTAATGTGATTATTTGACTGAAGAATATCATGGCATAAAATTCAAATTCCTCCTTAGAGCGTACAGGGCCTTCTATGATGTGCTCCCCTGCTGTTATCATGGAACTTCCCTTTGCTCTAGCCATGCTGTTCTTGGACACTGTTGATCATGTTCCTACCTCAGGCCTGTCTCACTTACAGTCCTCTCTTCTAAATACTCAACTACTATTATCTGTAGAGTTGAATTCCTCACTTCCTTTATGTGTAGCTCATATGTCAATTCATAGGATATATTACTACCTGATCTGTTTAAATGGAATTGTTTATTTTTATATGCATTCATTAGTCTGTCTGACCTTGCTAGTGTCATGAGGATAGGCACTTTCTTTTGTTTTTTGCTGTATATTCAATGCCTAAAGCAGTATCTGTCTAACATGTGGTATGTATTCAAGAAAAAATGTGTTGAATAAATGAATACAGTACGTGAGGGCTAACTTATAAAATTAGTATTCTATAATACAGATTGTTATTTTAGAGCCCACTTAATAGTGTTGCTTTCTGTTTTCTTAAAAGCCATTAGGGAATTACTGTAATCAGGAGGTTTAAATATATTGAAGGCCAGATACTAAAAGTAGTTTATCTGGAGCACTTCATGTATAAGGCCTTTTCAGAGTCTGTCATCTGTAGACGATGTGAGCTCCTTTGTTCTTCAGATATTCCAAATTTCTGGAATATTTCTGCAGTTTCTAGCTAGGACTAGGTACCTGGCCACCATTAACTTGTGGTAGTAAATGACCCTCTAGTGGCCTGAGTGAGTTGATGTATTTTACTTATTGTTAATAAGGTACAACTTCGAAGAATTGCTTTCAGAGGCTAAGTCTTTTTCAGTATAGAGAGACTGAAAATTTTATACATACAAATTTGTAGTCATAGAAAATAATAATAATAATAGCAACTAGTGTTTGTAGAACTCTTATTATGTGTTTGCATTGGGCCAAGCTCTTTATACGTGTTGAGGTTTTAAGTGTGTGTCACCATCAACAGGTAGGGAAAATTTTCTATTTAGAGAAAAATAGACCAGTTCATATTCTTAAACAGAAGAGACAGTGCATAGCTCTACTTGCCTTTGAGGAAATTGTAATTTTATGGTCTTAATGAGGGAGATGAAATAAGCATAATAAATAGTAGTGAAAGCAGAAGCACAGTGAAAGAGACATAAAACACATTCATAACAAAGCCCCAGGTGACTGAAACATAACCTGTGAATAACCAGCAATGAATTGTAATAGGAATGTTTCAGATGATTTTTAAAGACATTTTATTAAGTGAAGAAATGCAAGCCTTTTTATTTTGCTTGACAACTATTTAATTTTCTAGTGTGACCAATAATACAGAAAATAAAGAGAAAAGGGTAAAATTTCTAAAACAAAATGAACAACAAATACATGATT
The DNA here is from genome assembly GCF_043159975.1 of Macaca nemestrina. Taxonomy (NCBI): domain Eukaryota; kingdom Metazoa; phylum Chordata; class Mammalia; order Primates; family Cercopithecidae; genus Macaca; species Macaca nemestrina. The sequence continues at coordinate 48,100,562 of NC_092139.1, forward strand.
TTGGAAAGAAACCCAAGTACTTCAAGATAGAGCTGCATAATAATCAGAATCATAAAATTCAGTCTTCATCAGATAGAAATTTTGTCATTCCTAGCTAAACAATGCAACCATCTTCATTTGCTAAGTTTCCTGAAGAGTTAAGACTACTCACAAAACAGAAAATTCCAGTAACTAACATATGGCAGCAATGCAATTAAATGGAAAGAAAAATGGCCAGTTTACCTGAATATTGTCTCATCAAGACTTTTTTTTTTTTAGTATTCTGCAAGAGTGGCTGGAGAATTGATTTGCTTGTATATGGTTTGACAGAGCATCTTTTTTTTTTTTTTTTTTTTTTGTAATCTGGGAAAGCAATTCCCAGAGGATTTAAAATAGTTAGAGAAATTCATCATGTGATTTTTCTCTTGTCAATGAAGCTTTATCTATGAAAATGACTTGCATAAATGGTTAATGTTGTAATAATAATATGGCACAAAATGAACAATTTTTTTTTTTTTTTTTTTTTTTTTTTTTGAGACGGAGTCTTGCTCTGTAGCCCGGGCTGGAGTGCAGTGGCCGGATCTCAGCTCACTGCAAGCTCCACCTCCCGGGTTCCCGCCATTCTCCTGCCTCAGCCTCCCGAGTAGCTGGGACCACAGGCGCCGCCACCACGCCCGGCTAGTTTTTTGTATTTTTAGTAGAGACGGGGTTTCACCGTGTTAGCCAGGATGGTCTCGATCTCCTGACCTCGTGATCCGCCCGTCTCGGCCTCCCAAAGTGCTGGGATTACAGGCTTGAGCCACCGCGCCCGGCCGAACAATTCTTTTAACCATTGTCATATATCATTGAAGACACATGCATCTAGAAGTTATATGCAATTTATGGATTTTCTAAATATTTAAAGTGTCATGAATGGCTGATCTTAGTTTTACTCACTATGTTTTTATTGCCAATAAGTTACAGATCCAGCAGAAAAGTGAACACAAAAGTAATTTTGTGATTGACTTAGCTGAAAGACATGAAACTTCTAATTTAAGTTCTCAAATTCTGTAATGCGATTCTGTATCTATTTGACGTTACTTGCAAAACAAAGAGAAAAAATTGCTACAGCATACCTAGTGAAATAAATGCAATGAGTTATCAAATTAAATGAGGCCAACTGAAATTATTTGGATCTTTTTTGTATTTGAGTTTTCATAGTTATGGCTTTCTACCATTTTAAAAATCAGTTTAGATATCAGTTCTTCAGAAAAGCTTCATTGATCCCTACCACCACCACCACCATCCCCTTTCCCAGTATTAGGTGCTTCAGTTATACACTCTCATAGTACTTTTACCTTTTCTTTTTGGCAACTGATGCCCTTGCAATTGTTAGTTTAAATTCTCTCATCCAGCCTTTATTACAAACACCCTGAAGGCAAGGATGATGTCAGTCTTGTTAACAACCTAAGGTGAGTCAAGCACATTGCTCCATCAGTTCTTCCTTCTCCTGAATCATAAGCTTTCCCTTCTCTGTTGGCCCATCCCATCAACATACAAACATGCTATTGTTTTTCCTTTTTTCAAAATAACTCTCTTGACTCTGTTTCCCCCCATTTCTAACTTTCTTACAGCGTTTCATCAAAACTCCTTGAAACGGTTGCCAATACTAGTTATCTTTACTTTTTTCCTCTTTCGTCCACTTTAGTAACCCATCACTCTACCGAAAATGCTTTTATTGAGGTCACAAATGAGTGCCAGTGGTCAATTCTCATTTGCCTATCTATATAGATTGGGATTGTTAGTATAGGTTCCTAATACTTTCTCAGTGAATCAACTACAGCTTGGCAACTACCCACATCAGTTTTCTTCCACAGAAGATCTTTTGATAACTGTATTACTTTCCTAGGGCTTCCATACAAAGTACCTCAGTTTCTGCTTAATACTGCAGAACTTGATTCTCTCAAGTTCTGGCGGCCAGAAGTCTGAACTGAAGGTATTCAGGGCCACACTCACTCCAAAGGCTTCAAGAAATAAAGAATCCTTCCCTGCTTCCAACTTGTGGTGGCTGTAGGAATTCCTTGGCTTGTGGATACACAACTCCAATCTCTGCCTCCATCTTCATATGGCCTTCTTCTCTGTCTGTGTGTGTCACTCTTCTCTATGTCTCCTAATAGGATAATTGTCATTAGATTTAGATCCCACCCACATAATCCAGGATGATGCCATCTCAGGATCTTAACTACATCTGCAAGGACCCTTTTTCCAATTAAACTACCAATCAAGTTTCCAGGCGTTAGGGTATGGACATATCTTTTGTGGGGACACCATTCAGCTCACTGTGTTAACGATCCCAATGTTCACTGCTTTTGTTCATAGATGGTACGACATAATATTCTCAACGAGATGCCAGTTTTAACACTAATTAATTTTTTAATTCAACAGATAATTATTGAGTACCCCTTATGTGTCATTATAGGTCCTGGAGAGAAAGCATAAGTAAATCCCTGCTCTCATGGAGTTACATTCTAATTGGGGGAAAAATAGAGTTATTCTTACATTACTTAAAGTACATCAATACATTTCCTAAAGTTATAGAAGTCTTTTTTTTTTTTTTTTTTTTTTTTTTTTTTTTAAGACATAGGATCTTGCTCAGTCACCCAGGCTGGAGGCTGGAGTGCAGTGGTGTGAGCTTGGTTCACTGCAACCTCTGCCTTGCAGTTTCAAGTAATTCTCCTGCCTCAGCCTCCCAAGTAGCTGCATCTAAAGGTGCCCGCCACCACACCTGGCTAGTTTTTGTATTTTTGGTAGAAATGGGGTTTCGCCATGTTGGTGAGGCTGGTCTTGAACTCCTGGTCTCAACTGATCCACCCACCTCCCAAAGCGTTGGGAGTACAGGCATGAGCCACCGTGCCTGGATGAGAAGTCATTTTAAACCTATAATTAAGTTTCTAAAAGTCACAATTTTATAAAAGCCAGAACATACACAATACAAAACAATCTTTACCGCTCAGTAGTTGCCAGACTGCATATCAGATGTTTCACCCATGTGCTAAGGCAAAAGCAAAAAACAAGTGCCAAAAATCTTATTAAATTTGTTTATCTGTTGACAAGTGATACAAAGTCATGCATTTAGTGTGATTGTAAACCCCAGAGTAAATGAGAAAGTGATACCATGATGATCCTGATTTCTCTCATTAATGTTGTATTTATACCACATTATTAGTCTAATTAAAATAAACATAAACAATGTACCTTCCATTTAATGAAGCCGATTTCAAACTAACTTCTGTTACATTGTAACACCTCTGCTGCTTCCACCTTTTCCGAAAGACTTAATTATGCTGTTTTATTCTTACTAACACTGTACTGCCTAGGCACTTCACCCCCCCTTAACCATCACCCTGTATTGTGATAGCATCTTCCATATGTGTACTCCCTAGTGAACAATGAGCTCTTTAATAAGAGAGGCTGTATTATTTCAGTTTTTGTTTTCCCAGCACTCTGCTTGTATGTGACATGTAGTGGGTTAAAAATGAATTAAACTTAGTCAACTGTAGGCTTGACAAGTACAAGGAGCAGGATTCCTTGGATGCTGAGTGACCTAGCTGTATCAACCAACTGTCCAGTATTGGGCTCTTCTTTGCCAATTTAACTAACTCAGTGTCCTTGTCTATGAAAAACAGAGAATAATAAGAATGAAAAGACTGATGGATTATTTGTGAGACACAGTGATGTGTATTAAGCATGCACTTACTGTGTACCTAACTCTTAGTAAGCACTCTGTAGATCTTACTCATTAACATTGCTTGATTTTTGTTTTTAGCATTATTGCTTTAAACATCTATCCTGACAGTGCAGTGGATTTTCACTCATACAAATAGCTTTTAATTGAAACACATAAAGGTTTCAATTTGGCAGGACCCAAGGTTTAACACTATAGGCAGCTTAATAAATAGAAGGTATAATTAATGGCTCAAATTTTGAAAGCCATTAACTATGATATTTTAATGACATGACTTGGAAGACTTAGCTACATAAAGCACACATTTTTATAAAAAGGAAAGTTAAGTGGTGATGTCTTCTAAGCTTTCTGTTGTTTCTCCCAAGCACCTTTTTTCGAGTGGATGTCATCCTTAACTTTTCCCATTCTTTTATATTTTATATCTGACAATTCGCTATGTTTTAAAAAGGATTTCTTGGGCCGGGTGCAGTGGCTCACACCTTTAATCCCAGCACTTTGAGAAGCTGAGGCAGGTGAATCACAAGGCCAAGAGTTTGAGACCAGCCTGGCCAACATGGTGAAACCCCGTCTCTACTAAAAATACAAAAAAATAGCAGTGCGTGGTGTCGGGTGCCTGTAATCCCAGCTACTCAGGAGGCTGAGGCAGGAGAATCGCTTGAATCAGGGGAGCAGAGGTTGCAGTGAGCTGAGATCATGCCACTGTACTCCAGCCTGGGAAACAAAAGCAAAACTCCGTCTCAAAAAAAAAAAAAAAAATTTTTTTTTCTCATTAAATATTTCTTATATGTATCTCTTCTCTCTCAGTCAATTTGCTAATTCTCTCTTCACTTTATCACTTTGAAAACTGAAGTCATAGAATTTAAGCAATGAATAATGGTACTTATATAAATGAATTTTGCTTTTATATTACTAGACAAAATATATTTTCAGTAAAATCTTTTTGAAATGTTGCCTATTAAGATGTTTTTAAATAAATTATCTCGTGTATATTTAAGATACAAAACAGGATGTTGTAAGATACATCTATATAGTAAAAGTATTACTGTAGTGGAACAAATTAACATATTCTTTATCTCACATAGTTACCCATTCCCCCCACAGTGACAAGAACAGCTATATCTACTCATTTAGCAAAAATCCTGAATAAAATATACTGCTATTAACTATAATCCTTATGTTGCACATTAGATTTTTGGACTTTTGTTCATCCTACATATTTGCTGTTTTATATCCTTTGACTTGCATCTCCCTATTTCCTCCTCCCACCTCGACCCTTTATTCCTTTTTAAATATATTCCAAATATAGGTGAGATCATGCAATATTTTTCTTTCTGTGTCTGGCTTATTTAATTTAGCATAATGTCTTCCAGGTCTATCCATGTTGTAGCAAATGATAGGATCTTCTCCCTTCTTTAAGGCAGAATAATATTCAATTGTGTATGTATACTACAGTTTATTTTATCTATTTGTCTGTGGACACACAGGTTGCTCCTATATCTTGGCCATCTTGAATAGTGCTGCTGTGAACATGGGAGTGCCAATGTTTCTCTGTCATACTGACTTCCTGTGCTATTAATATCTACTCAGCAAGATTGCTGGATCTTATAGCAGTTTTGACTTTGATTTTTGGAAGAACCTCCATACCACTTTCCATAATGGCTGTAGCAATTTACATTCCCACCAACAGTTTACAAAGGTTCCCTTTTCTCCACGCACACACTTGTGTTTTTGATAACAGTCATCCTAACAGGTGTGAAGTGTTATCTCATAGTGGTTTTCATTTGCATTTTCCTGATGATTAAAGATTAACGCACCTTTTCATGTACCAGTTAGCCATTTTTATGTCATCTTTGGAGAAATGCTTATTCAAGTTCTTTGCCCCTTTTAAAATTGGATTATATGTTTTCTTGCTATTGAGTGTCATGAGTTCTTTATAAGTCATAGATATTAACCCCTTATCTGATGCAGAGTTTACAATTAAAAAAAATCATTTGTAGGTTGTCTTTTTCTTTTGTTGTTTCCTTTGCTGTGCAGAAGCTTTTAAGTTTGATGTAGTCCCATTTATTTATTTTTGGTTTTGTAGGCTGAATTTTGGCATAATATACAAGAAATAATTGTCAGGGTCAATGCCAAAGAGGTTTTTCTGTATTTCTCCTAAGACTTTTATGGTTTCAGGTCTTAAGTGTAGGTCTATTATTTGTTTTGATTCGATTTTTGTGTGTGATGTAAGATGAGTTAAATTTTTTTGCATGTGAAAATCAAGTTTTTGTAGCACTAGTTGTTGAGGAGACTATCTTTTCCTCTTTGTGTCCAGTTGGTGATCTTGTCAAAAATTAATTGACCATATATGTTCGGGTTTACTTCTGAGCCCTCTACTCTGTTCTATGTGTCTCTTTTTATGGTAGTACCATACTGTTTTCATTACTGTAGCTTTGTAATATAATTTTAAATCAAGCAGTGTGATGCCTCTAACCTTGTTTCTTTTTCTCAGAATTGCTTTGGCTATTTGTATTTTGTGGTTCCTCATTTAAAAAATATACTGTTAAGTTTTAATTTTCTAAAAACCATATTGAGTTCTTGAAAAATGGAGTTTTTAGTCCACTAGTATTATTTAAAATTATGTAATTGTAGGGATTTTGTGTGTATGTGTGTATGTATGTAGGAAATTGTTGAGAGACCACACTGAGTCAGGGTAGGGATCATAGGCTCCAGAACCAGTCTTCCAGAACTTGAATATGGGTTCTGCTACTTATAGCTGTATAACTGTGGGCAGAATGGTTAATCTCTCTATGCTTCAGTTTGTTTTCATTTTTAAAATGAATGTAATAATGTTATTTACTAACAGAGTTGTGAGGATTGAATGAGTTAAATCACTTAAAACACTTATAATAATGCTAGACACATAGAAAGAACTGAATAGGTTAATTAGCTCTGCAAATTAATTAATGAGGTGAAAAGTTTTGTTCTGTTTTGTTTTGTTTTCAGTTGTGAGGACACATAGACAAGTCCCAGAGGTAGGAAGTCATAGGAGTTTTACAGAGTTAAGAAATAAAAGAAAGCCAATGAAAATGAGACTTGGGCCAGGTCTTAGAGGTTCTGCCCTCAACATTCCAAACAAGAGGCCACAGTAATCCCACATTCCATAGGTCATCTCTGAGATCACTGGCAGACTTCTCACACTGAGAGATTTGAAACTTATTCTATAGGCAAAGGGGAAATATTGAAGATAGTACAGAGGCTAGTACGTGGGCTTTAGCAGCAAACTCCCTGGAATTGGCTTCTGATTCTTTTCTGTACCTGAGTTTCATTATTGATAATAGTAATGATTCCTACTTTATAGGTTCTTGCAATGATTAAATGAGGCAATATATGGCTAATATATTTAGAACAAACTTTTCTAACCCCAGCCGGTGGGCTGCATGCGGCCCACAATGGCTTTGAATGTTTGAATGCAGCCCAACATAAATTCGTAAACTTTCTTAAAACATTGTGAGATTTTTTTGCAATTTTTTTTTTTGTTTTAGCTCATCAGCTATTGTTAGTGTTACTGTATTTTATGTGTGGCCCAAGACAATTCTTCTGCTTCCAATGTGGGCCAGGGAAGCCAAAAGTTTGGACATCCCTGAAGAACATTGCCTGGCTAATAGTAATTGTTCGATAGAAATTGGCTCTTATAAATTGTGAACAGAGGAGTGATGTGAGCAGATCTGTGTAGCTTTACATAATCCTAGGTAAAGTACCTGATCTTCTATATGCGAACAGATAGAAAATGAGATGTCTGTAGAAGAGTCAAGATTAATGAGTATTTCACACTCATGCTACTTTTCCACAAGGCTGGCCTGGGGACATGGGCGTGGAAAGGGAAAACAATTGCTGAAGTTATGGCAGTTATTTCTAAGCCTCAGGGGTCATTAGTACCATGGGACCTCCAGGTCTCGCTTAGGTAGCTAGGGAGTCCAGGGCATGAGTAGAGGACCACATTCAGAATTCATGGAGAAGATTGCCTCTGTTCCATAGAGTACCTTTGTGCACATTAGAAGAGGGTGCCACTTTCTTTGGGGTCATATAACCCTGCAGCAGAGTACATGGCATGGTAAACATAGCCTAGGACTCACCCCCTTTGCTAGATACCTTTGGGCAGAGCACAACCTGAGCAATACACTTGTGTCCTGGCCAGAGAGCACTTGTGATTAGGGGAAGTTCTGCCTAGTAAGAGAACATGTGCATTATTTTTGTCTGTCCATCTTTTGTATTTGGGGTTATATTATTATTTTCTTTAATAAATAGAATGTGATAGAAGTAATTTTATGTGACTTCTAATGCTAGACCTTAAGAGACCTTGCACTTTTCACTTTTACCCTCTTAAAATTCTACTCTGGGATCACTATGTAAAGAAGTCTAGTCCAGCCTCCTGGAGGATGAGAGGCCATGCAGAGGAGAACTGAAGTGCTCTAGGTCACAACCAGCACTTCCTGGCAGCTGCGTCTTCATAAGCAACCTCAGGCGAGACCAGAAGAACAACTGCCTAGTCATAGAATTGCTGAACCACAAGATCTTGAGCAATAATAGATGAGTTTTAAGCCTCTACATTTTGTGGTGGTTTGTTATACAGCAGTGGATAACTGATACATATATGTAGGCCAAAAGGGAAGGAACAGAGGTAATTCTCTGTCTAAAAGTCATCTGTAGTGACCGTGTTCTCTCAGCTTCCAATAAAGACACTTCCAATGATATGGCATTGAGTCAGAACATTTCCTTTTCATGAACAGAGACATTACTGCATTATACAAGTCAGTTTGGTCTGTAGGAGCATCAGAAATGACTACAGAGATTTCCAGCATAGTTTCTGATACCCAAATGGCCTGGAAATGTCTACTGGCATATTGCCTTTCTAGTTACTATGTGCCTCATAAAGACGGCAACAAAAGACTCAGAAATATTAAAAATGAAGAACTAAGTCGCTGGTTTATTCTAGTTACCATTATCACTGAGAGCGTGCTGTTACAATGTTGATAGTAATGTATGTGTTTACAAAGAAATGACTTCTGAAAACACTAGCTAAACTAGAAAGTCATATATAATGAAGCAGTAGAAAGTGTAGCAGGAATCTGAAGAACTAAGAGAAATTAAAAATAAACGGGAGGCTGGGTGCAGTCGCTCATGCCTGTAATTCCAGCACTTTGGTAGGCTGGAGCAGGTGGATCACCTGAGGTCAGGAGTTTGAGACCAGCCTGGCCAACATGGCGAAACCCCACCTCTACAAAAAATATAAAAATTAGCCAGGTGTGGTGGTGCTTAGCTGTAATCCCAGCTACTCAGGAGGCTGAGGCAGGGGAATCACTTGAACCCAGGAAGTGGAGGTTGCAGTGAGCTGAGATCCCACCGCTGTACTCTAGCCTGGGCAATAGAGTGAGACTCCATGTCAAAACAACAACAACAACAACAAAACCCAAAAATCAAAAAACAAAAACAAAAAACCCAAAATGAAATACCTGGAAAAATTGGAAAAAAAGAATATATATATATATGTGGAAAATTAGATAAGCAGGTGAATCTTTGTATTTTGGTAAATTTTCCTCTCATGATTCTGATTTTATGAAATTATTATTTTCTTTGATTTTCCAGTGATTTTTCTTTAGTTGTAAGCTACAGAGCAAATTATTTTGATGCCAAAGTGAAAAATATGGAGATATTTATTGGAATAATACAAAGTTCTTTCTCTTTCCCTTCTTCTCCTTCTTTCTTTTAAACTAAAGTCTTTCATTAAATGGAAATTAATAATGAATGCCAGCTGCCTTCACACTGGATTCCTGCTGGAACTTGCACTCCCCAATTCCTAATGCTCTTCTTCTGGTACAGTCAACACACTGTAGCCTGGCCTTGCTTGGTCCTAGAAGCTGAATACCCACCTCCCCATAAAAGATGGCATAAGAGTAATAAAGGAAAACTACAGGGCCAGGTGCAGTGGCTCATGCGTGTAATCCCAGGCCTTTAGGAAGCCAAGGCAGGCGGATCACGAGGTCAGGAGATCGAGACCATCCTGGCTAATATGGTGAAACCCTGTCTGTACTAAAAATACAAAAACAATATTAGCCGAGCATGGTGGTGGGCACCTGTAGTTCCAGCTACTTGGGAGGCTAAGACGGGAGAATGGCGTGAACCTGGGGGGTGGAGGTTGCAGTGAGCCGAGATTGTGCCACTGCACTCCAGCCTGGGCGACAGAGGGAGACTCGGTCTCAAAAAAAAAAAAAAAAGAAAAAGAAAAGAAATGAGAAGTACACTGAGTGTGGTAATATTGACCCTGCCACAGAAAACTTGACATCTGGTACTGTGATCTCTCAAATTTAGAGCTCTTTCTTCCTAAGGATGAAGGAGTAAGGGTGAAAGGACTGGGTAGAGGCTGGGATAAGGGTGGGAAAAGACCTACCCTTTGAGATTAAATTAAGAGGGT